>NC_083718.1:61610969-61916633 GCF_028564815.1 Eubalaena glacialis
ATATCTGTCATCACCTTTTTTTTATAGCACACCCATCTTTCCCATGTTCAGCCTCAGGTGTGGGCTATATACTTAGTAGGGTCTCAAGAAGGGCTGGTGCCATTAAAAAGAATGAAACAATGTCATTTGCAGCAACTGGGTTGGACCTGGAGATTATCATACTAAGTGAAGTAAGTCAGACAGAGAAAGACAAATATCATATGATATCACATATGCGGAATCAAAAAAGAATTATACAAATGATCTTATTTACAAAATAGAAACAGAGTCACAGACTTAGAGACGAACTTATGGTTACCAGGGGGAAGGGTGGAGGGATAGATTGGGAGTTTGAGATTGAGATGTACACACTGCTGTATTTAAAATAGATAACCAACAAGGACCTACTATATAGCACAGAGAACTCTGCTCAATATTCTGTAATAACCTAAATGGGAAAAGAATTCAAAAAAGCATACATGTGTAACTGAATCACTTTTCTGTACAACTAAAACTAACACAACATTGTTAATCAACTATTCTCCAATATAAAACACAAATTTTTTTTTAAAGGGCTGGTAAACCAACTTGGAAGCAAGGAATTTACTCTGGTCACTATGACATTTTCTTCCTCGAAACGTAGCAGCTACTCAGCAACTTCATGCTCAACATTCACAAAAACCCTTTGGGGTTTTTCAAAACATTTTACCCACATTATTTCATTCCATTCTCAAAACACAGTAGGTAGAGTGATTTCCCCATTTTACTGACGAACAAAACTGAGAACCAGAGAGGAAACTAGCATGTCTAGGCAGGAAGTTGTACTAAATATTTTCTGTTTGCCCCCCAGATCCTCTCTCTCCCTTTTCCACCCACCCCCTTCCCCAGGAGGCTGACCTCTGTGACCTATATCAATAGCCCCCTTGCTCACTGGCTTCCAGTTAGAGTTGGCCAGTGGAAGGATCTAAGAAGGGAGAGTGGAAGGAGAGTAAGGTTGGGTATTTATTCCTCTTGCTCCCTTCCTCTTGGTTGACCAGAAGTCGACTGTGACCCTTAAAAGATGGCCACAGCTCCCCTCAGGTGACCCTCTCCATACTTTTCCTCCCTACCAACTCCAGTAACCACTCCCTCTCCTTGCTTCTTCAGCCTAGTAATGGCTCCCCACTCTTGCTTTCCGAGAGACCCTGCACCATCCCTTGTTGTTTCTCTGAACCCAGCCCACACCTTGTAAATAGTCTTTCTATTAAGCGTTCCTCAATTGCCCAGTGTGAATGTGTCATCTGTCTTGCTAGGATCCTGAGTGATGTAATTGGTGCTATTCACACCTTCTACCTCTTGCTCCATCCTTTGGGTTCCCAATCTAAACACTTGCTCACTACAATATCAAATCAAAGGGAGGAGCATTATCACATCACATAGGGTTGCCCCTACCACCTGTTCCACATCAGGACCTTCCAGGAGTGCAGAAGCTCTGGAATCAAGCCTGTTGGCTCTTCTGGTGAAGTCTGGAGCACAAGTGAGTCTGTACCTGCAGACAGCTGTAGCTTGCTCTCAGTAAACAAGTCAGCCCCAGCCACCAGGACATTAGTGGAAGCAAGACAATGACTCATCAGAGAAGCTGCAGTCACTTGACCTCCTGTGACTCAGACACATATTGTTAACAGGCTGCTGAGCTGCATAAAAGCTGAATAAACCAATGCTCTGCCTCAGCCAGGTTCCTGGCAATCAATGAGTTAAAAAGCACAGGAATCTTGGTCTATTTGGTTCTGTCCTCAAATATTCTCTCCCATGAGTCCTCCAATATCCTTCTGTCATCCCTCCTCTTTCCACCCCACCCACAAAAAAAGCACATTGCTGAAAACGAATCAGAGGTGCACAAGGTCTGCACTTCTGAGATAACAAGCATGAGGCCACCAGCCAACACTGCACTTTGTTCTAATCATTTTGTCGTGCACAAAATCCATGACTCCAAGCCCGGTTTCTCTTGTCTTCCAGTTATAGCTTCAGCAAGGAACTCAATTTAAGGATGCAAGTACCCTCTGCTGACAGGCTTCTAATCCAGTCTCTCCTCCTCAGCTCCTCTTAGTTGAGGCTCTTTCAGGTTTCATAAGTTTGAGACCTGTACCATTGATCTGACCTTGCAGAAATTTTGTTATAGTAACTAGATATTATGTTCAGCAATAACACATTCAATGAAACAACACTGAGCAATTACTACGTGCCAGGCATTGTGCTAAGGCCTTTACTTTGGTTATCCCATGCAATCGTCTTACTAACCATCTGAAACTGGTGTGCGTGTGTGTGCGTACCCAGGCGTACACGTTTTACAGATGAAAACAGGTTCAGAGAAGTTAAGTGATTTAGAGCCAAGGTCACATAGTTATTTGTAAAAAAGGAATTTGAGTCCAGGTCTACCTGCCCCTCAGTTTCGCACTCTTAACCATTTTCCTGCTTCTGTGTATATCGCATCATTTAATTTTCAAAATTCAGAGTTCTTCACCTCCAGACAAAAATTCTTAAGAGAAGGAAGGACATGCCCTATTAGATTTTTTTCAATTGAGTTTAGCACTCATTTACTGAGCACCTACTGTGTACCAGCCACTGTGCAAGGTACTGGAGCCACAAAGGTAGAAAAGACAAGAGTCTCTGCTTTCCAAGAGCTCACAGTCTAATTAGAGAAACAGCTTCTGAATTTCTTTTAAGGCTTCTGGTTTCCCTTTGGCTCTGGGATTATGCAAAGGTGAATTTTTGCACTTGTTTATGTCGACCTCATAGCTGAAGGATTTCTGCTTATTACTTAATAATTGTGATTAAGAGACCAGAATAGGTGATATATGTGTATATTTTAGAAAGAAAGAAGGAGGGGAGGGTGGAAGAGGAGCAGAAAGTAAGGAAAGGAAGGAAAAAATAAGTCAACCAAGGTAGAAGGGAAGTTGGGGGTGGGAGGAGGTTAGGAGGAAAATTCCAGAAAAGAGGTGGGTTTTGTAAAGGCAGAGAGGTGTAAGAGCCCCAGGACTTTTGATGGAACCCATTGGACACATGCCTGAAATTCACACCATTTAAGTCACCCAGGATTTTTTTTTTATTGAAGTATAGTTGATTTACAATGCTGTGCCAATCTCTGCTGTACAGCAAAGTGACTCAGTTATACACATATACACATTCTTTTTTTATATTCTTTTCCATTATGGTTTATCACAGGATATTGAATATAGTTCCCTGTGCTATACATGAAGACCTTGTTGTTTATCATTCTAATTTTTTTATTTAATGTTTTAAAATACAGTCATGGTTCAAAATTAGGACAATATAAAAGGGTGCACATTTTAAAATCTTGTTCCCATGTCTATGTTCATCTTCCCATCCTCCCTCCCCCCATCCCATACTCCCATCTCCATCCCTTAGGTATTTAAGTCTGTTGTATATCCTTTCTCTGTTCCTTTATGCAAATATAAGTGAATACAACTATACAAACACACACAATTCAAGACTTTCTGAAGATGCATGCATGCATTTTTTTTACTATGCTAAAGCATATGTATTACTTGGGAAAATAAAATATTATGCATTTTAACATCTGAAAGATGTTATTGTTAGCCTTCATGGATGGAGTACCTCCTACATACCATTCTATCTAATAGTCATAACAATTTCATTTTATGGATGAAGAGAAATGAGACTTGAAAAGGTCAAGTAACTTGTGAAGTTCAGACAGTTAGTGGCAGAAGCAGCAGAATGCCTCCTCCTTCAACGTCCTATTTTGGGGACATGGCCCTTCCATTCACCTAATTACTTTAGCAAAAAACATGTCTCCCTCACTGCTCATATCCAGTATATCACAAAGATATATCATGTCTTATTGATGTGAACCTCTTATTATCTTTCAAATCCATCCCTTCCTCTCCATTCCCATTACCAGCTCCCTCGATGACCCTCATGATCTCGTACCTGGTCAAAAACACTGGCTTTCTCACTGGTCTTTTTCTCTCTAGGCTGATGTCCCCTCAAATCTATTCTCCATTCTGCTCCTAGAGTGATCTAACACACAAATCTAACAGTGTCTCTCTGCCTCAAATCCTTCCATGGCTCCCAATTGCTAAGAGTATGAAACCTAAACATTTGCATGGCATGGTTGGGTCCCAGGCACATCTCCTGACCATCCCACCACATTGATACAGAAAAAACCAAAGCACTCTAAGTTTCTAGAACCCTCCAGCTCTCTCCTGCTCTGAAGTTTTGCCCAGCTGAATCTTCTGCCTAGAACATACTTTTCTTTCTTGGCAAATTCCTCATCCTTTGGCGCATGTGATGCCTTTTCTGGAAGCTGTCCTTGCCTCTCCCAAACAGACCTAGATACTCTTCTCCTGTGCTCCCACTGCTTTTTGTTCATACCGCATGAAAGCAGTCACCTCATGGTAATGAATGGCCCAGAAATTTTCCTTTTCTAAACAAGCAACCCAAGTAATGTTGCAGTAGTCTCCAAACCTTTTTTTATTATGCACTTCAAGCATTTAATTTTTTAATTTATAAGTTAGATCATGTGTTTCTGTACTTATAAGACAAAATGCACTCAAAATAGAAATGTTAAAAAGATACAAATAAATCTAAATAGAATTTCTAATATTTTCTTTTCACACATCAGTGGATCATCTTGCGCATCCCTACTATGGATTCTGCCCACCAATAAAATAAGCATCTTTTCTCAGTGGTCTCAAGGACCACATTTAGGGAGATATTCAACTACAAAAATCAAAGAAACATCTATGAGGTCCTACTGTGTACCAGGCAATGTGCTGGACAACTTCATTCATATTGTCTCATTTAATCTTTCCAAAAGCCTTGTAAGATATGTATTATTCATGTCAGTTAAAGATAAGATTGACATTTCATGAGATCCATGTAACTTGCCTTATGTCTCATAGATAATAATGATGAAAAGGAAATTTGAACCCAGATAATGTTTTTCACTATATTGTATATATCAGTTAAGAGTGTATTTGGCTGCAATTAGCAGAAATTCAATTACAGTGATTTAACTAAATAGTGGTTTATTTTTTCCTGTGACAAAAATTTCCCATGTGTGGAATCGAGGCTGGTAAAGAGTATCTAGGATGGCACCAGAGACACAGGTTTCTCTTCTTTTTCTGTCTCACTATCTTTAGCAAAGTGGTTTTTGTCACAAAATGGCTATTCCACCTCTAGACATCATAGCCATGTTCCTAGCAGAAAATAAAAGTTGGAGAGGGGACAAAAGGCAAAATGTAAAAGCTGAAAAGGCTCTTATCAGATGACTCAGCCTCATTTAACAAGGTTTCTCAGAAGCCCCACTTGGTGACTTGATCTTGCATCTCACTGTCAGAACTATGTAACAAGGCCACCCCTAGTGGCAAACTGAGTAGCTTAAGCTGGGCATAATTGGGACAAACTTGGATTTCTCTTAGTTAGGAAAGAGAGAATAAATTGGGGGGAGGCAACCAGGAATATCTGCCACGCTGCTTCTGCCTTAATGCCAGAACTACCACAACACTGTAGCTGCTGCATGAAATAATAGTCCTTGCACCCCAGGCAGAGAATATTTTCAGGTCATGTAGTCCATGTCCCCATCCTATGCAAGAATCCAGTCATGACCAGGTGGTTATCCAGCCTCCGCATGAAACTTCCAGAAACAGGAAAGCTCATGACTTTACTTTGTAATCTATTCTAATTGAGGGAGGCTTTAATTGCTGGAACTTCTATTCTAGTAATAATCACAATGTATCACATTTACATTTTTACATTAGACTTAGGGGCTGTTTCTTATTCATCTCTGTACCTGGTACAGTTGATAGCCATAAAGAGGCGACTCAAGAAAAGATTTGAGGCATAAATTGAGAAATCTTTTTCATATTGAGATTAAATGATTCTTTTAGCTATTAAAAAAATCTTTTCTCTCCCAGGCCCATCGTATTCAACTATGCTGTCATGTTCAGTTAATAAGCAGTATGAAGCATGAATTATTAGGGTCACATCCCAGGAGATGGTCAGGATGTATAAGAAGCCCTACAGAGCTCTGGAAATAAGCACTGTTCCAGGAAGAGGTGAATGTGCTTTAGGGAACAGCTTGTGATCTTGACCCACACTGCTGAGAAGAAATGGGGCTCTTGCAGGGCAGTCCCCAATCCAAAATTTACCACCCTCCCCCTGCTCTCTGCTAATCTTGGTTCCCATCACTGCCTTTGGTAAATTTTTGCTTCCATCATGACCAGAGAATCAATGAACATGAGGTGTGTGTGTCTGTCTGTCGCTAGGATTGGGGTCTTTCTCCACTTCCTCTTCTCCAGAGCAATAACCTCCTAACCCAGATCACAATACCACATACCCTAGTGTGTTCACATACAGAAGTAGTTTTTACTCTAAAGTAAAATATTTGGAGGGAAACAAACTAAGTGGAAACGTTAAGTTCACAGGTTTCAAGAGAGTAGGACATATTGGTTGAGAGTTAGGATCTGCAGTCAGGCAGAACAAGAGCTGATCTTGTGATGATTTAACTCCTCTAAGCTTCTGTTTCTTCATCAGTAAAGCAGGGAGAGCAGTATCGGCTACCCAGAGGTTGTTGTGAAGATTAAATGAGATACAGCCTGGAAAATACTTACCACAGTGCCCGGTGTATATATGCTAGATAAATAGCTAATCATTGGCACATGGACCCTTGAATTAGCACAGGTTCTACTCCTTCCATGGGCTCTTTCTCTAGCTCTGACCCTCAAGATCATACCTGTTTCTTGCTCTTCCATCCCACATCCCCAAAACCATCTTAGCTCCCTCAGTATTCTAGGACTCTGAAAAAGCAAGCCTTTTTTTCTGATTAGGACACTTTTCTGCACTTGGCTTATAAACTTGCTAGTATCCTCAGGTGCCCTTCACCAAAATTGTCTCACTCACCTTTTTTCCTTGACTCTAGATAAGCACAATTTGGGAAACAAGTTAGCTCTCTTTTTATTCACTTCATTTTACCCTTCTCTGCCTTTTTAAAATAGTAAAAACAAGGATCCAAATCCTTCTTAATAAAAATAATTTTTAAAAGATTTTATAGCACATTACCATTTACTAAATCCTTGCACTTAATAAAGCTCATTTTATCTTTACAACAGCCCTGCAAAGGACCATTATCCACATTTTTAAAATGAGCAAACAAATTCAGAGGGCTGATAAAACTTGCTCAAGGACCCAAAGGTAGTCAGAATGGATGTAAGACTCAAAGTCTATGCTCTGAGACTTGTGGTTTGGTCTCACTGCCACCTTGACTCAGTGCATAGGTCACTATGGGTCGGGCAACCTGGAGAGGCAATACATAACCGAAATCACCAGTCTTGCTATAAACAGGTATGTCTGGACATATGAAGGCTGCCTTTATCCTCTCAGTCTCTACAACAATATGAGCTGGACATGTTAGTACAAGCCAGTGGCACTGGGATAGCCTGCCTTCTGCTTTCTACTGTGACTACAAGGCTTACTCCCCAAAGAATCTAAGTCATCGCACTCCATCAAGTATTTACTGCACACCTAGAATGTATTCAATACCATAGAATATACAGAGATCTCAGACCTAGCCCAATGGCTCCCCAAAGCTTCCAAACTAGTCAGGGACTAAGATTAAGAATATAAAACAATAATTAATTGCCAAATTGAACAACAGAGGTTGTAAATGATGAAGTAACTCAGAAAAGATAGATTCATGAGGTCTGAAATAATAAGGGAAGGTTTTATGGAATGAAGCTTCAAGTGCAATGAGAGGATGCATTGTGAAAGAAATGGGAACTGTATGGCTAGTAATAGTTACTCCCAGTGTATTTAGTGTGCCAGGCATTTATATACATAATCTCTCAGAATATTCAAAACAACCACCCTGAAAGGCAGGTGCTTTTATCCTAAAGAAACTGAGAGCCAGAGAAGTTAAGTAGTTTGCCCAAAGTCACAAAGCTTTTAAGTGATAAATCCAGGATTTAAAATAAGGTTTATCTAACACTAAAGTCAGTAGTGAGCAGCATAGGTAGAAGAAAAAGCACTAACAGGTAAATTCAAGATCTAAAACAAATGTTATTGGCCCATAAAGAGGCCCCTCTGAGAGGAAGGGGTATAGCAAGAAGAGCGTTGGAACTAGAATCAACCGATCAAATTTTAATTAAATTTCAGTTTCTAACTTGTTTGGTAAATACCTTAACCCTTTTCAGTTTCCACATCTGAGGAAAATGGAGAAAATGCTAGCACCTATCTCAAATAACTATTTATAAAGACAAAATGAATAAACATGTAGATATGACTAACACATATAAAATATCCACTTTTAAGTATGAATTTTAATAAGCAATTAAAACACAAATTGAAGCACTTATATCATAGTATATATTTCATTGGACTTACCTGAACTAATTTTCAAACACTGTAGCATATTCAAGCCTTGCAGGGGATGGGAATAAGTAAGGGGGTGGGATCAGAAAGGGCAGAGAATTTTCTGGGCATTTCTATAACTATCAGAGACCCTTAATCTATCAGAGCTACCAGTCTCTTTGCAGACCTGATCCTCCCAGGCCCCAACGTGTTACTTCTCAGTGTTCTCTCTTCAGAGTGAAGGATTAAGGAGTGAGATATCTGCCAAACAGAAAGCTAAAGATCACTTCGATAAGAGCACCGAGCTGGGCACACAGCATATGCTCCATAAACAGTGGTTAAATTTAACTGGATTCCCAAGGGTCCTAAAAGCCAGCGTCTAAGACTAACCATTTTGTGGAATCAAACAATACATGGGGATGTCACCATGCCTGAAGGACAAAGTCACGTGTAGGGCTGTTGAGCAGAATTTTCTATTCTGGCCCCTCCTCTTTGTTCCATAGCTCACTGGGCTGCAAAAGACCTCCTAGGAGGCAAGTGCTCCTGGTAATGGCCAAGCGTGCCAGAAAGGGGCCTTGACTCATCCCATCACCTGGTCAGCAGGAGCTATTTAAGCCAGAGGGATCTTAGGAAGAAAAGTGTCCTTTTATGAATTTCATGACTTTCTTGCTGACAGGTGACATTTACAGCCCGAAACCAGTACAATCAGAATTTCAGACTTTGGTTTTTAAATTGATGGAACAAAAAAATTACCACCTTCTGTTTATGTAACTGTAGTTAGTGCCTTTTTTCCCCAACAGTTCAAAATACTTGGTAGTTATTCCTTCACGAACTCTTAAAAATTCAGAAATACTGTTACTGGGTGGGGGAAGAGTTTCAAGAGAGCTAAAGGGCCTGCTTGACCGAGTGGAACCAGACGCTGGGAATTGCTGATGTTAATGTGATTCCAGTGGTGTCCAGGAATTGCAGGGGCCTGGGACCCTCCTGCTGTGGTTTTTAGGAGAAGGCAAGGAAGGGGACAGCACCCTTCTCTTCAGTCAATCATGCATGCACCCATTAATATACTCACTCAATAAGCATTAATTGAGGACCTTTTTGTGTGCCAGGCTCTGCACCAAGCACTTGGGGGAGGAAGGAGTTTTAAAGAAAAATAACTTTCCAAGTAGGGTCATTGCTTTAAAAGGGACAGAAAACCAGGCTGAAAATATGTGGCCTATAAGAAGAGAAGTCAGTCAGGGCCTAAAGAGTAGCCTTGGAACAAAGCAATCGAAAGGTTCCCTTGAGTTCCCTCACATAGAAAATTTGCTTGACTTGACTAAGATCATGTATATCATTGAAGTCAGAGACTGAGCTAAAACCAAGCCCTGACTGCCATTCAGACAACACCATGAGCCTAACACAGTGAAAAGAACTGACTTTGGAAAGAAACACCTGGATTTAAGCCCTTGGTTTACCTTTAATTAGCTTAGAACGAACTCTCTCTGAACCAAAATTTTCTTGCATGAAAAATAGGGATAAAAAAAATACTCATTGTAAAATGAAGTTATTAGGATTAAGTAATTTCCATTTCCGCTAAAATGGAGTAATAGGGACCAAATTTTACCTCCCACTTTCAACAACTGAAATACAAGACAAAATATATAAAACAACTATTTTCAAGACATTGGACATCAGGCAATAAAAGACAAAGTCCCTGCCAAGGAATACTCCAGCTGCAGCTGGGGCCGGCCTGCCCGCCGGCTCGTCTGCTCGAGACTGATGGTAAATAAGTGATGTGAGCCCTACGACTGAGCCAGCTTACTGCCATAAGAGAGTTCCCAGGCCATGGAATCAACATGAAGCCCGGTCAACTCTGAGCTGAAGACACACAGATGAGACTCCAGAGAGATCAAGTGGACAGAGTTTGCAAGGCAGAGGGTCCCTTCAAGTATTCAGTAAAGGACTGTAAAGATTAGGGAAAATAATACCCAGAGTACACACAAGATCTGGAATAGTTCTTTCATCCTGAGTAGAAAACTTCATAATTTCTGGGGCATTAGGTAGAGTATTCAGAAGGATTTTGCCTCAAAGTAAGGCAAAAATCAACCTTACACTAAACACTTCTGTGTTTCTGATTAACAAAGCTTAAAAGCAAGACAAAAGTATCACCCTGTTCCCAAGTAACTTAACTATGTCCTGAAACAAAGCTTAAGAATATTTATAAGTATACATATATACCCAGCACTCAAAAAACATAAAATTCACAATGTGCAGCATCCAATCAAATATTAACAAGCACTCAGAGAAGCAGAGAAACACAACCCATAATGAGGAGAAAAAAAGTCAACCAAAATCAACCATGAAAAAAGACAGTTGATACAATTAGTAGAAAAGGACATTAAAACAATCATTATAACTGCATTTCACACATTTAAGAACTTAGAGGAACATTAAATATGTTTGAGATACGTATGATATAAAAAGACCCAAATCAAACTTTGAGAGATGAAAACCACAGTACCTGGGATGAAAAATACAATGGATGGGATTAATGGCAGATTAAACATGGCAGAAAAAACATAAGTGAATTTGAAGACCTAACAATAGAAATTATCAAAAATAAAACAGAGAAAGAATGAAAAAAATAAATAGAGCATCACTGAGCTGTAGAACAATCTCAAGAATCCTAAGATATATGTAATTGGAGTCACCAAAGTAGGGGAGAGAAATTCCTTTAAAGACAGAAACTACCAAAGCTCACTCAAGAACTTTTTTGGAAGCCTGAATATCCCTATATCTATCCAAAAAATGGAATTACTTTGCAGTTAAAAACCCTTCCACAGAGGAAATTCCAGACCCAGACGAATTCACCAGTGAGGTGTACTAAAGGAAGAAAGAATTCCAATTCTGCACAAATGCTTCCAGATAATTAGAAAAGAGGGAGTATTTCCTAATTCATTCTACAAAATGAGCATTACACTGAAACCAAAACCAGCAAAGACATTTCAAGAAAGGAAAATTATTAACTCATATTTTTCATGAACAGCAATGTAAAAATTCTTAAGAAAATTTTAGCAAAACCAGTCAAACAATATTTTAAGAGGATAATCCATCACAATCAAGTGGGCTTTATCCCAGAAATGCAAGGTTGGTTTTTTTTTTTAAATCAACTAATATAATTCACCATATTAACAGACCAAAAAGGAAAAGAAATCATGAAAAAGTATTTGATGAAATCCAACATCCATTTATGATTTTTTTTTAAATCTCAGTAAACTTGAGTAGAAGGCAAATTCCTCAACCTGATAAAGGGTATCTATGAGAAACTTACAGCCAACATCATACATAATGGTGAAAGACAGAATGCTTTCCCCTAAGTATGAACAAGGTAAGGATGTCTGCTCTTACCTTTTCTGTTCAGTATTGTACTGGAGATTCTAGCCAGTCCAATAAGGCAATAAAAACACATAAAAATTTAAAATTGGAAAGGAAGAAATAAGACCCTTTACTCAGGGTGACATGACTGTCTATGAAGAAAATCCTATGGAATCTGGGGGGAAAAAAAGCTATTGATACTAGAGTAAATGAGTTTAGCAAAGTTTCAGGATACATTGACTTTTGTATATTGGCCTTGTATTTCCATATGCTGGCAACAAACAATCTGAAATTGAAAATTTTAAATACTATTTACAATAGCACTAGACTTCCCTGGTGGCGCAGCAGTTAAGAATCTGCCTGCCAGGGGCTTCCCTGGTGGCGCAGTGGTTGAGAATCTGCCTGCCAATGCAGGGGACACGGGTTCGAGCCCTGGTCTGGGAAGATCCCACATGCCACGGAGCGACTAGGCCCGTGAGCCACAATTGCTGAGCCTGCGCGTCTGGAGCCTGTGCTCCGCAACAAGAGAGGCCGCGACAGTGAGAGGCCCGCGCACCGCGATGAAGAGTGGCCCCCACTTGCCGCAACTAGAGAAAGCCCTCGCACAGAAACGAAGACCGAACACAGCCATAAATAAATAAATAAATAAATAAATAAAATTAAAAAAAAAAAAAAAAAAAGAATCTGCCTGCCAATGCAGGGGACACGGGTTCAAGCCCTGGTTGGGGAACTAAGATCCCGCAAGTCACACAGCACAGCCAAAAAAAGAAAAATTAATCAACAGATGAATGGATATTGTGGTATATCCAAACAGTGGAATATCCTTCAGTAATGAAAATGAATTAACTATTGATACACACAACAATATGATGCATCTCAAAGTATGCTGAGTGAAAGTAGTCAAACAAAAAAGAGTACATACTGCATGACTCTGATAATATAAAATTCTAGAAAATGTAAGCTAATCTATAGTGACAGAAAACAGACCATTGGTTGCTTGAAGATGAGACTTGGGGTGGGAAGAAATAGGACCAAGGGATTACAAAGAGACAGAAGGAAGTTTTTGAGGGTGATGTCTTGATTGTTTCATGGGTATATACAAATTTTAACTTATCAGTGTATGATAAGTTACACATGTGCAGTTTTTTGTTTGTCAATCATACCTCAATAAAGCTACTTCTTAAAAATTATACAATATTTGTATGGTAGCCTCCACATAGTAGGTCATAAGTAAATGTTAGTTTTCTTTATGTTAACAACTATGTTTTACAGCTATGAACTAATAGGATCTTAATTCCTGGCTAGGGGAGCTCTTCTCTCACCAGAAAAAGGGCAGAAACAATTTCTGAAAAGCTAAACTGCTCAGTCACCTTTGCTTTCAATCTTCCTAAGATGGCAGCTCTGTATCTGCAATGCCCCCAGAGAGCCAGGCAGTGAGAAAGGCCAGCCTACCTTCATTCCTCTCCACCCTCACCTCCCAGGGCCATCATCTTTGGCAATCTAACCCAATTTGGTAGTTTATCAAAATGTAAAGTTCTTGATTTTCGTACCCTACTGCCCCAGCATAGTGTTTGGTATGTGGCTAGTGCTTGATAAACGCTGAAAGAAGGAAGATATTAAGGAAAAGATCAAAGTTTCTATTCCTGTTCTTGTGTGCCTGCATGGTGACTTCTGGCTCCCCAGTCTAGTATAGGTCCCAGAATAACGTCAACAAAGAGGATACTGAGGAACCTGAGTACGTCTGATAAAGGTGTGGAGCTCAAGGCTGCAGACATTGCTTTGCTTGTGAGGGGAGAGTAGGTCTGTGACGACGAAGCTGGTGCCACCTGAGGGCATTCCAGGCAGAAGCTGACGAGCCCCTGAAAGGCCTGGCCTGGACCCCAGCAGCATTGTTTTAGAAGACGAAGAAATACAGCTGAGAACAGGAGAAAAACAGGAATCCTCCCCATTTCTGCACAGGATCAATTTACAATAGCATTAAAATTATAAAGTATTTAGACAGATATCTGACAAAGGTGTACAATAATTGTGGATTAAAAGTTATAAAACATTGCTGAGAGAAGTTAAGCTTGAAAATTGCACTTGGTGGCTTTTGTGAACTATTATCATTCAGGGAGAGGTCAGCTTGGGTTCTCTGCAGGACATTTTGGCATAGGTGCCTTTAAAATTAGGAAATTAATATAATCCATATAACAAACATGCTTTCTATGAAAAGCACCTGCCACATATTAACAAAGCTCTCTTTTTATTTTTCATCATCAAATATAAGGCTCATTAGAATAGGGACTTTTATTTTTACTTTTATTCACTGCAGTATTTCTAGTGCAATAGAACAGTGACTGGCACATAGTAGGCACTCAATGTTTATCGAATAAAAGAATCGGTTAATAAGATATTTGTGAGTTGAATTTGTATGCAATGCTTTGGAGAATCGCCAAATGCATGTAACCTTCCTTGATCAAAATTGTGGTAACGACTTCCTTTAAATATCCTCGTATTTCCTTATTCATTCCTTCAGTTGGTCTACAAGCAACCCCAGGAGACTCGTAGAGATCCAGGCCTTCTATTAAAGAAGCTGGAAATATCTGTCTCAGAGTTGTAGATTACGTCTCAACCTAACCAGTACTATCCCTGGAAAATGGTACTCTGCAGGCCCCATCAGCGGGTCAACAAGCCCTATGGAGCATCTTCTCAGCTTGTTCCCACTCATGACCAAAACAGAGAAAAAAGGTTTTATGAATATATTGCCTGGATAAAATATATCACTATAATATTAATTAGCTGTTTGTTTCTCTGCTCTTATTAAAAGGAACTACCTTGTTTGGCCACTTTTCGTTTGTAGATACTTAAATACAAAGAATTTAACAAATTCAAACCCTTAGCTCTGCAAAATATTGCAAATCATTCCAATTTTACTGAGAAAAGACTTTTTTAAAACAACATGCTTCAAAGATCTCCAGTGGGATAAGAAATTCACACTCCATTTTTTAGTCCTAGAAGATAATATCCTGTAGCAGCTGTTCTATGGCCTGTTTATTATCAGAATCACTTGGGAGCTTTTAAAAATGCAGATTCCTAGTCTCCACCCCTGTCCTCCTCTATCACCCCACACATATATCCAAGATTCTGATGCAGTTGGTCTGGGATGTGGTCCAAAATCTGTATATGGAAAATGGTCTCCAGGTAGTTTTATTAAGCAACCAGATTTCAGAACTACCTCTTACACTGTTCTGCTTTATAAAAAACCCTCCATAACTACTGACTGCAAAATCAGGGGCTTCTTTCCTCTTATTCTAAAGGAGAGGATTGGGTCTTTTAACCTACCAATCCTGATGCATATATAGAATCTACAACCTCAAATGCCTACAGGACCAGGTGTGTAACAAATGCGTGAAGGAGGCAGATAGGGAGCAGTGAGGACTGCAGCAAATATGATTGATCTAAAATGGACAGATGTTTACCAGTTCTAGCCAAGTGTGAATGTGAGCCTGGCATCGCCAGAGCTTCTAAGTTTTCCAAAGAAGCCAGAAATCCAGATTTTATATAAACTGTCCTCTGTGAGGGCTAAACTAAACACACCCGTGGGTAGCACGTTGCCCAGAGACCATACAACCTCTGGTTCTGTGGAGTGGCGTGGACAAGGCAGTGGTATGCATTTACTGAGGCTGCCAAAACAAATGCCCACAAACTAGGTGGCTAAAACTACAGAAATTCTTCCTCTCACAGTTATAAGCCAGACGTCCTCAATCAAGGTGTCGGCATTGTTGGTTCCTTCTGGAGGCTGAGGGAGAATGGTTTCATGCCTCTTTCCTTGCTTTTGGTGGCTGTTAGCGACCCTTGGCATCCCTTGGCTTGTGGTTACATCTCTCCAATCTGCCTCGGTCCTCACATGGCCTTCTACCCTGTGTGTCCCCCCTGTCTCAGTCTGTTTCCCCATCTATTCTAAGGCCTTGTCATAGGATTTAGAACTGCCCCAATCCAGAATGATCTCATCTCGAGATTCTTAATTACAACTGCAAAGACCCTTTTCTGAATAAGATCACATGTGTAGGTTCCATGGGTTAAGACTTGGATATTTCTTTTTGGGAGCCACTGTTCAACCCACTACTGGCAGGCTTACATGAAAAAATATCAAAATCCTTTTTTTTTTTTTTAAAGACTGTTGCATGCATTTATTTATTTATTTATTTATTTATTTATTTATGGCTGTGTTGGGTCTTCGTTTCTGTGCGAGGGCTTTCTCCAGTTGTGGCAAGCGGGGGCCACTCTTCATCGCGGTGCGCGGGCCTCTCACTATCGCGGCCTCTCTTTTTGCGGAGCACAGGCTCCAGACGCGCAGGCTCAGTAGTTGTGGCTCACGGGCCTAGTTGCTCCGCGGCATGTGGGATCTTCCCAGACCAGGGCTCGAACCCGCGTCCCCTGCATTGGCAGGCAGAGTCTCAACCACTGCGCCACCAGGGAAGCCCCCAAAATCCATTATTGCAATCAAATTTTACTTTTACCAACCTTTCTCTTATCTTCTAATTTACTATGATAGAAATGACTTACATCTGACAGAAAATTTGACTCAGGCCCAGATGCATGTTGTTACATTTTTCTTTCTTATATGCTTCCTAGCTTTAAGCTCTATTAGAATTATCCCATTGCTCTACTTCCAGCCATTGTTTCTAAAATCAAGGATGTGAGGCAAACCATTGTAGACAGACGTCCTTGATTGGAGAAAAAGCATACTCTTTTTATATTCATGGGAAGGACAAAAGAATGATGATGAAAGAGCAGAGGGGGTAGGATATTGGGTAAAGAGAGAGAAAAAAGGAGTTTGTCCTCAGACATGAGAGAAAAAAGCAGGAAATATGGTTCAGGAGAAACAAGTCATTGAAAGAGTTCTTTCTGCCTCTCCCAAGGAAATTTTGTAGACACCCCAGCACTTAAATGCATTTTCTAGTGCCATCTACCGGGAAACATAGGAACCAGCTCAGACCTGAGCCAGAAAAACAACAGTTCTCACACCTTCAGTCACTTTAAGGGAGCCATTTTTTATTGAGACTTGAGCCATTCCTGTCTGTTCTAACAAGGATCTAAGAAGACTCTTAGCAAACACCTGACCATCTTCTGTGCATTCCTCACAATTAACATGGGGGGAGGGGCGGTGGTTCCAGAACTCATCCAGGTGTTGCAATTTGTCAGTGAGTCCTGTAACAGCAGGAATTGTCTTTCCTCCATCTATCCTCAACACAAGCATGGTGTCTGGCACATAACACACTCTCAAAAAAATGCCTGTTGAATATTTTTAAAAAAACAAAGAATTCTACTTCTTACTGACCATTACTTATTGACAAATTTGTAGAAATGAAATGGCAAGCCAAACCACAAGAGGGAAAGTGGATTACCTGTGATTTACTCTGCTGAAGTATTTGGCCTTCACTGAGCAGTCCTTAGGATGCACACCAGGGCCCAGTTATGGCGAGAGTGTGTCCACTGTGCTCCACGGAGGAGATCACCCCATACCACAAGCTGACCTCCCCACCCTGCTGCCATCCACTCAAAGGGCAGGGGGCTGGCGTGTGCACCAGCGCATAGGTGTGCGAAATAATTATGTATGTATAGGTCTCTGACCCCAGTTCCTGACATAGAGCTCCTAAAACTCCTGCAAAACATCTTTTGTTCTAAGTGGTCACTCTTGGTAGGCTCCTGGATGAAAGCTGGCCATCAGAAAGACCAAGCTGAGACAGGCTGAGACCTGGGACCCTTAACTGCAGTGCTTGCACCTGGACAAACGTCTCCTCAAGCAACAGACTACAAAGAAACTATAAGGGACTAAAAACAACTGCCTGCATGAGCAGTTGGGGCAAATTACTAACAAGATACAGAAGAGATCAAAACCCAGCTGCCACTTCTGAGGTGCCAGGAGCAAAAGCAGGGTACTGCGCATGATGCCTGCACATAGCACCACCAAGGAGGTGGGCAGACCACCTAAGCCGCCCCTCCAGCCCCACCCACGGATCTGCCCCGCCCTCGCCCCCTTGAAGGGAGCGCCTTGCCCCAGCGCCCCGCCACGGGGAGCGAGCAAGGGCACCTGTTACCTGTTCTCTCTCCCTCATGCCGCAGCACTAGTCCCAATAAAGCCTTGCCTGAATTCCTCATCGGGCCTCTCATCAATTTCTATTGATTAAAGAGTCCAAGAACCTGGGTCGCTCGCAAAGCCATGATTAGAATCTAGGGGCTTTCATCCCCACCACCTACCCCCATTCTCTGGGGGAGGGAGAAGGGCTGGACATTGAGTTAATAATCAATCATGTCTACATAATGAAGCCTCCATAAAGCTCCCACAAGCACAGGGTTTTGAGAGCTTTCGGGTGGGTGAACACATGGAGGTACAAGGAGGGTGGCATGCCCAGAGAAGACATGGAAGCTCCACACCCCTTCCCACATACCTTGCCATGTATTTCTTCTATCTGGCTGTTCGGAGTTGTATCCTTTTATAATAAACTGGTAATCTAAGTAAACTGTTCTCCCGAGTTCTGTGAGCCACTCTGACAAATTATCAAACCCGAGGAGAGGGTCATGGGAACCTCGGATTTACAGCCACTTGGTCAGAAGCATGGGCAACAACCTGGACTTGCAGTGGGGAGACTGGCCTCTGAAGCGGGGTTGGAGGGCAGTCTTGTGTGGTCTGCACTAACCCCAGAAAGAGAGTGTCAGATTTGAATTGAATTGTATGACCCCTAGTTGGTGCCAGAGAGAGTTGGAGAATTGCTCAGTGTGGAGGAAAAAGAACCCACACATCTGATATCAGAGTATTCTGTGAGTAAAGGCAAACACAGTGTGTTTTTCCTAGACAAGGTGGGAGGGCATATTCCAATTATCAAGTGACTGTTGCTGCTTGCATCTCAGAACTAAACTAATATTCACTGATGGGAATAACAGCTCCTTCCCCCCCATTTCATAATGAAACGGAGCAGGACCCTACGGTCCCCCCCACAAACCATGTCCTTCGCCTGCCTTTTGTCTGTGGAAAAACTTTAGCCAAAGAATAAGTTTAATCAGAGAAGTGAGAAAATGCAGAAACAAAGGAAAACAGTCAAAAGAGACCAAATAATAATCGTTTAGTCATTAAGTAAAGTCAAGGACCTTTAGCTCCTCCTCAAGGGCTATAGATAATATTCTGAGCCATATCCTGTGAGCTGTCTTGCAGATACTGAAACCTCCATTAGGTGGAAGAAGTTAACTACATGATGACCATACTTTAGCCAAGACATAAGCTGCCACAATTCTGAGAATTGGCCTCAAGGAAATGGGAACAAACTGACCCTGGAACTGAAGATTAACTGTACCTAAAACAATCAAGACGACACTGGCCAGACTACCGATGACCAATTTCAAGATGACTGTCAGAGCTGACTGTGCTGTTTCTACATATAGCTCCCTCCCTCCGTCTATAAAAGCCCTTGCCCACTGATTGTCAGTGGGGGAGAGTCGGCCTTTGGACAGGTGTCCACCCTCCCCCGCTACCGCCCCCCAGTTGCCGGCATCCAAAATAAAGCCAACTTTCCTTTCCACCAACCTTGCCTCTTTACTGGCTTTTGAGCAGTGAGCAGCCAGACCCCACTTTCAGTTACAATAACACAGCTACCATAGAACCTCTCCCTCAGTGGGCCTCAACTTTGGCTGCACAACATTATCACCTAGAAAGCTTTTTAAAATTCTGATGCATAGGCTGAATCCCAGACCAATTAAATCAGAATCTCTGATTTAACTTAGGCCTTGGCCACAACGCGCAGCTTGCAGGATCTTAGTTCCCTGACTGTGGATTGAACCTGGGCCACGGCAGTGAAAGCGCCGAGTCCTAACCACTGGACTGCCAGGAAATTTCCAGGCCTAAGTATTTTTAAAAATTTCCCAGGTAGTGCACCGTTGGTGGGAATGTGAATTGGTGCAGCCATTATGGAAAACAGTATGGAGGTTCCTCAAAAAAATTAAAATAGAACTACCATACAATTCAGCAATTCCACTTCTGGGTACTTATCTGAAGAAAATGAAAACACTAACTCAAAAATATATACACCACCATGTCCACTGCAGCGTTATTTATAATAACTAACATATGGAAACGACCTAAGTGTTCATCGATGAATGAATGGATAAAGAAGATGTGAGATACATACACACACACACACAATGGAATATCATTCAGACATTAAAAAAAAAAAAGAATGAAGTAGTGCCATTTGCAACAACAAGGATGGAACTTGAGGGCATTATGCTAAGCTAAAAGTCAGGCAAAGAAAATAAACACCATATAATCTCACTTATATGTGCAATCTAAAAAAAGGAAAACCTAACTCATAGATACAGAGAGCAGACTGGTGGATGCCAAAGGCAGAGGGATGGGGGAAGAGGGGGGGTTGGTGGCAGTGGTGGTAAAATGGGGGTCAAAAGATATAAACTTCCAGTTAAAAAATAAGCAGGTCTTGGGACTTCACTTGTGGTGTAGTGGTTAAGAATCCGCCTGCCAATGAGGGGACACGGGTTCGAACCTGGTCCGGGAAGATCCCACATGCTGAGGAGCAACTAAGCCTGTGAGCCACAACTACTGAGCCTGCACTCTAGAGCCCGCGAGCCACGACTACTGAGCCCGCATGCCACAACTACTGAAGACCACGTGCCTAGAGCCTGTGCTCCGCAACAAGAGAAGTCACCACAATGAGAAGCCCGCACACAACAAAGCGTAGCTCCCACTCGCAATTAGAGAAAGCCTGCGCACAGCAACTAAGACCCAACGCAACCAAAAAAAAAAAAAAAAAAAAAAAGCAGGTCATGGGGCTGTAATGTACAACATGGTGACCAGAGTTAATAATACTGTATTGCATATTTGTAATGTACAACATGGTGACCAGAGTTAATAATACTGTATTGCATAAAATCTCATTGCCAAATGAGATTTTAAAAGCTCTTATCACACACATAGTTCCCCTGTATATTAGCTTTCTATTGCTGCTGTAACAATTTACCACAAACTTAGTGGCTCAAAAAACACAAACATTATATATGTCTATAGTGCAGAAGTCAGAAATTTCACTGGGCTAAAATTAAGTTATTGGCTGATTTGCATTCCTTACTGGAGGCTCTATCGGAGAAACGGTTTTCTTACCTTTTCCAGCTTTTAGAGGCTGCCTGAGTTCCTTCCATCTTCAAAGCCAGTCGAGCCTTTCTCACATCACATCACTCTGACATTGGCTGTTCTGCCTCTCTCTCCCACATTTAAAGACTCTCGGGATTATGTTGGGCCCACCTGGATACTCTAGGATAATCTCCATATCTTAGAGTCAGCTGGTTAGCAACCTCAACTCCTGCTACCTTAATTCCCCTCTGCCATGTAATGTAACATATTCACAGGTTGCTGGGATTAGGATGTGGACATCTTTGGGGACCATTATTTTGCCTATCATATCAGATGACGCCAACATGCAGCTGAGAACTACTGGTCTACCTGTAAGAAGAGGGACTCAAGCAGTAGCCCAGTTAGCAAGCTGAGCCATGAAGGCAGATTGGAGACGTACAGTGAAAAACTGGTGTTAGGGGGGAGGGGGAGGAGCAATAACCAGTCTCACCAGTTCTACATTGTTGCAGAATGTGTCTTGGTGGTGGTGGGGGGTGGGGTCATGTGATATATTTTCATTCAGTTCTCTGACAGTCCTGGGAAGTTAAATTGTACACTGTCCCAAAGGTGGTAGGACAATCCCCACTCAAGAGTAGCCATTACGGAAAATGTAAGTCATAACACAAGATGGAACTTTTCCAGACTTTTGAGATTGGTAGCTATCAGCTTGTTCCTTGTTTCATGCTCATTTGAAGCCTGGGTGTATGCCAGATTCTCAAGTGCTCTGAAGGCTGTGCCCTGTAGTGGAAGATGACTGGCCAACTGGTTAAATATGGCTTGAAGAGGTGTTCTGATTGGCTAACACTTTAATATACACACACACATCCACTTGGGATTTCTGGCTTCTCTTTAAAAAATCTAGCACTCCTGCAGAACAACTCCCCGCTGGAAGAAGAGCTGCTGCCTTTCTACGGGGGCATATATTCTCTGGTTTACGGCAGGCTTTATCCTAGCCTTTCTGTTTCACACCTGGCTCACTTCACACTTTTGTTACTTGCTTGGTCTGGAAGGAATATGACTTTACAAGCTTCCCTATCCTCCAGAGTTCATACTCCTAAAGTCAGGCAAAATTCTCATGAAGAGCCATTTGCCTGTCATCAGTGCAAAAGTGAATAGCATACTGTGATCATTTCACAATATATACGATTGAATCACTGTGTTGTACACCTGAAACTAATATAATGTTGTGTCAATTACACTTCAGTTTTTTAAAATATGAAATAAAATGAAATCCCCCACCCCCCAAAAAAACAAAAAGTTAATAGTTCTCCAGTAGGAAAGATGGTATACAGGCCAATGGCATTGCCTTGTACACACAAAACCCTTTCCTCACAAGTGAGCACACAGAGCAGAGTTAGACTAGGGTTTGAGTAAAAGCCTGACTCGCCATGTGTCCTCATAAACACAATGGTCTCCATCAGCACAAACCTCTTTGTAGGAAATTAAGCTGAAAGCTGCCCAACTGTAATTTCTGCCCATTGGTCTTTCTTCAGTCTTTGGAGGCACGTGTGACCAACCTCACTCTTCTTACATACCCACAGTCTTTCAAAAATTTTAAGACAATTATCATCACCCCTGAGTGCCTCTTCCTACATCCAAAGGCTTCTCTCCAGTGAACCTAATTCCTTCAACTACTCCTCATAAGGGACACAGTTGAGACCTTGTCAGCATTCTGGTAATTCTCTAGCTTGGCTATGCCACCAAGTGTGCTGTTTCAAAGTCTGCACGGCACTAGATCCTCCAACTCAGACCCTGTGCCTCTATAACCTATCCTAACACTGCATTATAAGTTTACAAATTAGAAAACAATGAGGATTCCCAAGCTGAGGTCCTTGGGGTACAGGGCATGCTAAGAGATAACCTTCCATTTACACAGTTCCAGGGAAGGCCCTCCCCTGAAGAAGACCTAGTATTTCTAATGGATACATCTAAAATCATTACTCTGCACACACAGCCTTCTCCTCAACGGGCTGCAAATTTTGTAAGGATGACAACCTAGTTTTGAAATATGCTTCACCTCAAGAGGTTAGAGTTCATTTTAAGGGCGTGTGGAGAGAGGCGCTGGGGTAGTGGATTTTCCGTGGTGCTGCTTATTAAGTCAGCCTTGGCTTACTACTATTAGGAGAGGTGAAATTCCAGCCAATTTCCGAACTGCTGGCATAACAGTTTCAATAGGTAAGATTGATACTTCTGGCCAAGTGAGATTTGGGGTTAGATGCAGTTTTGGTTTAACTATCTTTTGTCTCAGATCAAATGAGACAGTGTATTGAATTACTTAGAAAAGTTCCTGGAACATGTTAATTTTTATCACTAATTCGTGGTTTTGGGCAATTCTTAAACATCTTTACTTCCACTACAGCTCTTTACAGTGGGTCTGGCATGTAGCTGCCACTCAGTAAACGTGAGTAAACCAATACTGGAGACTTCAGCCTGCTAAGTCTCTGACACATGCAGTCATGGGGCCAGTTACATCCACTCCCTCCACTGGAACAGAATAGATGGCTTAGGCTACGAGGAAAGTTGTTAAGCAGAGGAGTGGGTTAGCAGATTTTTAAAACTTGGGACCATTGGGCTTCCCTGGTGGCGCAGTGGTTGAGAATCCGTCTGCCAAGGCAGGGGACACGGGTTCGAGCCCTGGTCCAGGAAGATCCCACATGCCACGGAGCAACTGAGCCTGTGTGCCACAGCTACTGAGCCTACGCTCCAGAGCCCATGAGCCACAACTACTGAGCCCACGTGCCACAACTACTGAAGCCTGCACGCCTAGAGCCCGTGCTCTGCAACAGGAGAAGCCACTGCAATGAGAAGCCCGCACACTGCAACGAAGAGTAGCCTCCGCTCGCCGCAAGGAAGACCCAACACAGCCAAAAATAAATAAATAAATTTATAAAAAAAAACTTGGGACCGTGTCAGCAGCTGTTCCATCTGTAGGGAGACAGCGTAGATGTTCTCTTAAATGATCCTACTCTATTTATAGTCTTTTGGCACAGAATGTCCTATTATCTCACTTGAGATTATTCCTTTAGGACCAAGAGAAGGAGAAAGCAAAGCAAACCAGCAATCACATTTGATTGTCTCCAGTCCTAAGGAGCTTGGGGCATGCTCGTTAAGGCATCACACCTGATGGGGGCTCCAGCAGGGACTCCTACTCAAGGACACAGTAAAGGAAGCAAAGGCAATCAACCCAAGCAGTACTGAAGAAGACAGGATGGAAAGGACTTTTTTATTTTCCCAGATCTTCAGGCAACCTCACCAAGCTGGAGGTCGCATGCAGGTGAGTATGAAACTAAGAAAAATACAAGGCTTAAAAAGTATTGTGCATTATATTTCTTCAATCTCTGGTAGGCCAGGAGCCCAAGGTCAGTCTGGCAGGAAGCTGAGAGGACTGCCTGGTCCTGACAATCAAACAATCTTCACAGTTTTGAGCATGTCTGACAGGACGTACGTGTCATCCCAGCCCTTTCCAGGCTTCCTCAGGGTTTGCTCCAAGGCCTGGGCCATTTCCAGCAGCTCTGGCGTGACAAGTTTCCGCTCAGGGTGCGGCTGACAGAACAGGATCTCGTTTACTTCACCCTCAATTCGCCGGACATATAGGAGGGGGAACACCGCCTTGAGCCCAGCCAGCACTGAGTCCTTTAGCCCTAGGTCTCGGCACACGAGGTTGAGGATAAAGACACCTGTAGGGTGGGGAGGAAAGGGTCAGAATGACTGTGGTTCAGGGGACACGTTGGGGACAAGGTTCAGCTCTGAGGAATATAGCCATTCCTGCCCCAGGGAGGCTGGTGGACCAAGGAACACACCTACAGCGGCAGTGACTTTGCAGAGAACACACAGCATACAAAGGCAGGAAGAGAAAAGCATGGGGGATGTGTGAACCATGAGAAAACTTCAAGCTAATTTCTTGCTCTTTTGTGCTGCTAACAAATGTTACCATTCTCCATACTTCAGTTTCACAAAGGATTGCTTTGAGAAAGAAGTAATTAATAGCCCCAAGTAAGAATGTAGCAATTCCACAGAGAGATTATGTTCTTGACATATATATCACATGCCTTCACTTGTGACAATTAAGGGTTCTAAATCAACTGTTCACCACAGTACCTTAGCCAAATCAAAATACCTGGGAGGCAGTGAACATAAGGATTAAGAGCTCCAGCTTTCAAGTCACAAGGATCAGGGTTGGAGCCTTAGCTCTTATCTTGTGTCACCTTGGCAAGTCTCTACCTCAGTTTCCTCATCTGAAAACAGGCTGCTATGAAGATGAAATCACATACTGCCCAGTCCAGGGCATGTGGGAAGAATTCAAATGGTCACTAGCGCCACCATGCCGGTGGGGATGTGAATTGCTGCGACTACTTTGTAACTGTGTGGCAGCATTTACAAAAACTGAACATATGCATAATCTGTGATCCAGCAATTACAGCCCTACATCTATGCCCAACAAACCTGCACACACATTTCACCAAAAGGCATCTACTAGAACGTTAATGGCAACACTTCTTATAAAAGCCCCAAACAGGAAACAACCCAAATGCCAAAAGCAGAATGGAGAAATAAATAGTGTATCACTCAGTGTCAACACAACATGGGTGAATTTCACAAACATCATGCTGAGTGAAAGAAACAGAGAACATTCCGTATGGGCAAAACTAAGCTGTGCTGATAGAAGTGAAGATAGTGGTTATCCTTGAGAGGACAAGTTACTGAAAGGAGGTAAGAGGTGGACTTCTGGGGCACTGGAAATGTTCGGTGTTTGGTGCTGGTAAATGAATATGTTCAATTTGGGGAAACCGATCAAGGTACAAGGTACTTATGATACGTGCATTTTTCATTAAAAAGAAAAATGTCCTTAAAGGGCCCATCCCTTCTCCCTCCCCAACCTTCTGTTCTTCATACCTTCAGGAGTCAAGATGCTTTTGACCTTCTGCAGGAAAGGTTGGGCCACAAACGCTGGGGGTGGACAACTCATTCCCAGGGTTGGGTCCTTACTGTCCACATCAAACATTATGACATCGTAGTGAGGTCGTGCTGGGAAAGAGAAGCAAACGAGTCTTGTCTCTGCTGGATACAGTAACACCATTTACATTCCTCCACCACATCTCCTCCGTGACCTGTGGTGGGCACAGGTGGCTAAGTCACAAGGATGACATGGAGGATGTGGTCTGCTTATGAGGGCACTAACGTCACAGTCCAGAGGAGGCGCGTCATCAGCGTTCTGCTGTGAGTACTCCACGTCTACGATGGGGCCTGCATCTCATCTTCTTCCTCCACATTTTAAAGCCCTTTCCACACACACACATTACTGGGGTCCACTCCAGCAGGATTACTGCTTGGTTAAGAGTCCATCTATACCAGTGATTTTCAATCCTGACAGAACATTAGAGTCAAATGGGAAAATTCTAAAGATTCAGAGAACCTGGGCTCCACTCCTAATCAACAGAGTTAAAACCCTGGGGTGGCGAAGAACAGATGGGAGGGGAGATGGGAAGCCTCTGGTGTACTTTTCTTAAGCTCCCCAGGTGATTCGAAATATAGTCAGAGTTGAGAACCGTTGATCTAGACAAAGCAGCTGCCTCTGCCTTTAAGGGCTGACCCTGCAAATGGTAACTTTAACTTAACTCTGGAAACAGCATATGTTGCCTCCTAGGAGAAAATGTTCTCAAATTAAAGTTAGCATATCTTTTCTAGTTGCTTGAACAATTACTGGCTCAAGAAAGAATTGATTTCGCTCAATGGGTGAGAAAGAACTGACCATGAATCTGATCCACTCCTTACTATAATGTTAGTTTTTACAAGGGGTAGGCCTGCGATACTAATGATTTGTTTTGGGCAAACTTTGAGACAGTGCTAATGATTATTAAATAAATACATATTTACTTAGGACTACACATGTCCATCACTGTTCATAGCACAGACCTGATTTTGGTTTCTTCAAGAGCAGAACGTGTTGGCTCATCCACGTCCAAGGACAACCAAGGCCCACATTTGTGGCACTGAGCCCCCCAACAATCCGAAAGGTTGCTGTTAAGACGAAGGCCAGGGCTGTTCAAAACTGACTTAGAGGTGATAACAACAGCAGCACCTCATGGATTGAGTACCTACCATGTGCCTGGCACTGTTTTAAGTGCTTCACATGTATCAGCCCTGGGCCCCCAGACTGGTCCCAGCCTCAGAGAGTGAACCTGTGAAACTCTGATAGAGTTAAGTTCAGTTTGCAATTACATAAGACAGCATCTGTCCATCCCAGCACCAAAACATTTACCCCAGGCATCCCGTTTTGCCACACCCTTCCTGGAAGATACTCTAACCCAGCGAGAACCAGAGCATCTATTATAGAATGAGTAGACCGGGAAGGGTGTGTGGCCTGGGCTCCCCAGGTTCACGTAGGACTGAACCAACCTAACTGACTTCTCCCTGAGGGGCTCATGTTCTGCAAAGCATCAGTCATCAGAAGCCTATATATTAAGCTGCAGAAGGATCAGGGGAGCTATTGTAAAACATTAATATGCCTTTTGTCCAAGTCTGGGATACAAATTATTATAGCAAAATGGAGCCTTAATTCCAGTAGCAGCAGGGCTACTGGAATTCCCACTAACACCTGCATCACGGTTTAACCTCAGCACTACTGACATTTGGGCTAGATACTTCTTTATCATCAGTGGCTGTCCTGTGCATTGTAGGATGTTGAGCAGCCTCCTGGGTCTCTACCCACTAGATGCCAGAAACATCCGTACCTAATGGTCACAACAAAAAAGTGCCTGCGGACATTGTCCCTGAGGTTTAGAACCACTCATCTACATGAATGCTGTTTTGCTCTGTTTCTGGCTTCACCTGTAGCTGACAGATTTACAAAACAACTTCCCAACACACACCCCCAACGTTTCTTCCCCTTTTCCTCACTCAGATACAGATTCTGGGTTTCTTGGGATGATGAGAAAGTGGCAAGGTTACAGGGTCAGAAGAGATTCAGAAGGGAAGCCCACTCGTTTGTTAGCGTCATTAGGGCAGGAAATGGTCTGTTTTGCTTGTTGCCATAGCCCAACCCCTAAGAGTACTGAGCATGTGGTGGACACTCTATATTTATTGAATAACTGTCAACAAATGAATGAACAAACGAACTGGTGAAAGACTGGGATGATGCTGATGCTGCCCTCTCAGAGGTGAGTTCTAGAGGCCCTTGCAGGCCTGACAACCTGGGATCAATCCTCCCTCAACACCCCTCCAAATTCTCCAATAGCAGTACCTTCTTCTTCTGCCAGGCTGCTAATATAGTCCAGGCCATCCGCGATGTGGACCTTCATACGGTCGCTCTGGGAGAAGCCAAACCACTGAGTGGCCACTTGCAACATGCAGGGGTCGATCTCCACAGCATCGATGCAGGACTTTGGGAAATGATCGTGGACAAAAAGGGGGAGGCTGCCCCCACCCAGGCCTACCACCAACAATCCCAGTGGGGTCTCTGTAATAAAGAATAAAAGCATCGTTTTACCACCTGCTCACTGTAAAGTTTTGTACCACACTTGGGGAGGGCAAAAGAGGGAGTCAGATTGCTGGTGCTGCCCAGGGGATACAAGATTTAGAGACCTGGCCTCCCTTGTCTCTTTCTAGAAACTTGGGAGTCAATTTAACATCTGAAAACTCAACCCTGGCCTCACAATCCTTCCTTTACTAGATCCAGAAGATGAACCAGTGTATTATTATTATGGCCCCTTAAAGATCCCAAAGCACTCAGCTGACATTATAGCAATAACCCCCACCATAAGCATTATTAAACCCCTCTAGAAAACGGGAGGGACAATGGCCAACATCTTGTTTATGATCACAGGGAGTGTAGATGTGATGCCCTCTGCTCAGCTTTCAACTCAAAGGCCACACTGCCTTCTCAGACACAGCCACCAAGTGAGGGCAATCCACCCAAGTTCCAGAAACCACAGGAAAATAAAGGCCCAAATCCTACACACAAGCACAGAAAAACCACAGCAACCACAGGGGATGAAAGGAAGGTAAGAAACAAGAACGAATCACCAAAAGGAGACAGACCCTGAGGATTAAATGGAAGAACTGAGACTCTAGGGACATACATCAACACCAAGATAGATCAAATGTACAGCATGTTCCAATAAGACATACTTAGGGACTTTGAGTGAAGACAGTTACAAGAGTAGACAGAATCATGAACAGTTTTGCTACTGTGGTCAGATCCAAACCTATTATTAGTGATAAGGCTATGACTGTACTATCTATACTATGGTTTTTCTTTTTAAAGTAGAAATTCAAGATAGAATTGCATCTAGTACTCAAATAATGCATCACTGAAAAGCCAGAAATTCTCCTAAAGTGCACAGGTATATTTCTCCGGAGATGTGATTTTTAAATATTCCATCTGGTTACATGGGTAAATGCATATGCAAAAGTTCATCAAGCTGAACAACTTAAGATCTGTATACTTTACAGATCTCAATGAATGTATTTTACACATTAACTTTTTAAACTCAAGTATAGTTTACTTTACACTGATTTTTAAAATAAATGAATAGAGGAAAAAATTTTAGGTATCAGCACATGTAGCTGTTTCAAACAATTTGAGTTTGAAGGAAAAGTTATTTGGATGTTCATGAATGTAGAAGATGGTTGGGAATAAGAAAGATATGACTATATGTGCATCTGTTGGTCTATAATTATGGTTCTTAAACTGCAAGGCAGCTGACACTGATTACCTCCGTGATCTTACATGTTCCCTCCTGTGGAAGGCAGTGGCGACCCCCTCACCTAGGAGCAGCTCCGGGTTTCTCAGCAGGGCAAGGCCGGCAATCATGGCTTTGTGGTGTTCACAGCACAGGTAACTCTTATCAATGGACTGCCCCGGGGCTGCAGGGGGGTCCTCTGGAGTATCAGCAGGCCGCTGCTTCTTCCTGTCTTTTTTCCGTTTCTTCTGGGCTAGATCACAGACAGAGATGAATGAAGTCATATGCATGGTACACTACTCCTTGGAAAGTAAGGCACACCAGCAGCAGTATGCTGCAACTGGTCTGATGAGACTCGAGAACCCAATTGTGAAATATGCAGGAATTTTGTGAACTGGTTGACATGTTGGTGGCTTGAAATCTGGCCATGGTGGCCATTTTTATGCCACAGAAATTGGCAAACAGTGCATATCATGGCTTTTTTCCCCAAAGAGACGGTTGTTAAACATTTAACATACACCAGAGAGTCAGAAAAGGGAAGTGGCAAAGAAACACCCCAAAACTCAGAACACTGGGAAAACTCAAGTGAGGAGTACTAGTACCTCTCCTCTGGGAAATATAAAGCTGCTAACAGGTGAGAAGTTTATTCATCAGTTCTTTTAGGGGAAAAAGGACTTAGTTTCCAACTACCTCCTCTATGCCAATTACTATACTAGGACTTTTACTCTTGTAGCTTTGAAACAACCCTATATCAATGCTCTTATTCCAATTCTTGGCAGATGGAAAAACTGAAGATCTGAAGAGTTATTAATTAGGCCCAAATCAGTAGGCAATGCAGCCAGGATTTGAACCTGGGACTACCTGTCTGCAGCAGCTATCATCTTTCTACTACATCACACAGACAGTAATTCATACCACCCCACTGAACAAGGACATCACAAATGTTCACAGAAGGGGGGAAATCGTACAAAAGGCCCCTCTACTCTCCCTCTACCTACTCCCTCAACTGCTCCAGGATAGAGTGAACAGATGGCTCTGGGGTTTTCCTAGGGACCAGCTGCCCCACTGGGCACTGAAGTGTAAGTGGCAGTGTGCTTTTCAGAGATGTTAAATTGCTTTTTAACACATTCTCCTCCTTGCTCACCAATACTTCCATGACGGAAATCATTCCCATAAGAATTAAGTGATACTAAGAAGTCTTGACAACTGTGGGGAAAAAAACCAAAACCCAAATTGGAGGGCAAAATGTTCTTTGAAGCACTTTTACTGAGCTTTCAGTGAGATGAAACTGAACCAACCTGCAGCCCAAGTGACCCAATGACAGCACAGGAACCCAACAAATATGGGTGCACATGACCAGGGGACACCCGTCAAGAGGAGACCATCTTGCTGAGAATAACCTGATCCTGAGCTGTGGGCAAACCCATGACCTCATGAGGTTCTGAATTCTCTCTTTTCACCCTCCTTCCAGATGGCCTTGCCAACAGGACAGCATCATCAGGCAAAGGGAATGACCGGCAATCAGGAGAGCCAATTTCAGATTCCAAGCCTGACTCTCTGTGCCTCTAAAGGGAAGTTATACTGGAGAAGGGGTGGGGAGGAATATTTTTCTACTCTATACATGTGATCTGTGATTGATTACAATGAGTAAGTATTACTTTTATAATACAAACATATAATGCCCCGAGAAAATAAACAAACGATTGCTCTCCCCATTAGTGCGCGTTTCTGAGCAGCACGTGGGAGACCACTTAAAAGAGAACATGGTGGGGGGCTTCCCTGGTGGCACAGTGGTTGAGAATCTGCCTGCCAATGCAGGGGACACGGGTTCAAGCCCTGGTCTGGGAAGATCCCACATGCCGCGGAGCAACTGGGCCCGTGAGCCACAACTACTGAGCCTGCGCGTCTGGAGCCTGTGCTCCGCAACAAGAGAGGCCGCGATAGTGAGAGGCCCGCGCACCGCGATGAAGAGTGGCCCCCGCTCGCCGCAACTAGAGAAAGCCCTCGCACAGAAACGAAGACCCAACACAGCCAAAAATAAATAAATAAATTTATTAAAAAAAAAAAAAAAAAAAAGAATCCGCCTGCCAATGCAAGGGACACGGGTTTGATCCCTGGTCCGGGAAGATCCCACATGCCGCAGAGCAACTAAGCCGATGTGCCACAACTACTGAGCCTGCACTCTAGAGCCCGCGAGCCACAACTGCTGAGCCCGCGAGCCACAACTATTGAAGCCCGCACGCCTAGATCCCGTGCTCTGCAACAAGAGAGGCCACCGCAATGAGAAGCCCGGGCACCACAACGAAGAATAGCCCCTGCTCGCCACAGCTAGAGAAAGCCCGTGCACAGCAACGAAGACCCGACGCAGCCAAAAATTAATTAATTAATTAATTAATTTTAAAAAAAAGAGAGAACATGGTAGAGATCTACCCTGTCAAAGCCTGTAGCCATGGGCCACTTGTGGCCATTTAAACTTAAATGTAAGTTCATCAGGATTAAGAACTTACATCAGAAAAAAGGTTAAAGATTCAGTTCCTTAGTCACACCGGCCATGTTCCTAGTGCTCGGTAGCCACACATGGTTCATGGCTGCTACCCTGGGCAGCTAACTGGGTACTAAACATTTCCTTCACTGCAGAAAGTTCTACCAGACTAGGTGACCTCTAGGGCACCCACCAACTGTACAACCCTCTAAAACAGGTGCTAGGAGGTGGCCCCATGGAGGAGGGCAGGCCTACTGAATTAATACACAGACGTATATGGAGCAACTTGTAAAACACGTGGTCTTTGAACTGCAGGCATTAAAGTGATTATCACATTTGTCTGATAAACCACCACCCCTGCTCCTTATCACTGCAGAGTCAGGCTTTGCTCAAGAACAGAACATTGACCTCCCTTCTGTTCATCGCCACTCACACCCTAAGAGCCCAGATGATAAGAGGACAACCCACAGAGCCGTGTGCCTCTGGTCACAGGTATCCGGGTCTGTCCTACAGCTCCGCCAAGCTCCCAGGTCTTTCTGACCACCCCAAATTGTCCATACCACGTCCACGTGGGCCCCACCACTGTGCCCACGCCGCCTCACCTCTGTGAGACACATCCTTCAGCAGCCTGGCTTCTGACTGCACCACGTTCCTGTTGCTGAGGAAGATCAGCCGTCGAAAGTAGCGCTTGTCATCCCCCTGCACATCCTCGATGACGTAGTCGCCACTCAAAGGGCTGCAGTCTTGGTGCTGAACAGTCCGGACCCCGATGTCCCCACCCACAGACAGGAAGGGTACCTGAAGGAACAGCAGAGATGTGGTGAAAACACCAGCTCAACTGAGAAATACGAGAAATTATAATCCCTTCCCTTTGTGTGTATGTGAAGAATCCCCGCACCAAGGTTCTGAGCAGCAACAACTCCGAAGATTTGCCATTTTGTTAAAGTACTCTTCTGGGGCGTTTGACTAGATCTCAAAAGGTTTAATTGACCTTTTTGAAAACCAACTGAACAACTAAAGATTCCCCAAACCATTCATGAAATGCAGTTGGTTCTCCACAAGAAAAATATGAGTTTCTCAACAGTAATCCTTAAAAGGACTTTCAATAGTCCAAGACAATGAAAGCTAAAAGGAAGCCTCACGAAGGGAATAGAATCATGAGAGAAGGAATCTGAATAGGGATAAAGATATCAAAATCCATGGGGAAAGCAACCACTCCAAATTTGGCAAAGTGTCTCCCTTCCCCCAGTTATTCTCAACTTTTTTCTGCATTCTTCTAAACAGAAGAAAAAATTAGGAGGAAAAAATACATTTTTCCCCTAAACTTTTCCATTCCCTTCCCAATCTTCACATTTATTTCTTTTTAAAGACTTACAAGAGTATTTAATAATCATGAGGGTCCTGACTTTGCGGAGATGTAGGCACTGTTGAGAGAAATTCACAAATGAACCTCCCCACAGGATCTGGGTCTCTCTGATGGGACACCAACCCCAAAGTCTTCCAGAAAGCATCAAATACATATTCATCTGTAAGCACAAGTCAGCCTAGTGGGCAGAACCACAGGCTGGGAATCCAGGAGCCTGGGTTCTTCTTTTCAGTTCTGTTGCTACAGCATCAAGCTTCCAGGTACCTTGTCTTTCCCATCTATCAAGAAGGATAAACTCCTTTCTATAAAGTCCTTGCAATAAAGTCACCTATCAATTACCCTCTCTTGTGACCAGGATAGTACAAGACAGATGGCGTCAAATGATAATACCATATCACCATTTTGGCAAAAACCTTCAGTTTCCTTCCCAGTGGAACATCAGACCAGGAATGTTAATATCCTGAAAATTAAGCTGAGCTCTTTTGGCCCTTTCCCATTCTACCTAACATAATGATGGTTCTAAAAAGCAAAATGGCCAAGGAAATCCTGCGCAAAGTGAGTTAGGAGAAATACAGCCTGAGTAAGCTGCAGTGTGAAGAGCTGGAGCTTGCAAGGTGGAGAGCACTTCCTTCATGCCATCCGAGTGGCCCCACAGGCACAGATGCTACTGGGGGTCTCAATAAGGGCAACCGCTCACCTTCCACTCACTGCCTGGGACATAACTTCTGCTCACTTAGCTCTTAGCTGCTGACATGCCCTCCAGGAACAGACTAGGGTCACAGACCCTAGTCCTAGCTTCTGCCAAGATACCTCTGCCTTCCTGGCTACTAATATGACTTCCCCAGAAACCCTGAAAGCTGCTACCAAAGCTTTGTTACCTGCTGCTGGGCGGGCATCCCGGCCGGGGCCAGCTCCATGACTCTGGCCGACAGCTCGGCCTGGATGCTGTCCATGCCTTCGTACTGCTGACCTCGGTGAAGGGCCACCGTGATCAGCCTCCTGAAGCCCGCACTGGCTGCCAGCTGCTTCCGGCCCTCCTCCATGCCAAACAGCCACTCGGTCTCCCGACCCTGGGGGACTGGAAAGAGGCATTTGTTGACAGGGAGTCCTGGGAAAAGTTCAAGCCCACGACCAATATGCCCCACGTGGCAGAGAGCCAGCCCCTACCCCAAGCCCAGTAACCCTTCCAACTGTGACCTACTGAGGGGCTATCAATCCCCAGTCAACAATGTCCACAGCAAAGCTGCCATCAGACCCACGGCAGGACCCAGCGTGGACAAGAAGTGTGAGTGTGTATGTAAGGGGAGGGAGGCAAGTACCTAGTGCAAGAAAAATAGCAATAATGCTAACACTTCTTACATGCCAGGCATTATTCCAAGCAGTTTACAAACAGAAAATAATCAAATCCTCACAATAGCCCAAGATGCAGGCAGTATTATTATTCCCATTTTATAAATGAGGAAATTAAGACACAGAAGTTACATTATTTGCCCAAGTTCACACAGCTCGTAACTGGCGAAGCTAGGGCTCAACCCCAGGCAGTCCAGCCCCAGACTCCATGCTCGTATCCACTGTGCTATTAGTTCTCACAGGTGCACAGTTAGGATAAGGAAATACTTGGAAAAATGGATTCGATGTCAGGAAACAAATTACCAGCATGATGTATCACCACCTCATGTTTGTCTAGAATATTCTACTTTTGAGAGCATTTCCTCATACTACCTCTTTTGATCATTACTAAGGTGAATCTGGTATCATTTACCCCTTTCAATAATAACACTAACGTTTGTAAAACTTATCATGTGCCAGGCACCATTCAAAGAGCTTTTACACTTCTCACAATTACACAGTTAAGATCTCACTTTATAGATGAAGAAACTGAGGCACAGAAAGAACACTAACTTGTCCAATACCACCAGGAAGTGACTGAGCCAGGACTGGAAACTAAATAGTCTGGTTCCAGAGCTCACTTTTTTAGCTACTACTCTGTACTGTCTCTAAATTCAGCAGAGACGCACAGAAACTTCCCCAGGTCACACAGCTTACAGGCTACAAGGCTGGGACTCCCGTTGCTTCCACTACTCCTTGTTACAAAGTGACTAACATCTCTACAAATGCGTGACCTGCCTAAATGCATCTATATTACTTCAAGCCTTTGCAATGGAAGATGAGAAGAAATAAACCTCAAATCCAAGCAGGCAGCTCCCCCTTCCTCATGCCCTGGCCAGTCTAACCTCTTCAAGCACCGCCCCCTGCAAGATAAAACCAGCCAAGGCATACCCATCCACCAAAGCCCCAGCCCCAGCCCCTGTAAGCCAGCCCCCTCCAGGGAAGAGAGGGAGCAATCCCAACTCACTGATGAAAATGGCAAAATGACTGTCCCGCGATGGTTTCACAGTGGGGCTGTCCACCACGTGGAGGGTGTAGCGTGGCTCCCCCGTGTCCCCACTGCACAAGTCCAGAGACACATTCCCCAGCCCGGCCTTGCGGTACAGCTGGCTGCACAGCCAGACATACTGCTGCCGCTCCCGCACCGCCTCAGCCAGCCGCTCGGCACTCTCCAGCCGCACAGGCTTGCCCTGCTCCTGAGCACACAGCTCAAAGATCTGAAGGGCAGAGCCAGGGACCGGCCTGAACTTGGTCATGATGAAGGCAAAGACAGGCAAGGAGAACCGAGGCTCTGCTTCCAACAGCTGGTCTTGGCTGTTGGCCACCTGGTGCACCCTCACCATCCACCCCTCCCGAGAGAAGTGACCCACTGCTTTCTTCAGGACGTGAGCCTGAGCCAAGGAGATGCAGAGGTAGCGACCGCCCACCTGCAGGACACGGCCAACCTCAGCCAGCATCCTGTCCACCTGCTGCAGGGTCTTCTCCTCCTCATCTGTCAGGACGGCGTCCAGGGTGCCCTTGTCTAACACCACCTGGAATGAGGCATCGGGAAACTCCATCTGTGTCATGTCCATCTTCAAGAAGCTCATCTGGGGCCGTCGGCCAGCATTGCGTTCCTTCATTTGCTTGATGACGACCTCACTGATGTCAATGTTCACTATATCCTGATAGCCCACATCATACAGCTGCTCGCTTAGCTCTGAGTTACCACACCCAATCACCAGCACCTAGGGGGAAAGAAAACAAGATGGAGGTGATCAAGGCAAAGGAATGAGCTTCAGACACTTCAAGGAATCAAGTCTCACCCTGGCTGCTGTATGTTTTCAGAGGGCGAAGATGCTATGCCATGAGAGAGCACCATTACAAAGTTGATTCTAGGCTCCATCTTGAAACACCACTGGTTAGAAGAACTCACTAGTAACAAACCACATTCCGCTATAACAATGCAAGTTATGCAGAAACAAACTAACCGGGGTTGTTCTTTTCTCTGAATCAAGCGTTTATTAATCAGTTGCAGGAACAAACTAATCATGGTTGTTCTTTTATCTGAATCAAGAATTTATTATTCAAGAATTTATAGGAAGTCACAGAATCCAAATACAGTAGTTATAACTGAAATCTCCTATTTGTTTTACTGTTGAAAACCTAGGTCTGGCATGATCCTATTCCACTCATGCCTTTGGCTCCAACTCATGATATTCTGCTATTTTCTGAAGCCAAACTTATAACACAGGTTGTTGCCCCCCTCTCTGTGGAGGAATCTCCCATTGATCTTTCAAAATTCTGCCCTGATGTCACCATCTCTGGAAAAGCATTGTACAATGACAAGTGCATAAGCTTTGGAGCTAGGTGGATCTAAGTTTAAATCCCCACACGACCACTTACTACATGTATGGTCTTGGGCAAGAAACTGGCTCTCAGAGCCTCAGTTTCCTCATCTGTAGAGTTCGTGTATTACCACTCACCTCAAGGTTTATTATGAGAACTCAATGACTGAGCAAACACACACACACACAGCACCCAGCATAAGGTTTGGCTCTTAAAGCTTCCTCCTCAAATCTTCGTTTTCTACCCTTCTTCCTTCCCTACTTCCACCTCTATCAAACCTCCTATTACTGTACTTGGCACTTTTCACTTCTGGAATGTGCCCAGGATTTATATCTTAATGCTTGTGTGGCTTAAGGGCTGAACACAGTGCCTGAAAGTCAGTGGGCCCACAACAACTATTTGATAACAGATTCATTTATCAGTAAAGCCACGGGTGCTGCCAGCTCCACGGGGATGCACAGTGACAGAAAAGCACACTTCCCTCACTAGTCGGAGATGTCTAGGTTGCACTACTAAAGAAGTCATTCTTCCAGTGAGGTTATTAATTCAAGAATGATCTGGGGGTGGAAGCTCCGTTATCTGAAAACCTTTAAAAGGATACTTTGTAATTACCTTTTAGCTAGAATGATGTATGGAATCCTGAAAATATGGGCCCGTTTAGGGCCCCCACGCCTGTCACCGTCTACCAAGTGCAGGATTTCTGTTATCAGTTCCTACCTTCCAGGGAACACACAGGGCTGCCCGGCCGCGCTTACCTTTTCCCTGGGCTTGATATATTTGTGCAGCAACCCGCACAGTTCCAGGTAGGTTCCATACCACTCGAAAGCTTTCTTTCCCCGCTGCTGGAAGAACTTCTCCCAATAGTCAATGGAGCCAAACTCCTTAGGGCTTTTAGGTAAGAGATCCATATTCCCACTGCTCGAGCTGCGTCTTCAAGACTCTCCTACTCCCTGTGCGGTACCATCCGAGGGGTTTCCCCACGCGCTGGTTCTGGGACACCGCAGCGGGAATTCTTTCCACGGACAAACAGCCACATTGACTTGTCCCCCACTCAAAACCCAAAGGGATGACCTTTACACGCCCGCCGCACACGCAAGGCACTGAACCTAATAAACGCTCACCCCCTATTGCATCCCAAAGCCCCAGACCCATGTGGGCAGGCCCTCACACTTTTTCAGAGCTCGGTTTCAGAATCGGCAATCATATCCGGGTGCGAGGCTTCGCGATTGGTTGGCTGCCCAGACCATCTCAGCAGCTCATTGGTCAGTGATTTTCGTCCTGTCACGTCATTGGCTGCAACGCGCTCGCCTCACGCCGGCGGCTTCGTCGCAGGCGCCGCGCTTTAATTTACGTGAGCCGGAGCGGCGCGGGGCGGGGCCACGGGCCGGAGGCAGGGCGGGAGCCGGGGTGCCGGTCCCAGGCTTGCGTCGGAGCACCGAGCGGGGGTAGCCTTCTCAGCTCTGGGCTTTACAGCCTTGGAAGAGAGCTCCCGGGTCCCAGGCTGTTTGTTCCTTTCGTCTCTGCGCTCCCATTCTGATCACGAGACACATAAGGGCTGAGCTCTGACGGCGGTGGGCACACTGGAGGAGGGGGGCCTCGGAAAAGAAAAACTTGTAGATTAGAAGGAAGTGAGGCAAGGGATGAGTAGAGCCAGTCCATAGCAGAAGAAAACTGCCCAACCCAGCTGTACCTTCTGCATCTCCCGCCCCACCCCACCCCCGCCTTACTTTAACCACTTTACTTGTACAATTCAGGTTTAATTTGGAGGAAAGTAGCACTTGGCTGTGCTCAGCTTGCAGGATCTTAGTTTCCCAAACAGGGATTGAAGCTGGGGCCCCAGCAGTGAGAGCGCCTAGGCCTAACCACTGGACTGCCAGAGAATTCCCAGGGTTTCACTATTAATAATGTAACAACATGGAAATTCAGGGGAAAAGAATAACAACCAGTTATTCAGAAGTGCGTCCTCTCCCTCTTCCTCCTTCCCTCATAGCACAGTGCACAAAACTTAAGGCTCATTTTGGTAATTGGCCTCCTCAGGTTGTCATTCGGATGTCATCTAAAAGTAGTTACTTGGGACTTCCCTGGTGGCGCAGTGGTTAAGAATCCGTCTGCCGAATGCAGGGGACACAGGTTCGAGCCCTGGTCCTGGAAGATCCCACATGCCGAGGAGCAGCTAAACCTGTGCGCCACGACTACTGAGCCTGCATGCTGCAACTACTAAAGCCGGCGGGCCTAGAGCCTGTGCTCTGCAGCAAGAGAAAAGCCAGTGCAATGAGAAGCCCGTGCACCGTAGCGAAGAGTAGCCCCGGCTCACCGCAACTAGAGAAAGCCCGCATGCAGCAACGAAGACCCAATGCAGCCAAAAATAAATAAATAAATAAAATAAAAAACCATTAAAAGTAGTTACTACAGCTTATTTTATGTATTTAATAAACGTACTATGTTTTTAGATGCTCATCTTATCCAAACACCCTAAGGAAGTTCCTGTGAATGGCACTGTTTTAAAATATGTGCATCATTGGGCTTTTCACAGTATTATAAACTGCAGGAGGAATTTACAGACTGAGGATGTTATGGGCTCTTTCCAGATTCTTGGACAGCAATACCATAGAAATGAATATCGCCTCCACAAGACTCTTAGGCAAGCAAAGCTTTTTATTTAAAGAGATAGCTTGACCATAACAAGGATGGCGCAAAAAAAAAAAGCACCAGCTCTCAGAATAGAAGGGGCAAGTTGATTTTACAGTAAGTCCCCTCCATACGAAGGAGTTCCATTCTGAGAACGCGTTTGTAAGTCCAATTTGTTCGTTTAAGTCCAACAAAGTTAGCCTAGGTACCGAACTAATGCAATCAGCTATATAGTACTTACTGTAATAGGTTTATAATACTTTTCACACAAATGATACATTAAAAAACAAACAAAAATAAAGAAAACATTTTTAATCTTATAGTACAGTACCTTGAAAAGTACAGTAGTACAGTACAACAGCTGTCATACAGGGGCTGGCATCGAGTGAACAGGCAAGAAGAGTTACTGACTGGAGGAGGTGGGAGGTGGTAGAGCTGAAGTGTCGTCAGCAATAGGAGATGGAGGGAAAGCTGCAATTTCACTCATACCTGACGTTAATGGAACGCACGTTTGCGTCTTTGAAAGTTCTCAACTTGAAGGTTCATATGTAGTGGACCTACTGTATAACAAAACGGAGCGTTTGTCTCATGATCACTGATAATTTTCAGAAATAAACTTCTTTGATCAGCAACAGGTGGCTCCATGGTGGCTATCAGGAATAGAGAGTGCTTCTCCGAGGAGAAAGAAATGCATGAGAATTTTCTGTAAGAAAGCACAGGAATAGATATGGTTAAAATTTATAGTTGAGCTTCTTGTCTTGTGGCAACTAGGTATACTCCTTAGTGTAACAGAAATAAAGTTAATTTTTTATTCCTTCAAGCCTGGTTTTTGTCTTTGGGACGCAGGCCCTCTGGGCCTTCGTTCTTTAGCTTGCAAGTTCTGTTTGCCCAAGGCGGTTCCCTGGTCCTTTTCCAAAATGGCTGTGCTCTTGTCATCCTGTCTCAAGGAGGGCAGGCAGGCTTGGAATTGAGCTTCTGTAGTCTGGGCTATTTTAGACCTCACTGGCATAGATAGCCAAGCAGACTCTCTTACTAGTTAAATCGATTAAACTGAACTTGAACTTTGGTTTAAAACAGTAGTTCTCAAACTTTGGCATGCATCAGAATCACCTGGAAGACTTATAAAAACACAGATTGCTGAGCTCTAGCCCCAGAGTTTCTGATTAACCAGGTCTATAGTGAAGCCCAAGGATTTGCATTTCTAACAAGTTCCCTGGTGATAACAACAACGTTGGCCCAGGGACCACACTTTGAGAATTACTGTTTTAAAATATAATTAAGAGATAAGTCAAAATGGATATGGTTCCAACTCCACAATTTTAAAAGGTTAATCTAAAAGCCCTCCACAAGAACCTCAAAGAAAATCTATTTTCATGTACCACTTGCTGAGTTCACATTATTTCCTCTCTACCCAAGATAAGGTGAGCTGGAAGGAGCCTCTGAGTGGCTCCAGCTATGACATCACGCAGCATTCCTAATGGATGTGATGTGCGTTCTTTCAGAGAGCACTTATTGAGAGCAGAGGACACTGTGCTTGAAGTGCTCCCCAATACCAAAGAAACAAAACAACACAGCCTCTGCCCTCTCCCCTCAAGGATTGATTCAATTCAACAAACATTTAAAGGGACTACTATGAGTCAATCACTATGGTGAAAGCTAAGAATGCAGTGGTAAGCAAGACAATTGTATGGAAAGCACACAGCAAACAATTACAAAAAAGAATCTGTAATGAGGGTTTGTGATAAGTGCTGTGAAGGAGAAATATGAGTCCACAAGAGCAGATATCTTTGAGACATCTTCTGATATGGGGGGTCACCAGAGAAGGCTTTCCTGAGGAAGGGACAAAAAGATTTTAAAAGAGTCTGTAATCTGATTACTTCAGTAAATACTGCACACCTGAACTTGTTTCAGTAGCATCAGGATGACATAGGTAAGAACCAAGAAGTATTTTCTCCCTCTGGAGATCTCTTCAGGAACCTTTGGCTGCTTCTTTTCCCTCTGTCTTTATTGTCCTTTCTGATAAGGAAGTGATATTGGAAAAGGTAGTAAGAAGTGATTTTGATCACAGCCCAAGCTCCAGCCCCTTATGTGATGCCCTAAAAATACAATTATTGTTTGCACTATGTCTCAGACCAAGAGGGTAAGTAACTCACCTATCTCCATCTGTGCCTGCTCGCTTCTCTAAGCCTAAGAAAGCAGTAACAACCAGAGCACTTTAAGATAAAACATGTAGGGAAGTTTCTTAAAAGTGTATGAATGACTAATGCAGAAATACTTTAGATATAACATTAGACTCTGTCTTTTAAAATACCCATAATTGAAACATTTCTCTCAAGTTTTGCCTATGAAATATAATTAATAGGTATGTTATCATTAGTATCATTCATTAATTTAAGCCAATTAAATATTAAAATCCTTTGTGTTTTATTAGGATCCTCCAAGTGGTTACTAGCATGATTTTTTTAAGATTGAAGTATAGTTGTACAATATTATATGTTACAGGTGTAAAATATAGTGATTCACAACTTTTTAAAGTTATACTCCTTTTATGGTTATTGTAAAATGTTGACTATATTCCCTGTGTTATACAATATATCCCTGTAGCTTATTTTATACATAATAGTTTGTACCTCTTAATCCCCTACCCGTATATTGCCCTCCCTCCCTCTCTCGACTGGTAACCAATAGGTTGTTCTCTGTATCTGTGAGTCTGCTTCTTTTTTGTTATATTCACTAGTTTGCTGTACTTTTTAGATTCCACATATAAGTGATATCATACAGTATCTGTCTTTCTCTGTCTGACTTATTTCACTTAGCATAATGCCCTCCAAGTCCATCCACTTCGCTGCAAGTGGCAAAATTTCATTCTTTTTATGGCTGAGTAGTATTCCACTGTATGTGGATACCACATCTTCTTTATCTATTCATCTGTTGATGGACACTTAAGTTGCTTCCATATCTTGGCAATTGTAAATAATGCTGCTATGAACACTGAGTTGCATATATCTTTTTGAACCAGTATGATTTAAAGTGCATATATCTTTTTGAACCAGTATGATTAAAGCAAACTGAGCTTAGATAAAGCCATTCAATATTGTGAGGGTTTTTTCCTAAAAATATAAATCCAGACCTCTGAATATATAATTTTCAGTTAGTCTTACTTAAATGAAACGTAAGTTTTTTGGTAATAATATTCAATTAATTATTGTTGCTAAGATGATTGCAAAATGAGGAATAGATAATTAAAAGCATTTCTGACAACTTGGAGGTCAGAGGATAGGAGAGAGCTTGTGGCAGGCAGAATAATGTCCTCTCAAAAATGCCCATGTCCTAATCGCCAGAATTTGTCAATATGTTAGGTTACTTGGCAAAGGGGAATTAAGGTTGCTAATCAGCTAACATTAAAATAGGGAGATTAGGGACTTCCCTGGTGGTCCAGTGGTAAAGAATCTGCCTTCCAATGCAGGGGACGTGGGTTCAATCCCTGGTCAGGGAACTAAGATCCCACATGCTGCGGGGCAACAAAGCCCATGCACCACAACTACTGATCTCGTGTACCCCAACGAGAGAGCCTGCGTGCTGCAAACTACAGAGCCCACACACTCTGGAGCCTGTGTGCCACAACTAGAGAGAGAAAACCCACGCGCCACAACTAGAGAGAGAAAACCCACACACCACAACTAGAGAGAAGCCCACGCGCCACGATGAAAAGCCTGCACTGCAATGAAAGATCCCCCATGCCTCAACTAAGACCCGACACAGCCAAAAGAAAAAAGAAAAAAATAAAGAAAATAGGGAGATTAGTCTAGTTTATACAGGTGGGCCCAATGTAATCACAAGGGTCCTTAAAAGTAGAAGAGGGAGGCAGAAAAGGGAGAACCAGAGAGGTGGCAGCAAGAGAAGGACTGACTCACAGATGCTGGCTTTGATGATGGGGGAGGGGGCCATGAGCCAAGGTAAGTGCTTCTAGAGGCTGGAAAAGTCAAGGGAAAGGATTCTTTTCTAGAGCCTGTGAGGGAACACAGCCCTGTGGACACCTTGATTTTAGTTGATCCTGTCAGGCTTCTGACCTCCAGAACTGTAAAATAATAAATTTGTATTGTTTAAGTTAATACGTTTTTGGTAATTTGCTGCAGTGGCAACAGGAAACTAATACACAGCATAAACAGGAGAGGGAGTGTATCGCTGGGCAGAAGGTTACAGTGGGAGGGGAGCAACAGAAGATAAAGCTAGAAACTAAAGTGAAGGTCAGGTTTTGAGAAGAATAGAATTCTTCTATTCCGAGCATTTGGATTAAACTTGTTCGACCACAAGAAGCCAATGGAGAACCAGGTTTGTTACAGTTGAAAAGAACTGATAATGTGAGAGATGTTCTTAGGAAGAACTGAAGCATTTGTTGACTGATTGTATATAGGGTATAAAAGATTGAGGGGCACACAATGACTTCCACCTGGGCCTCTGGATGACTGGGGAAATCATCTATAGAAAGAAACAGGGTGTCATTTGTAGAACTGTTGCTACGAGGAATTGAGAGGTCACCACACTAGTAAAACCCAGAGCCAGAGCTAAAAGCTAGTCTCCTCACCCTGCATGCCTATCCCAGGGCTCATACCCTTCTCAAATTCTGTCAGTGGTATCCAATTGGAGTTAGTAGTCCAAGACATGAAAAGGCTTCATGAGTGGGATATAAAACTGTTTAAAGGGAATCTCTCCTTGGTGTACAGGGAGTGGCTTGTATGCTGGAAACTATTTCACACTGGAAGTCTCCTTTGCAAATGGGTTTGTTTTCCACCTTTGAGAACTTAAGAAATAAATGGTCTCCTATGTCTTGGAACAATGGAAGAAACACATGACATCCTAGGATAATGTTGTACCATTTTATTAGCTGGCATCAACCTTTGTTGACCTGAAGTCATTCTTTAGCTGACATTGGATTCCTAAGATTGGGATAATCATAATAGTATTTTTTTAGTTTGTATATCACTTGCAATTTGTCAAGAATTTTCTCATATATTACTTTGAATTCATGGGATGGAGACATACACACACACACACACACACACACACACATATAACTAAGGCAAAACTCCAATTGTTTAAAAATAAATTAAAAAGTTATACATGACTGAGTGAATTCAGCCATGCCTGCCTCTGGGTATTATACTTGATTCCCAGGATTTACTTTGCTTGGTAGTTTCCTACTCTATCACTGTAGACCTCTGTAAATGTACTAGTTTTCTGATATGCACGGACTACAAAGCATTTATGTCCACTTTTATGGGGCGAAAGCAAAGGGCATAGTATACATGGCAAGTTGTTTACCTTTAAGGCCAGTTGGCAATAACATTTGGAAAACTAGAAAGCCAGGAAAGATGAGGGAATGCTGTCAAAGACAATGGCCTGTGCCTGGTGCATTGGACCTCTACAGGGGGAGGCTCACAAAGCCCTCCTTTTGGATCCCATCTTTGTATTTTGCAGCCTGGATACTGGGAAAGATTACAAGGTTAAACCATTAAAATATGTTCTCCATAATGTTATTCTAAATTTCAGTTATTTTGCAGGAATAGAAAAAACCCTTGGAAAACAAGTTGTTGTTTTTTTTATCAAACTCTAGTACTCAGCACATCTACCATGAACAACTCATGTAACCCATCTTATTGGATGCTCTCTGTCCCCAGTCCATAACAAAATATTTTTCTACCACCAAAAAAAGGGATTTTTAAAAGAGCATTTAATAAATAAAAAGTTCTTAAGTGATCCACCTAAGGTATTTTTTTAACATTCAGATCCAGAGAACTTCAAAGAAACCAGGAGAACAAAATTCCCTTTAGTCCAACAAAAAAGTTATATGTAATCCTTCTCTAAAACTAAAGCACTTTTCTTGCCATGAGAATGCAAGGAAGGTCTTCCCCTAAGAAGCATCTCAAATGATGGTGCCAAACTTTTTACTGTTCTTAATGCATTTCATCTTTGAACAGTGTACTTTTATGCTCATTGGCCTGATACAAAGAAGGAAAAAGTTTCCACCAGTATGTGGAAATTTCATCCGAGCAGCGGTTCTGATGTTTGAAAACTCAACAGAAGAAAGTCCTCAGGAAATGTGGTGTGGGCACTTCTGGAGAGAGGTGGCAGGAAAGGGAACCCTTGGCTAAATTTAAACCCCTGTCATTTAATAGGAAACTATATAGTACAGAGGTTAAGAACATGGGATTTGGAATCAGAAAGATCTAGCAGTTTCTCAGTATGTGAATTTTGTCAAACTTCTAGCCTTCTGTTCCTTCACCTAATGGCCTCCTTTGCTCTTGCCCAGCCTTAATCCATTTACTGCACAGCAGCCACAGTGATTTATAAAAATATGTAGCTTTTTTTCCAATGAGACATATTTCACATAACAAAATTCACCATTTAAAAATGTATACTTTAGTGTGTTTTAGTATACTCACAATGCAATGCAACCATCACCACTATCTAATTCCAAAATATTTCCACCATCTTGCAATCATTAATCTACTGTTTCAGTAGATTTCCTATTCTTGAGATTTCATTAAAAAGGAATCACATAGTATGTGGTCTTTTATGACTGGCTTCTTTCACTTAGTATGTTTTCAAGGTTCATCCATGTTGTAGCATGTAACAGTACTTCATTCCATTTACCTGCCGAATAATATTTCATTGTATGGATAAACAAAATGTGGTATATCTATTCATTGATAGATGAACATTTGTGTTGTTGACATGTTTTGGCTATTATGAATAATGTTGCTATGAACATTCATGTACAAGTTTTTGTATGAATGTGTGTTTTCAATTATCTAGGATATATATCTAGGAGTGGAATTGCTGGATCATATGATAACTCTATGTTTAACTTTTTGAGGAAAACAATGATCATTTAAAAGTATAGGGACTTCCCTGGCAGTCCAGTGGTTAAGACTCTGTGCTTCTACTGCAGGGGACACAGGTTCAATCCCTGGTCAAGGAACTAAGATCCCACATGCCGTGCAACGCAGCCAAAATAATAAATTTTAAAAAATAATAAAATAAGAATTTTAAAGTATAGATCTGTTTATGTTACTCTCCAGTGGATTCACAATGCATTGAGGATGAAATCTAGACTCTTTCCATGTTCTATAAAGTTCTTTCATGGCCCAGACCCTGCCTACATCTCCAATCTCCTCTCCTACCACTCTCTCTGCTTACCAAGCTCCAGACACACTGGCCTACTCCATCATCCTCAAAAATACCAAACTCCTTGGTATTGGGAAAACTGGATATCCATATGCAAAAGAATGAAGTCGGACCCCTATCCTCACCATATATCAATACAAAAATAAAGTTTACGTCTTTAATCCATTTTGAGTTAAGACCTAATACTATAAAGCTCCTGGAGGAAAACATTGGAGGAAAGCTTCATGACATTGGATTTGGCAATGACTTCTTGGATATGACACCACAAACACAGGCAACAAAAGCAAATATAGGACTTCCCTGGTGGCGCAGTGGTTAAGAATCTGCCTGCCAATGCAGGAGACACGGGTTCTAGCCCTGATCTGGGAAGATCTGACATGCCGCGGAGCAACTAAGCCCGTGCACCACAACTACTGAGCCTGTGCTCTAGAGCCCACGAGCCACAACTACTGAGCCTGCATGCCACAACTACTGAAGCCCGGGCACCTAGAGCCCGCGCTCCACAACAAGAGAGGCCACCGCAATGAGAAGCCCGCGCACCGCAACAAAGAGTATCCCCCCTCGCCACAACTAGAGAAAGCCCGCACACAGCAACGAAGACCCAACGCAGCCAGAAGAAAAAAAAAAAAAGCAAATATATATAAATGGGACTACATCAAACTTCTGTGCATCAAAGGAAACAATAAACAGAATGAAAAGGCAACCTGTGGGATGGGAGTAAGTATTTGCAAGTCATATGTCTGATAAGAGGTTAATATCTTGGCCTCTCCTGTCACTTGCCCTGTTCCAGGTTCCTGGCCAAGCTGATCTTGCTGAATGATGATGCCCAGCACGTACACTTTCAGCTGGCCTTGGGCAGCCAGGGCCCTCCAGACCTGTAAAACTCAGGCCAGTTCTCAACCACGTGCATAACCCCCAGGGTAAAGGGAGCCCACCACCTGAAAATCGTTCTGAGGTGGCAGCTTTAAACTGGTGACAGTCAGTCCTCATTTGGATGTGCTGCCTGACAGGGTCCTGGGCTTCTCCAGAAATCATAGTTCCCAAGGGTGTCTTTTTGGCGGATACTCTGGCTAGCCTGCCGAACCACGCCCTGGTAAGACCAGATTCCTCTAGCTCTACCTTGGGGAATATGCATATTTGTGTAGCTTAGGGCTTGGAATTAGGCAGATGACTTGTACCCTCAAGAGTCTACTCCTGTGACCTGCCTCTCCTGACACCTGCCTTGTTCCAGATTCCTGGATGTTACTGAACTGGTCGTATGGAGCTCCACCTGGGCCCTAGCCCAGCCAAAGCCCCCTGCCTCGAAGGTTCTTTTTCCATTCGGATTTGCACAGCCAATAACAAAACCTATGGTGTGACTGAAAGAGCACAACTTTATTCAGTGGCCAGAGAATGGAGAGGCAGGAACCTAGTTCACAAATCAACCTCTTAACCCAACTTGGGTTGAGATACCACATATATAGGTATAAGTCATATTCCTGACTTATCAGAGAACAGGCGTGGGGTATGCTTGGAATTGGGACAACGCCCCTTTTCAGTCCTTGTATGGGGTCTTCTGGCAGTTGCCATGGCAACTGTCGGAGCTGATGGGTGTGTTATTTAGCATGCTAATGTATTATAATGAGGCTCAAGGTCTTCTGCAGGTCAGGTTTTCTGCCATCTTGGGCCTAGCTTGTTCTAACCACTTCCGGCGGGCTCTTGTTTTTCTCTTCTGGTGGTTTTCTGTAAGACAAGGATACCACTGCTCCATAGCTTAGTTACCTCAAGGAAGGGGGAGGGTTAGAGCTCAAGGCTAACAGCCATGGTAACACGGCTACCCTGACCTGGGTGGCCCAAGCATGCCCAGTACGCACTCAGCCAACTGGCCTTGGGCCCACAGGGCCTTCCAGGTCTGTGGTGCTCTCTCTGGCCAGTCCCCACTACCTGCATAGCCTCCAGTGTGGGAGGAGCCCAACCCCTGAAAATCGTTATGACGTGGCAGCTTTAAACTGGCGACAGTCAGTCCCCATTTGGACTTGGTGCCTGGTGGGTTCTGAGCCTCTCTAGCAACCAGGACTCCCAGGTGTCTCTTACTGGATGATACTCTAGCCAGTCAGCCCAGCCCTCCTTCCCTTGTAAGGCAGTCAAGTCACCTCGAGATCTGTCTTCAGGGGGAATATTCCCCATCGGGTAAGTTAGGAGTTGGGATTAGGCATATGCCGCTTCCATGACCTGGTATCTCTAGACCCTTGCCCTGTTCTAGATCCCTGGTCACCCTGAACTTTGCCTCATGTATCTGTGCAGTGTGTGCCTCTTCAGCAGGGCTTGGGCAGCCTGGGCCCTCACAAGTGTTACTGAGGATGTGGAGAATTTGGAACCCTCGTGCACTGTTGGTGGGAATGTAAATTGGTGCAGCCACTATGGAGAACAGTATGGAGGTTCCTTGAAAAAAATTAAAGATAGAATTACCCTATGATCCAGCTATTCCAATTCTGGGTATATATCCAAAAGAATTGAAAGCAATATCTCCAAAAGGTTTGCACACTCATGTTCATAGCAGCACTATTCACAATAGCGAGGAGGTGGAGAAAACCAAATACCCATTGATGGATGAATGGATAAAGAAAATGTGGTGTATACATACACAATAGAATATTAGCCTTTTTAAAAAAGAAATTCTAACATGTGCTACAACATGGATGAACCTTGAGGATATTGTGCTACGTGAAATAAGCCAGTCACAAAAAGACAAATGCTGTATGATTCCACTCATAGAAGGTATCTGAAGTAGTCAAATGCGTAGAAACAAAGTCGAGTTGTCACTGCCAGAGGTTTGGGAGAATGGAAACAGGGGAGTTGTTCAATGGGTACAGAGTTTGAGTTCTACAACATGAAAAAGTTCTAGAGATCTGTTGCACAATAATGCGAATGTAGTTAACACTACAGAACTACGCACTTTAAAATGGTTAAGATGATAAATTTTATGTTATATATTTTCTACCACAATTTAAAAATTGTTTTTAAAAATGCCAAACTTGGGACTTCCCTGGCAGTCCAGTGGTTAAGATTCCTCGCTTCCACTGCAGGGGGTATGGGTATGATCCCTGGTGGGGAAATAAGATCCTGCATGATGCATGGCGCAGCTAAAAATTAAAAAAAAAAAAAAAAGCCAAACTTTCCTGCCTAACAACCTTTGCTCCTGCTATTCTCGCGGCCTGGAATACTCTTTCTCTTGCTTTTTGCATGACTGGTTTCTCTCATACGTCTAGTTTCAACTTAAATGCTACCTACTCAGAGAGATCTCCCTTGACAACCCTATCTTTTGAAATAGGTTCCCCTTGAATCTCATTCTCAGCCACTTGTTTGTTCTTTTAACAAAACACTTATGTAATTATGTAATTTATTTCTGCCTTTCTTTCCTGCTATATGATAGTCTGAGGACAGCAACTGTGTCTGTATTTAAATCACACACCTAGTTTAGTAACAGATAAACAATAGATGTTCAATATACTTTTTTCTGAATAAACAAATGAGTCTATGTAAACTAGAACTAATAACATCTGCCTCATGGGGTTGCTGTGAGAATCAGGTGCAGTAACATATATGGCACAGGACCTGATACATAATAAGAACTCAACATTTATTTTTAGGACAGGACATTTTGATTGTACCAGATGACCTTTAAAATTCAATCCAACGCCAAGGTTTTCAGGAATGGTGCAAGGACTTTGGGCAAGGCAGAGCTATGAGCATGTTAATAAGCAAAAATATTCTAATCAGGAAGAGCAAACTTCCATGCCAGGATATATAGGTGAGAAACAGTTATTTGTTCTCTGCTCAGAAACTTCCCAGGGCTTCCCTGGTGGCGCAGTGGTTAAGAATCCGCCTGCCAATGCAGGGGACACGGGTTCGAGCCCTGGTACGGGAAGATCCCACATGCTGCGGAGCAACTAAGCCCGTGCGCCACAACTACTGAGCCTGCGCTCTAGAGCCCGCGAGCCACAACTACTGAAGCCTGCACGCCTAGAGCCCATGCTCTGCAACAAGAGGAGCCACCGCAATGAGAAGCCCGCGCACCACAACGAAGAGTAGACCCCGCTCACTGCAACTAGAGAAAGCCTGCGCGCAGCAACGAAGACCCAAAGCAGCCAAAAAATAAATTAATTAAAAAAAAAAAAAGAAAGAAACCTCCCAGTATCCTTGGGGCCATCCACTCTTTGGCGAAGAGGATGAAATACTTAAATCAGGGGAACCTTGAAGACCATGGATAGAATTCAGAGGGTCTGTGAACTTGGATGGGAAAGAAATTACATCTTTATTTTCAGTAATCTCTAACAGATATTAGCATTTTCTTCAACTATAAATAGATCCCCCCAAAACCCTCAGCAGTTCTAATGATAGGAATCACTAAGATTTTCATATCACATTACAACCATAGATATCCTGAAATATTGTTTATGCTCATTACTAATTCAAAATCATGGTAGATGTTAGGCCTGACACTAGATTTTATTTAATGAGTTAATAAAGAAGCATATATCTTAGTGTATCACAAATTTTCTTTTAAAATATTTTATAGCATTATAAATTTCCTTCCTTTGTAATTCTGTATATTGTATTTTGATGCATTTAGAGATATTATTTTAATAAGAGGTTCCTAGATTTCACTAGATTGCCAAGGTTCTTGGTACATAATGTGTATGCACAGTGCCTGTCACTTAATAGGAGGGCCACGAAGGATGCTTCATGGTCACGAGAATTTTTCCTGTACTTTTGGTGCTGCCTTAAATCTATAATTATGTAAAGGATAAACCAGAGAGGCCGGCTTAGTCCACAGAGAAAACTTGACTACATTTTTAAAAAACGTTGTTAGGGAAAGATTTATTATTTCACTTTTTTTTCATCCTCTGGAGAAAGTTTGAAATGAATCTATTCAAGGTATTTTGAGGACATAATTTCATTCCTTCTAAATAACTGCTCATATGCCACTTGTGACCGTAGAACCTAAAGCAGGGAACTATGATAATGGAGCACTTGTGATTTGCGATGTCAGTGAAGTGTGACTGTGACTCTGAGACCAACTTTATGGATTGTGTTATAGGCTTTGAAATGAGTGTGAACAGAGGATGTGATCATTTCTTTGCTTAAAAAACAAAGATTAAAAATGAAAAACAAATAATTCACTGCTGGTGGTTGAGAATCTGCCTGCTAATGCAGGGGACACGGGTTCGAGCCCTGGTCTGGGAGGATCCCACATGCCGCGGAGCAGCTAGGCCCGTGAGCCACAACTACTGAGTCTGCGCGTCTGGAGCCTGTGCTCCGCAACAAGAGAGGCCGCGATAGTGAGAGGCCCGCGCACCGCGATGAAGAGTGGCCCCCGCTTGCCGCAACTAGAGAAAGCTCTCGCACAGAAACGAAGACCCAACATAGCAATCAATCAATCAATCAATCAATCAATAAATCTTTAAAAAAAATAATAATAATAATTCACTGCTGTAATAAAGGAAAATAGGAATGATAGATGTGTATATATCATGCATAAAAAGGTTTAGGTACATCCTATATATAAAGAGAAATATAAAGTAAAAGGAGACCCTACTTTTCTTTCTACCAACTCTGTAATATGTGGCCAAAGGGGAGCTGACCCAAGTATTTCTGAATAAACAATGCTGATTGAATGTGCCTTCATTGCCTGAAGAAACCAGGATCTTCTCACTCTGGCTCACCTCCCAGCCTGAGCCTATAATAAGTAATGCACTCTAATGTGGCACGCTTGTATGTGGGAGGACTTAAGAAACTCTCCCTTTCAGAAACCCTTCCCTCCCATTTTCTTGTGTAGTCACGGCAAGTGAGCCTATCTCTTTATAGTAGTTTAAGAGTAGCTTGAATATAGTTCTACTTTCAGGTCTGATGGAATAAATTGAGCCACACCAATTCTCCCTCTAGGAATAAATGGAAAAGCCAGGTAAGTGCCAAAAGCATCTCTATAAAGCAATCCAAGAGCTGTTGGAGCAACAAGACTAGAGGGGCCAAGATTCCAGAGGAGAAACTGCAAAATGGTGAGCTTTTTCCTTTGCCAGTTGGAGGTGCTTATAGATTCTGGGTACAAGGCAAGATACTGAGCATCTGGGCTTTGCCTGGGTCAAGGGTCATTGTTGGGGGACAAAACAAACAAAGCACTTACATTTTCACAGGTTCTCACAGGACTGAAGAGACAAAGCTGAAATCTTGGAGAGCCAGGATTTCAGGGAGAAGGGAAGAGTGAATAACTGAGCGACACAAATGGTTTCCCCACAAAATTTTGCTGAATTCTGAAGCTACTTGGGGTGGGAGGTTAGGATGAGAAAATCACTGTTTATCAGAAGCTTTCTGCTTAGCATCTTTATCTATCCAGCAGAGATGAGAGTGATTCCACTTTGGAGAGGGATAACATCACATAGATGTTCTTTCTTATACTCAATATTTTACACTCAATTTTTTTTTCTTTTTTTTTCTTTTGGCTACACCGTGCAGCTTGTGGGATCTTAGTTCTCCCATCAGGGATTGAACCTACACCCTTGGCAGTGAAAGCGCAGTCCTAACCACTGGATGGCCAGGGAATTCCCTCTACTCAATTTTTAATACTTGGTTATTTTATATTCAATAGTCAATATCGAATGAATATCAACAACTATTAGGTATACCAAGAGATAAGAGCCATATCACCAAAATCCAAGAAAAAAATAGATAATAGAAACCAGTAATTTGGGTATTAGATTAGCAGACAAGGACTTTGATTAAAATATTTTTTAAATATGATAAAAAGAGAATTTTCCCAGGGAATTAGAATCTATTTTTAATGGAAATTCTGGAACCAAAAAATACAATAACTGAAATCAAGAGTAGCCTGGAAATCAAGAGCAGGTAGGGAAATATGTCTGTGCACATAGATGCTGACACTGGCTCAGGATGTGACTCAGTTGCATCTCTGGAGCCCTGTGTCAGTGCCGGAACCCTGAGATCTAGTGCAGACTCAAAGGATTTGCGCACACATTTAAAAAAAAAAGAAAAACTTTTAAAATGTAAACACACATTTTTCTTCAAGAGTATACTCTTAGAACTGTGTTGCAGTAAACAAGTTTCAAAACATAATGATGAGTTCTTTGGTCACGAAAACTTCCTCAAGAATTCTCTCAAAATAATTCTAAGCACAGGTCCATTATTAAATTTACTACCACGACGTTTTAGAAAATAGTTGAAAAACTTGTTATTTATCTATAAAGGATTGAGGGAGAAAGGCAAAACGGTGATTGCCAAAAACTTTTCTTAAAATTATTCCATAGGGATGATTGTCATTGAGCTTGAGGCCAGATAGATTTCCCACAGTTAATCTCATATGCCATGTTTCAGACCTGGACCTGCCTGACATTGAGGCATTCACTGTAATGTAAGCTAACATGATGAATTTAGAGTCACAGAAAAGATGCTATGAAGTTTTCTGGTTAAATAATTGTTTTTCTTTTAAAGTGGGGGAGAGTTGGATGCTTAATAAACTCAAAATAACAACAACATAACCAGAGCCAGAAGGAAAACTGTTCTATTATTAATTATTAAAAGAGACGTGATCTACTACAACATAGGGAAAAACTGAATATGATATAGCAAGCTATGGATGACTTAGAAAGGTGTTTTCCAGTTAACATTTTTTTAAAATTAAAGCATTTTGCTTGTTTACACTTTATGAGTAAAATACAAAGAGAGAGTGCCTCCTAGAAATAGATTATGAAATTTTTAAAAAATTTATTTTTGGCTGCACTGGGTCTTCATTGCTGCACGCTGGCTTTCTCTAGTTGCAGAGAGCAGGGGCTAGTCTTTGTTGCAGTGCGCGTGCCTCTCATTGCGGTGACTTCTCTTGTTGTGGAGCACGGGCTCTAGGCACGCGGGCTTCAGTAGTTGTGGCTCGCAGGCTCTAGAGCCCAGGCTTAGTAGTTGTGGCACGCGGGCTTAGTTGCTCCGCGGCATGTGGGATCTTCCCGGACCAGGGCTTGAACCCATGTCCCCTGCATTGGCAGGCAGATTCTTAACCACTGTGCCACCAGGGAAGTCCAGATTATGAAATTAAAGTGCACTTCAGGTAAACTGATAAGGTGAAATGACTATGGAATCCCAACATAAACATTTATTTAAATACTTAAAGACAGTGATATTGACTAATAAGACTTGTAATCAAATTGCCTCTGTTTCCTTTCATTTCTTCATTTTATTTTTGTAAGTCACAAATTTTCATTTTTCATACTCTTTTTTCTCACTTCTATTTTCTTGAAATGCCAAAAGAAAATCAACGGCAATAGGCCAAACTCTCGCTAGCCAACTTTTAATAATAATAAAACAGTACAGAGAAAAGAGCAGGAAATCTTTAAAAATGGAGAAATTGTATATTATCTTGTTTATAAGGTGAACAAAAGAATATGTAAATATTATTTTACTAAGAGCTTGTGATATTCTTGGAAGACAATAAGGAGGCAGAGATTACTCATTCTCTTGCTGCCTGGGAAATGAAACCAGTACTATTGAAAGTAAGTGACTTTTGTGAAGGTCAGTAAGCAGGCAAAGTGCTTCTAGGATTCCCACGCACTGGCAATATAAAACATTCTCTCATGCTTTCACTTCCCTTATTTTCTTTTTTCTCTTGTCTTTTCTTCTCATTCAAAAGCAAACTTTAAAAATTAGAATCATCAATAAATATTTATTGTGTGCTTGCTCTGTGCAAGGTACCACGGAGGATAAGAAGGAATCTAAGATAGAGTCCTTGATTTAAAGGAGCAGTCAAAATCACGATTCTAGCCTGGATCTTCACAGCTGCTGAGAATTTCCTTTTGTTCACCATTTCACCATTGTTAAAGCAGCTATTCCAAACCGTCTCCATTTTCTTTAAGCTTCCAACTCCAACACTGCTTTCTTGACCCTTCACATAAGACCTTGCTTGCCTTTTACTGATCATTTTGAGTCTATGAGTTTCCTTAACTTCTCTCTTTTCCATTTCAAAATCTCTATATCTTCATCATCAGTCACTTCTTTCCCCCTTGCCTCCAGGAAGGTATTCTCTCTCCATCTTGCCCAGAACTCCCCTCTGCTACTCTCCAACCCTGATCCCCCACCTCTTCAGAGATATCACTCCAATGTCCGTTGGTGTTTTTTCTTTTTTTGATTTGCATTTTCAATCTCATTCTCACACTGGCTCCTTATTCCCCATTCCTAAATATAGCATGATTATTTCTTTTTTTTTTTTTTTTTAGCATGATTATTTCTGATGGTACCTTAACCCTATTGCTGCTTTGAGTTGCAACTTCTCTTTACAACTGAATTTCTTGAAAGAGGAATATATAATCTTCATTTCCCCTAAAAATCAACTCTTAAAATATGGCTTCCACTTCCACAATGTTACTGAAACACTTCCTGAAGATCAATAGTGGTCTGCGAGTCAACAAATCTGATGGCTTTTTCTAGCCTTCATTCCCCCCACCCCTCCCCCTCCCCACTCCCTCCCCACCCACAATTTCTCTGAAGTTTTTGGTGCTTATGACCATTCCTCCTTCTTCTTTTACACTGTCCTGTCTCTACTGTTTTTCTGTGTACTGCTCTGACCACTTCTTATTGAGTACTCCTCATCCTCTCACCCCTAAACACAGACATTCTCCTAAATTCTGCTTTTTTTCCTTATATACACTCTTCTTTGGATTCTTCTTCATAGAGATAATAGTTGAAGCTGAGGATTCCCATGCTCTGGGAATGCTAAAACACTTTCCCCAAAGAAAAGTGCATTTAAGGGAAAGGGCAGACTTTATCACCTTCCTTTTGTCTTTCCATGGGGTTCACTTAGTTGGCAAGAGAAGTAGGAGGAGAATAGGTCAGAGCTGTCTTAGCAATGGCTAAGATCCCTCTATCTAGGACCATGGCTCCTGCCAGATAGCCCCTCTCCTACAACTGTGGCTCTTGCTTTGTTCTGTTGACCCTTCTCTTGCCTCTTCATACCTGGGAATAGTAACGGATTCCTCCTCTTGCTTGTCCTGAGGTGTATCAGCATGTCTACTTGATTCCATTTGTGGTTTTAATTTACTGTTAAACTCCTACAAGTAATTCAGTTTTTTGTTTTTGTTTTTTTTAATTAATTAATTAATTTATTTATTTATTTTATTTTTGGTTGTGTTGGGTCTTCGTTTCTGTGCGAGGGCTTTCTCTAGTTGCGGCAAGCGGGGGCCACTCTTCATCGCGGTGCGTGGGCCTCTCACTATTGCAGCCTCTCTTATTGCGGAGCACAGGCTCCAGACGTGCAGGCTCAGTAGTTGTGGCTCACGGGCTTAGCTGCTCCACGGCATGTGGGATCTTCCCAGACCAGGGCTCGAACCCGTGTCCCCTGTATTGGCAGGCAGATTCTCAACCACTGCGCCACCAGGGAAGCCCAGTAATTCAGTTTTGATATTACAGTTCACCTTAGGCAATTCTGTTCGCTAAGATATCCATATATGTGTGTGTATATATAAGTATATATTCCATTGCTCACTTGAATCTATAATTAACTTTACTCAGCTTTCAATAGTTGCTTAGTCTTGTGCTTCTATGTAAGAATGTGAGTTCTTGGAGGACAGAAAACACTGTTTACCGTCTTTATATCCCCAGACTTTAACAGAATACTTGTCACATAGCTGATGGACAAATTTATTCACTTTGACATAACACCCAAGATTAATATTACTATCTTCAGCAAGAAATTAAAGTTGTGTTTGACCTTCAACAGACTAAAGCCTCCTTAGTCATATAAGATCATCACAAGACATTAAGCCTGACAGATTCCACCTTTACCATGCTTTAAGAATAAATTGTCTAATTTCTATTTTAAGGGCAAAGCATGCAGCCCATTTCAATAAAATATTTATCTCATCTTAATTTAAACTTATAGCTCTGCAATATTTACTGATGTGCCCAATTTTACCATACTCTTACCTTGGACAAATTACATAATTCATCTCAAAACCTTGGTTTCCACATTGATAAAATGAGAAAAATGATGCTTGTTATCAGAGGGTTGTTGCGCTGAAATAACATGCTAATCACGGAACATAGTTTTTAACAAAATGGGCATTTAATAAGTGGTAGCCATGTTTAACTTTCAGAGAAGTAGCAAATAAATTTATAATACAATTATAGCATATTACTACACAGGTCTCTGTCGTTGCCATCTTTGTGGGAGGCAACTTCTCCGAGATAAAATGCTTATAACATGTCACATCAATAAACAAGAAGTTAGGAGAGGAACAAAGCATCTCTATGAGTCCATCTTATAATGTTAGATCTAACATTCCATGAGGAAAGCATAGGGGACATTCCATTTTATTACATATTTTTTAACAAAAATTAAACTACAGTAGTCTATCTTTAAAAACCAGACGCCACTTAACCCACTTGCTCTGTCACTCATTACTGTACATTCTCTCTGTGAACTGTACTCACTGTTGCCACAAAGGACACAACTGGCCCTGTTGGCAAACTTTGAATATGGAAGCTTTATTAGAAAATAGTATTGTATCAATGTTAAATTTTCTGAATTTGAAAATTGAATCATAGTTATGAAGAGAATGTTCTTGTTCTTAGGAATAGCCACTGAAGTATTTAGGGGTAAGAACGCATGATGTACATAACTTTTAAATAATTAGGTGGGGAAAGAGGTGGGGAGAGAATAAAGCAAATGAAGTGAAATGTTAACAACCCCCTTCAGTTAAGTCGAGTATACTCTCTGGCCCTCTGTTCCTTCATCTACTAGGAGAGAGAGACTGGGCTGAGCTCTTTCAGTATTATTCACACTGTGAGCCATGAAATTCAATTAGGAGTGGAGCGGGGCATCAGAAAATATTAACCAGTGAATCTGAATAAAGTGTTTGCAAGAGTTCTTTGTATTTATTCTTTGGTAAGTTTGAGATTCTTTCAAAATCAAAAGTAAAACAAGCTAAATATATTTACATAACACCAAGGCCCTCTGAGCACTAACAGGTTAGAGGCTAACAGGTTAGCTATATGATACACCTGTGTACTTCCTCACCAAAACAGTTGAGCTGTATGCTTATCAAGAGTCAATTTGTATTTGTAACCTAAAATATTTATGCCTCTTATTATACTTACGGAATTTAAATATTCAAACCAATGAAATACCAATAAAAAGTTGTTTCCATGAAAACTAAACTGATGAAGGTGAACAACAAATAAATTACTATAGAACTAGATATGGGTAAGAAAAATCTGTAAAAGTTTGAAAAAAAATTGTACAAAATCTAGATTGACTTGGCACTCAAATTGCTTCAAATGTGTCTTTAAGTTCTTGCTCTGCTTTGGAGAAAAAGAAAATTTAAACAAAGTAATTTATAATAAAGACAATGGGGTGCTCCAACAAACAGATTCATGCTCAGATAAAAGGTCTTGGCCCTACTTCAAAGATTAGTGAGTGAATGTATAATTACACATTTGAGTCAAAAATTTAAAAGTTAAAGTATATCTGCCATTTTTATGACCTATTGCTTTAACTGACTTTTTAAATTAACTGATCAACAGTTGGTCTCTATAATCAATCCCAGCCCAAGGACATCTTGCTAAAGGAATTCCATAGATACAAACTCTCCTGCTAGTAAATACTAGTTTGTAGCCAGGAAGTCTGTTATTACCATACTTTTAAGATTTGCATGCTTGCTTGCTCTCCTAGGAGTATTTCCCTCTAAAGGGAGAGAACTGATTGTAGATCTGCTGCTTAACTCCTTCCTTCCCAGTCACTGACAGATTAAAAATGATATTTCATTGTTTATATTGATTTACATTTTGACTGACGCTGAACAATTGTTCACAGGCTTATAACTCATTTGTATTTTTTTCTGCCTCATGGGAGAGAAGATAACAGCAACAAAATATTGAAACCTGGAAAGTATATGAATTAGTGGCAATTATCTTAGCCAACTTGAGAAACAGGAATCCTAAGCAGGTCATGAAGCAACCTAATTCACACAGCTAAACCCCACATAAGGGAATTGAAAGCACCAGATACCTTTGAGCATGGTGTGGGCTAAAAACAGAAGGAATAATAGAAAGCCTATTTAAGAATCAATCAGATGCTCAGATTCCCTTCTGCATTCCAGCAGAAGTCCAGAGATTTAGTCCTCGAAGAAAGGATCTCTGAAAAGAAAGAACAAAGGATCTCTGGCGAGGAGGATATTAGGCCCCACTAAGGGTGAAGGTCTAAAATTGAAAGAGAAATAAGAAAATTAGAGGACCAACATCTGAATAATTGGAGCTTAAGATAGAGAAAATAGGTTAGGAGAAAATCAAATAATTCAAATTGGTGAGACTGGAACCCCATTCTGACTTTAAGTCCAGTGCTATTTATATTCTTTCAGGATAACTGGTATATCTGATTCATATTAACTGTAAAAGGACATTTTCTAAGCTTTCAGAAATGTTGGGGATAGTCAAAGAGACTTTGTTCAGGTGATTAAAGGGTGAGGCTTGCATTAGCCCTCCCCAAACCAATTATACCAAAATATTTGGCAGAATTAAAGAACTATGGTTAAAAAAACCAAAAAGAATGGTTTATTCATACAAGCTATGCAATGACATGCCAGTACAGCTCAATAATCATATTGCCTTAAGTTGTTCTGTAAGAAGGGCAGAGGCTGTAACTGGCTAAAGCTCTAACTGGCTAAGGCACCAATGCAGGGAAGCACCCATAGCAAGCAGATATGCCGATATAAAGTCAACTGTGGACAGGAAAACAAAAACCAAAAAACCTCTGGGTTATCTGTGGATGGGTAGTCTCATCATCATGCCCAAGCAGAGAAACATACTGTAAGCAACTTCCCTTCCAGGTGGACTATTTCAGTCCAAGTCAGCCTGGATCCGAGTAGTGGATTCACAGATGATGAGCGAGTCTAACATCAGGCTTTCAGAAGCTTCAATTGACAACCTACGGCTTACTGTTTCTCAACATCCCAGGCCAATCAAATCAGAATCTCAGAGTAGTGCGGTGCATCCGTTTCTAAAGCTTTCCAGGTGGTTCAACTCTACATAATTAACTTGAGAGTCATTGCCCCAGCCAAGGTATCTTTCAATTAGTGTTTGTTTGGCTTAAATATGCACTATATCAAAACACTGTATTAAAGGACCCAAAGATATTTAGTAAAAATGACGTGTAGCAAAAAAATTGATAGGAAAAAAAATGATAAAACAATCCAGCTGGGGCGTGTGTGGGAGGAATGGATAAATAAGACAAACAAGAGAAAGCAAAAACGAAACTGGAATTGTTTTGGATTACTATGCCCAGCCACTGCAGGCTTAAATATGCTACTAACTTGGGGGGAGGAGAGGTAGGCGGCGTCAAGAGAACAGTGGAACGGACGTGCAAGAGTGAATTCCCACCTGAAACCTGAAGGCTCTGGTGTCTGCCTGGTGTCTGGACCCAGTTATTTTAGGTTAGAACTCTACAGCATTCAGGGGAAAGAACACTGAGTCCTCGTCCCAAACCTGTCCAGCTAGCTGTGCAACGTCAAGTAAATCTCTTTGGACGAGAGATTCCTAATGTCTAAAATAAAGAGACTGGATTAGTAACCCTGAAGATCTCTCTCCAAGTCTAACTCTGATGCTATAAACAAGGAATCACACACATCTCCTTACTTCAGGAAAGGCACAAGACGAGCCGAAGCCGGTCGTCAGGCTTCGAGCCATCCTCGTTTTTCTGCTAGGCTTCCTTAGGCCGGGGGATGGACCAGGCACAAAGCACCACCTTATTAAGGCCTCATCAACCCCAGCAAGCCCTAAGGCGCCCCACCCTGCGTGACTTCTCAGGGCTTCCTCCACCTCCCCTGAACTTCCGACCTCGGCTTGGGACCTCGGGAGCCCGCGGCTGTTGTTCCTCCCTTAAAGCACAAAATCATCCCGGGGATCCAAACTTCGCGTCCACTAGGGCCTCTAGATAGAGAGCGGAGGGGGGAATCGACTCCCTCGACGATCTCCGCGGCCTGGACCCGCTCCTTCCGCCTGGCGCCAGGCTGCGGAGCGCCGATCGGCTCGATGAGCGGGGGTGCAGCTGCGGCGGAGCGGTAGGCGCCGAGTCCGTGCCCACTGTCTTCCCCCTCCCCGCTTTCTTCCTCCGCTTCCCACTCCTTCCTCCGCCCGCCCACTGCTGCCCGCCCCGGAGAGCTGCCCGGAGCTCCCCGGGAGACTCAGGTACGGCCGCCCGCCTGTTCCCGACGGGAAGGGCTGATGTGCGGAGGAAGGAAACGGAGACGAAGTCCCTGCCCCGCCGCCCCCAACGTCCGCGTCGGGCAGGGGGACCGGCCTCGGGGGTAGTGGAGGGAGCCCAGAGTGGGAAAAGGCTGGGGTCGGACTGAGGGTTCCCTGAGGAAGGGCGACCAGGACTGGGGTGTGCGATGGGGAGCGGTTAAGGGGGAGAAGAATGGGAATTGTAGGGTGCTCTGGGGAAATGGGAAGAGAACAGTGGCGGGGCTGGGGAAGATTGGAGAAGAGTGGGAGGCAGCCCGGACTCCGAGTGGGGATCTTGGGGCAGAAAGGACTAGAGTTAGGAGATGTCGGGGGACGTGGCCTGGTGCGACAGATGGGGTGGGAGTGGAGGGGGCGGTGAGCGGAGCTGCTTGCTGGAGGGATGGATTTGTTTCACCATTAAAAGGCTTGGGAGAGAGAGCACCAACCCCGCTGTGTTTATAATGACCGGAAGGTGAGGTGAATCATTACACTTTGACAGGTTTTGTGAATAACATCTCCAGGCTGTGTCCATCCAAGTCACTTATTTCCGTGAAACTGCACCAACCAAGACTGCTGATGAGAGATGAGGAAGAGGAGTCAGAAAGGGAACGCAGGCTGGGAAAAGGGAAGCCTCTGCCCAGATTGAAGCTTTTTTGAAATGAAATACTAGGGGGTTTGGTGTGCTTGTTGTTTGCATAAAGCAAAAAAGAAGCCAACATTTGCTAAACAACAGGTTAGAAGTTTATTACTTGTAAAGCCATTGAATACAGAACGTACTGCCTCTTCAAAAAATACATGAAATTGTAAACGTATGATGGCATAAGAAGCGTATGGTGATGTGACATTTTAAAAATGTATTGGTGATGTTGAATTACATCGTGAAGGCTCTCTTATTTACATATATACCTAGACCCAAACACCTGAATTCATATGTATTTTGTACAGGAGAACTCTTAGGTAGAATATGTATAAATCTAATTTCTGAGCATTGTTTATTTCTACTAGTCATTTGGTGCAAATATCATCATTTACCCTGTGCTTCATCAAGCACAGTTAATTAATCTGCCTGCTGCTTTGCTGATGGCTTTTATGTTTGTCAGACAGTGATTTCTTGCCTTCATGAAGCTGATTCTTGGATTATGGGACCTGAATTTGGGTTTGCTCATCATTAAACTTGTAGCTTTACTGTATATTTCATAAAGATGTTATGTAAGTCGGCCTGTTATTTGCTTTTGGATATTGAAGCAGCCCCTTTGTAGGGTTTAAAATATAAATAAAATACAGGTATAATTAAAAGCTCTAGTTCTTCGGTTGCTTCCTTTGTCATCTGTTTCTCCATGCATTCTGTAACATTTCTGCATGAATGAATTATTCTGAAATCAAAGTATGAGGAATAAAATGGGTCAGATGCCGGATGTACGTGACAGAAATATTGTAGAATGAAGAACTCTAGAGCTGTTACTTAGGTAGCAAGTATTTGGTTTTTGTTACAAGTGGTTAAGTTTCTGGTTTGGAAAATTATTTCTTATCAAAGAAAAGTGTATCAATTTGTTTTGATGGGAAGTCAACTTAAAATTTTACTTTATTTTGTTTATGAAACTGGACTCTGGGCTTGTTTATTCTTTTTTAAGTGTATGATATTAACCAACGAATGTCTAATTATACTTAAAAATCTTAGAGGTTCTTCTTGTGGAAAGGGAAAGAGGACTGCTGGGTTGTTACAGGGAAGTGGTCTTTCTAGAACAGAACTGTATAACCTGATAGACAACTAATTGGATAAATATTAAAATTGATCATGCACAGCCATTAATAATTTAGGCCTATGTTTCTGATATTTCAATCAGTAGAGTGACTAACACTATTAGTTACTTATCTTTTACCAAGCCTTAGTTTTCTCTTAGTTTCTTTGTGCTTACTTCGAAGGAGTGTTGTAAAGAGTAAAAGAAAATGTGTGTAAATCGCCGAGCATAGTGCCTGACACATAGTAAAACATTCAGTACACCTTAGCTATTCTTATTTTTCATCCATCTTCTAGTCCAAGATACTGAAAACTCGTGTTTGCATGTCAGCTTTTTCTCAAGAAAATTTTGACTATGTTGCATATTCAAGCATTTTCCTGGAAAATCATAATGCAAATTAGTATATAAAAGACTGTGAGACGTTCTGTAGCAAACAAAAAAAACAAAACCAAAAAACCTGGCTTTGTTTAACCCAGTACTTTCCAAACTTACCCCTTTTCTTGGAGCACCTAGTGTCATGCATTAGAACAGGGCGTTGTAATTGACAGAATGTTTTTGCATGTATGTATTAATCTGATTTGACCATCCCAACTCCATGCAGAAGCCTAGAAATCACTATTTTACAGATGAGGAAACAGAATCATTGTTTAAGCAACTCCCTAAAAGTGAGAGAATTAGAAGTGTTCTGCCATCTTCTGACTCCAAGTTAAAATCTTTAAGCATTTGATGTCTCATTTGCAAGGGGACAGCCTCCTAATTTTCCCCCTCTCCTACACAAGCTGCTCTTTGATTTTATAAAAATATTTTCGCTAATTTCTCCCACGTGTTCTCTAAAAGTTACCTCCATTTTCTCTTTTTAATAACTGTTGTGTATTGAGGCCTAGCATGGAGGCCAGGGTCACTGGAGTGGAGCAGGTGAGAGGGAGCTGTTGAAGTCAGAGAACTGGAGGGGCCCCATCATCTAGGGCCTTGTATGCTGTTTTCAGTACTTTAGCTTATACCCCAAAGTCTCAGATCTGATGAAATTTATTTTCTCTTTAAGGTGGTGAAGACTTATTCTGCTGAGAAGTAGAAGAGTACTTCTTCATTAAAAGAGATGCCTCCCAAGTTTAAGCGCCACCTAAATGATGATGATGTCACTGGTTCTGTGAAAAGTGAAAGGGTAAGTTCAGAATCTTAATCTTTAAAAAAGAAAGATTCAAAATATCTTTTCTTTCCTTTGTAAATAATTTGTTTTAGAATAATCTAATATTTATGGCTGTATTCGAGTCCTATTTGTTTTCTTCATAGTAAACATTAAAAAATATATGTTACTTAGATTGGGACTCAACCAAATTCTATTTCCATTGTTGACCAAATTATGTTCCCAGCTTCTTTCTAGTCTTTCAAAGGGAATTTTGTACAAATACACAATATTTTATTTAGGACTCTGGAGCCAAATGTGGTTGGAGTTCCTCAGAATTTTTCAGATTTTACAAAGCTAGTTAGTGCACATTATACAAGAGCCTTTTGGGGGTCTAGAGCAGCACCTCCAAACATATTAATATTTCTCAGTGGAATGTCTGATTATTCTAATTAAGTATATAAATTAGCTAACATCAATTCAGGTAAGATTTTCCTCCAAATGAGTTTTGACTCCAAAGCTTATAAAATCTCTTGGTTTTCAGAACTTTTTAGATTTTGGAATTGCAGATAAAGGATTCTGGTCCTGCAGTTGCCACAGAGTCCAGAGTAGCTTTTATATAATGTTCAATTTTTAGTTTATTTCAGAACATTCTGTGCAGGATTGTATAAATATAGAAATTATGCAGCATTTTGGAAGATAGCATTGATATGAATATTGTAGATAGGCTACTTTTAGAATAAGTAATCAATAAGTATTTATTGAGGGAAGGGATTAGAGCTATTCTTTTTCATCCAGCAACCTAAAGCCCTCCCTCACTTCCTATCTTCTTGCCATTCCTTTATTTTCTGATTCATGCAACAAATGTTTATTGACTACCTAGTAAGTGCTAGGCATTGTGCTAAAAACTAGAGGGCATGGTCTCTGCCCTTAAACAGCAGATAGTCTGTTTGACTTCATTGTACATGCTCCTTTTTTACACAACCTTAGAACCTCTGTCCAACATCTTATGATTTAGAAGTATCTTGAAATACAGTACAGGAATCATTTGTCATCCCTTTATTCTGACTCTTTATGCAGTGTCTGTTTTTTTGCTTGAAGGGGGATACAATCCACCAATAGACTAACTGCTAGTAAACTTTTTAAAATGAGCTTTATTTACTCAAAAATATAAAATATACAGTTTCAATCAGTTCTACTTCTAAGACCATAACTATGGCACTTTCTTTTTACATTGTTGGTTGACTACTACTGCAATTTATTGTAAAAATAGGATATTAGATAGCAGAATTGAAAAAAAAATTGGCTGTTTAAATAAAGTCCTCCTTTTGAATGTTTATCAGATCATGAAATTTGATAACTGATTGGTTCTAAGAATTTATAAATTACTTTTATAAAACTTTAAAAAATTTTGTTCCTCTTTCCTATAACACTTTTTTTTTTTTTATAACACTTTTTTGAACAGCTTTATTGAGATATAATTCACATGCCATACAATTCACTCATTAAAAGTGTACAATTCAGTGGATTTTAGTAACTAGTATTTAGTACCGAATTGTGCAACCATCACCACAGTCAATTTTAGGACACTTTCATCATTCCAAGAAGAAACTCTGTACTTTTTAGCAATCATCCCCCGTTCTCCTCATCCCTTCAGCCCTAGGCAACCACAAATCTATAGGTTTGTCTATTCTGGACATTTTATATAAATGGAAGCATGCACTATGTTGTCTTTTGTAAATGGCTTCTTAGCATAACGTTTTCAAAGTTCATCCATGTTGTAGTATATATCAGTACTTCATTCTTTTTTATTGCTGAAAATATTCCATTATATGAATATACTACACTTTCTTTATTCATTCATCAGTTGATAGACATTTAGGATTATTTACACTTTTTGGATATTATGAATACCACTACTATGAATGTTCACATACAAGTTTTTATTTTCATTTCATTTCATTACATATGTTTTCATTTCTCTTGGGTAAATACCTAGGAGTAGAATTACTGGGTATTATAGTAACTGTATGTTCAACCTTTTGAAGAATTGCCAAACTGTTTTCCAGAGTGGCTGCACAATTTTTACATTCCTGTCCAGCTGTGTATGAGAGTTCTAATTTCTCCACATTTCTCCTCACCACCAATTTCTCGTCACCAACACTTGTTATTATCTGCCTAGTGGGTGTGAAATGACATCTCATTGTATCTCATTACCCTTTTTTGATAATGTATCCCTAGCTCTTGTGTTTGTTCAGTGAATAAGTATAAAGACATTTGTTTTCATTGTGTTTCTCATTGGGCAGCTATAATAAACACACTTTAGTATCATCATCCTCTAAGGCAAATAAACTGTATCGTAAATGTAATGATTGTTACTTATTAGCTAGAAATATTTGTTGAAGGAAGTAATGTATCTTCCTGAATATTATTGACTGTGAACATGTTTTCATGTGGTCATTGGCCATTTCTTTTTCTGTTAGGAATTGTCTATTTCTCTCCTTTGATGATTTTTCTATAATGTGTCTTTTTCTTACTAGTTTGTCAGAGACCTTTATATAAGAGAGACCCTTTAGTCTCTGTATATACCAGACCCTTTAGTCTGAAAGTATGTTGCAGATTTCTTTCCCAGCCTGTTACTTGCCATTTAACCTTGTGTATGATGTTGTATGTTCTTTATGTTTTAAATTTTTATGTAATCAAATTCATGAATTTTTTTTTTTTAGAGATTCTGGGGTTGTTTGTGACTTAGGAGTAATTTACTCATCTTAATAGTTAAATACTTATTTTATATATTTTCAGTCTTTGTAATTTCATAAATAAATGGATTTAAGGTCACATTTTCCTTTAAGTACTGCTGTGACCATACTTTACAGATTTTGTTTTGTAATGTTCCCAGTGTCATTCATTTCTAAATAGTTTGTTAAGTTTGCATTTACCTTTTAACATTTTAACAGAAGAGTGTTTTAAAATTTCCTTTTATTTGTTTTAATTTCCATTGCATTATGCCCAGAGAATGTGACCTGTGTAATTTCTAGTTTGGGCTATTTATTAAAATTCTTTTATTGCTTATTCATTTCTTGGATATTTGAAAATAACATTTGCTGAGTACACAGTTCTAGATTATTTATTTTTTTGTCTTCCTGGTTTCTCCATCTCTGAAGGATATGTTAAAGCTTTCCTATGATTTTTGAATGTATCCATTTCTTCTTATAATTTGAGCAGCTTTTGCTTTATGTGTTTTGAAACTATATTGTTACATATAAACATTCATTGCTGTTAAATCTTGGTGGATTGTGCATTTTGTCATTGTAAAATCTTATTTGATTGTTTAATGCTTGTCCTAAAATAATCTCTTTATATTACTTTTGCTAACTCTAACATTCTTTTTGTTAGAATGTGCTGATATATCTCTTTCATCTTTTTTTTTTTCATCCTTTATTTGACATTTATCTTAGGTAAATTTCTTATAAACAGATATTGGCTGCAATTTTTTTGAACTCTAATCATGTATAGTTTTTACTTTTAGGAGGAGCATTCAAACCATTCACATTTATTAAGGTAACTGATATATTTGGACTTTTTTGCACTCGCTAGTCCCTCTGCTGGCAGTGAATGCTCTTCACCCTGATCTTTGGTTGGCTCTTTGTTATTGTTTGGATCTCAGCCTAAATTTCACCTTTTAAGAATGATTTTCCTTGACAGCCTAATCTTATTTAGTCACCCTGTCACTTTTTATCCCATCACTGTTTTAATTCTCTGCATAACATTCATCACCGTCAGGTGTTTTTCTGTAAGAGCTCAGACCTTGTCTGTCTTGTCCAAAGCTGATGCTTGGTACTTAGAACAGTGCCTAGTACATAGAAGATGCTCCAACATATTTGTTAAATGAATATTGAACACATCCTCTTTTCATTTTCTTACTCTTTGTGTATTATTTATTATAATATATAGAGATAATGATATCCATTGTATTTCTTATGTTTTCCCTCTTTTCCCTAACTTCTTTAGCTAGATTGATTATTTTTCCTCACTTTTTCCCTGCCCCCAGGACCACTAGGCAGTTAAAAATTTCCTCCCTTTCTTCCTCTTTCCCTCTCTCTTTTTAATTAACTTTGTATGTTAACAATAATGTTTAAATCTGTGTTCTCTCTCAACATGCCAAAAATGATGCCCCTCCACACTACTTTTTCATTCCAGGCTCCTCCCACTTCTCCACTCCTCTCCCCACCAAGATGAGTGTGTTACTTTGCTTCTGACTCCCTCACTTTACTCTCCACTTCCTGCTGGTGGGCTTGTGAGAAAAGTGTTAGATTCTCTTAGAATTTTTCTTTATATTATGCATTTTTCTCTTTCCATAGCTGCAAGTTATAGTTCACAATCATCTTCCATTTAGATTTGACCACACATTTTATTAGATGTACTGAGTATATCAATCTCCATCTTAAGATCTTTGTTCTGATTTAATTTTGTTTTTAGCTGGTGTAATTCCTTGAGTAGTTTCTTCAGAAAAGGTAAATGGGTGTTGTATTTGCTTCCTGTTGCTGCTTTAACAAATTACCACAAACTTAAAACAACACAAATTTATTATCTTATAGTTCTGGTGACCAGAAGTCCAAAATGGATCTTGCTGGGCTAAAATCAAGGCACTGGCAGGGCCATGTTCCTTCTGGAGGCTATAGGGAAGAAGCCTCTTTCCTTGCCTTTCCCAACTTTTAGAGGCTGCCTGACCTCCTTGCTCATGCCCCTTCCTATATCTTTAAATCCAGCAGGGTGACATCTTCCAACCTCTCTCTCTCTCTCTCTCTCTCTCTCTCTCTCTCTCTCTCTCTCTCTCTCTCTCTGTGTCTCACTCTCACTCACACACACACACACACACACACACACACTTCTGCCTCTCTCTTTTTTAAGTACTCTTGTGATGACTTTGGGCCCACTATATTGATCTTCCCACCTCAAGATCCTTGATTTAATAACTTCTGCAAAGTTCCTTTTACCATTCAAGGAAACATATTCACAGGTTTCGGGGATTAGGATGCCGACATCTATGGGGAGCCGTTATTCGGCCTACAAGTTGTGTACTGTTGGAGTTCTTGCATGCTGAAAAGGTCTGGTTTTTGCTTTTCTTCAGCCTCCTTTTGGAACTTTATATCTTCCCCTTTTGGGGAGAAGGTGAGACATTCCTCATTTTAAGAAAAACAGTTGTATCTTGTAAGGTAAAAGTATAAAGTTGTTTTTGTTTGGAAGTTCAAATACGTGTAGAGGTCTGTTTGTAGGCCGAGTAGCTGTTAGGTGGACTGTGCCAGTTCATAAACCCTTGTCTCTCAGCTCCAAACCTACCTTCTATACTCTTCTCTCTGATGCTACAGTTGGACTCTGCAGCTACATTTCTCCTTTGCCCCCAGCTTCTTCTTAGGTTCTACCGATAGAGAGAGACTGGAAGGCAGGGGGAGGAGGAAGGACTTGCCCCTCCCTGATTGCCTGCATCCCTCACTCCCATGCCAGCTTCGGTGACCTCTCTACCTTGTGGTCAGTCAAAGGATTCCGGGCTTATAAGCATTTTCTTAGAAAGTCTGCAGTGTGGTTCCATATCTTTTAGCTTCCAGTGAAGCACCTATAATTACTCTTCCCTGTGTCTGGAAGCTTGGAGTTAAGAAATTTCACCAGGATAGAACTTGTTTCATGACTCTGCCCCTGACAGTTTGTAAGCCCCTTGGAATCTAAAAACTCAAGTCTTTCCCTTTTTTTGACAGAGAAATCTTCTGGAAGATGATTCAGATGAAGAAGAGGACTTTTTTCTGTAAGTTTTTTGTTTTTCTTTTTACAGCTTTATTGAGGTGTAACTGACATACAATAAAATACACATAAAGTGTACAATAAGAGTTTTGACATACCCACTGTACACCTGTGAAATCATCATGAAATTCAAATAATGAACATAGCCATCACCTCAAAAGTTTCCTCAAACCTCTTGGTAATCTGTCACTCTCCCAGTCCCAGGCAGCCACTGATCTGCTTTCTATCACTGTAGTTTGTATTGTCTAGATTTTTTGTTGGATGTGGAGTCATACAGTATGCCTCTTTTTTTTACTGGCTTCATTCAGTTTGCATAATTATTTTGAGATTCACCCATGTTGTCGCCTGCATCAATAGTTTGTTTCTTTTTATTTCTGAGTAGTGGTCCATTGTATGAACATACTGCAATTCATTCACCCATTCACTTATTGATGGGTATTTGGGGTGTTTCTCGTTTTTAGCTATTACAAATAAAGCTGCTATAAACACTCATGTACAGGTTTTGTGTGGACTTATGCTTTCATTTCTCTTGGGTAAATAGGAGTGGAATGGCTGGTGTATGTTTACAGCTGTTTCCCAAAGTTGTGTACCACTTTATATTCCTACCAGTACTGTATGGGGGTTCTAGTTGCTCCAGATCCTCATCAGCACTGCATATGGTCAGTCTTTTAACTTTAGCCACTCTTGTGGGTGTATAGTGGTATCCCATTATGGTTTTAATTTGCATTTCCATAATTACAAATTATGCTGAACATCTTCTTTTGTGTGTATTTGCCATCCTTATATCTTCTTTTTTTTTTTTAATTTATTTATTTTATTTATTTATTTTTGGCTGTGTTAGGTCTTCGTTGCTGTGTGCGGGCATTCTCTAGTTGCGGCGAGCGGAGGCTACTCTTTGTTGTTTCGGTGGCTTCTCTTGTTGTGGAGCATGGGCACTAGGCACGCAGGATCCAGTAGTTGTGGCACGCGGGCTCAGTAGTTATGGCTCATGGGCTCTAGAGCAAGGCTCTGTAGTTGTGGCTCACGGGCCTAGTTGCTCCGCAGCATGTGGGATCTTCCCGGGCCAGGGCTCGAACCCGTGTCCCCTGCATTGGCAGGCGGATTCTTAACCACTGTGCCACCAGGGAAGCCCCTTATATCTTCTTTGATGATGTACATGTTAAAAATCTTTTGCCCATTTCTAAGTTTGTCTTCCTATTAAGTTGTGAGTTTTTTATATATTCAAGATACAAGTTCTTTGTCAGATATATGTTTTACAGATATTTACTCCCAGTCTGTAATTTAATCTTTTCATTTTCATAACTGTATCTTTTGAAGAGCAGAGTTTTGATTTTGATGAAATTAGTTTATTAAATTTTTCCTTTCATTGTTTTTGTTTAAGAAATCTTTGCCAAACCCAAAGGTTCTAAGATTTTCTTCTTTGTTTTCTTTCAAAAGTTTTATTGTTTTGACTTTTACATTTAGGTCTATAATCTATTATAAGTTAATTTTTTTATATATGGTTGAGTTACGGGTGAAGGATCATTTTGGGGGGGCCGGGGAGCATATGGCTATCCAACTGTTCCACCACCATTTGATGGAAAGATTATCTTTTCCCTGTTGGATTGCCTTGATGCTCTGTCAGAATTAATTAACCTGGTCAGTCCTTTGCAGTTTTGATTAGAAAGGGCCTGGGTTTTATTTTCAAAGTCAGGAAGGATGACATATTGTTGCAGGAGTTTTCTCTGGAGGCTCATACCTCCAGAAGGGTATGCCTGGGAGGAAACTTTTACCTCCCACTTTGCTATAATGTTGTGGAGTTTTTTATAGAGGCTTTTTTTTTTTTTCCCAAACAAAAAACATTGTATAAAACATTTTATAAAAAGTAATTGACAGGGCTTCCCTGGTGGCACAGTGGTTGAGAGTCTGCCTGCCAATGCAGAGGACACGGGTTCGAGCCCTGGTCTGGGAGGATCCCACGTGCCGTGGAGCGACTGGGCCCGTGAGCCACAATTACTGAGCCTGTGCGTCTGGAGCCTGTGCTCCGCAACGAGAGAGGCCGCGATGGTGAGAGACCCGTGCACCGCGATGAAGAGTGGCCCCCGCTTGCCACAACTAGAGAAAGCCCTCGCACAGAAACGAAGACCCAACACAGCCATAAATAAATAAATAAATAAAATCAGAAAACATTAAAAAAAAAAAAAAGTAATTGACTGCGGTGAAGCAATTGGCAAAAAGAGCCTGCAGGATGGAAATCAATCCAATAACAGGAAATAGTATCATTTTGGGCAGGAAAGTCAGATGAAGTGGGAAGATAATTTCCTACAGGTAACAAGGTTTCCAGAGTCAAAAAGCTAATTGCTCATAGTGCCAATTACAGTGAGAAGCCTTAGACTAGAGCAACAGCTACCTGTCAACAAAGGACTCAGTATTGAAAAGGTCAGATGCTTTGGCTAAACAAGTGATCACCCGAATGTAAGTGAGAAACAAAAACTTTTCAGGCTAACTGTACACTGGAGGTTCACTCCCAAATAATGCTGTACATCTTCCAAAGGGCCTGACGACAAAACCGGCACACTACCACACCCTGTGGTTCTATGTATTGAAAGGAAGACAAAGCTAATAAAATTTCTGAAATAATTTTTTAAAAATTAATCAACACCTGTTGATTATTATGAACAATAATCCTGTTCATAGCAGGATTATTCATAACTGCCAAAAGGTGGAAGTAACCCAAGTGTCCGTCAGTGGAAAGATGGATAAACAAAATATGGTATGTACATACAATGGCATAGTACTCAGTATTAAAAAGGAAGGAAATTCTGACACATGCTACAACATGGATGAACCTTGAAGACATTAATTATGCTAAGTGAAAGAAGCTGGTCACAAAAGGATACATTTTACATGAGTCTTCTTATCTGAGGCACCTAGAGTAATCAAATTCATAGAGACACAAAGTAGAATGGTGGTTGCCAACGGCTGGGAGGAGGGGGAAATGGGAAATTAGTGTTTAATTGGTACAGAACCTATTCTTTTTTGAGTTTTATGGTTTATACCTTATTTTCTATCATCAGAAGATGGAAAATTACTTAAAACATCCAAAAATTTTAATTTTCAGAGTATTAAAATGGATTGGTTTAAATGATACAACACTCGACTATAATGGAGAGATAATAATTTGAGAAATGTTAATATTTTCATAGACTCTTACATTTCCCTTTAGTTATGTTGCTAAGTTTTAAGGTGAGTAATCAAAAAACATACTGGAAAAATTTTAGTGTTTTGAATGGATTTTTCTCTACATCCATCCCCCAAATCAGCATTTCATTAGAGCCTAAATTCAAGGTAGTTGAACTTCTGGTGTTCTATAATTGATCATAAAGTTATTCATAGTCACTGGCACTTTAGTTGTTATGGTATTTCAGAGTTTAATGATTAAAACTACCTGTGTATAACTAAGAATTATATTAAAAGTGATAACATTCAGAAGAATTAGGTTGTGATGGCCCGCACTAAGTACCAATGAAGTACAGACATGATTAAATATCATTAGGTTCCATCAGTACCAGTAATATGTGGTTCCTTATGATAAATGATCCATGTTTAGAATTCAGCAAGTGTGTGTGTTTTCTGTTTTGGTGTTTGTTTTAATGCTCTCATTAATATGTACTTGGTGTTTTGTTTTCAGAAGGGGACCATCTGGACCAAGATTTGGACCTAGAAATGAAAAAATTAAGCAGTAAGTTTGTGAGACACTCATTTGTTTAAATGATTATCATATTTCTACAAGGACCAGGGGTTGGCAAACTACAGCATATGAGCCAAATCTGGCTGCCACCTGTTTTTGTAAAGTTTTATTGAAACACAGCCATTCCTGTTATCTATTGGCTGCTTTCAAACTACAGTGACAGATTTGAGTAGTTGTGACAGAGACCTTATGGCCCACAAAATCCAAACTCTCTATTATCTGTCTGGCCCTTTACAGAAAAATTTGCTGAGCCTTGATGTAGACTAATATTACTACTAGGTTGTAAAAACCCAGTCACTCTTTTCATTTTCACAAAGTTACCTCTTAATTATAGCTAAGGAGATGCAATTCCTGGTTGTTGGTTTTCTTAATTTAATTATTATATATCAAATTCATTTATTTAGCATAATCTCAAGGTCTATTTTGGTTTTAAATCTATAGCTTGATTCCCATTTTCAGCATGATAATAAAAGTAATATAGTAGATTTAGTTTTCTGAAGTACAGTATCTTATTTATATACTTCCAGAATTTGTTCGTATCTCTTACTTATCCTAATCCATTTATTGATCTAAGTTTTATGGCTCATTAATTTTCAGTTTAGAGCTTTTCTGTATATATTGTTGATGGTAGATGGTGGATAATGCTGTAGTGAATGTATCTAATATTAGAATCATATGAGTCCTGGCAAGAAGGGAGAAGGAATGAATGGAGCAGTGAAATAGGCCTGGAAACTTACCGAGCTATAAAAGGTAAACTGGAAGATAAACTGAATGGCCCAGGTTCAGGATCTAAGGAGGGGTAGTTGCTACCCTAAGACTGAATATAGATGGCACATAGTGGGAAGGGTACTGTAATGGGGTATCAAGTTATTGATGAGGGACTTTCCTGGTGGTCCAGTGGTTAAGACTCCACGCTTCCACTGCAGGAAGCACGGGTTCGATCCCTGTTGGGGGAACTAAGATCCCGCATGCTGTGCGATGTGGCAAAAATAAATAAATAAATAAATAAATAAACCACAGTTTAAAAAAGAAAAAAGTTATTGATTAGATACTTGGGCTTTAGTCAGGTAGTGGTTGGTGTGAAGAAATAGGTCCACACTTAGCCTGATCCTAGCTAATGGATTCTGTAATACAGAATCAAGGTACCACCAAATTGGTTTGAGTACTAAATGGGATGTTTTCATTTTCTATTGCTGTGTAACAAGTTACCCTGAACCTAGCAGCCTGAAACAGCAAACATTCATCATCTCACATTTTCCGTGGGTCAGGCGTTCAGTCACTGCTTAGGTGGGCCCTCTGCAGGGTCTTACAAGGCTGAAATTAAGGTGTCGCCAGGGCTTTGATCTCATCGGAAGCTCCTGACCAAGCTCAGGTAGTTGACAGTATGCACTTCCTTGCAGCTGTACAACCCACAGTGCTGGCTGCTTCAAGGCCAGCAGAAGAGAGAGTCTCTGCTGCTTCAAGTGTCTGATTCAGCCAGTAAAGATACAATGAGCCACTTAGATTCAGACAGTTTATTACTTACATAGATTGTCAAAGGAAGAGTAGCCAAAGGTGCCAGCTCCCTGGGTTCTTGTCCTAAACACCAAAAATGATGATAGCAAAATAGAAGGGTCCGGGTGGCTGCAGTATGAATAGTGAGATGCCCTATTACAAAGGAGCCAATTCTAGCCTGCAGCTAAGTGGTTTTATAGTCTGCAGATACATCCTGCAGAAAGCCTTATATGTCATCAGAACCTGGGAGGTGATAAGAAACTGTCTCATGACAGTCTCCTAGGGGAGATGGGGAGGTGAGTGGGAGATGGCCTCAGAAGCCACTCATCCTCATCTTTGGAAGAATCACAAGGCATTCAAGGTAGCGAGGATGCCATGGCAGAGCCGTTGCCCTTCTCTGAGCCAGAGTGACTTTTCTATCCACCCACATATATACCTCAGCTGCCACTGGAGAAGAGGACTCCACTGATGACACACCTGTTTTTTCCCTGCCAATGTGCTTCATTTCCTGTCTGACATCCTTCTGCAGAGTGAGCCTGGTATTGAGTGTGGCCCAGTGAGTCTTTTGAGTATGACTTTCCAGCTGAACCCCAAAACCAGTGCCAGTTGTACAGAGTGGGCATTGCAGGATATGTCTATGTTAGTAAGTGCCAAGCACACATGCACGTGAATGTGTATATGTGCATATTAAATTACCATAATAATGTTGGTGATCACAGAATTTTAGAACAGTAAGGCACTGTTGAGGAAGTGTAATAGCTCTTACTCTAGAGCTGAAGGCTTATCATACATACTCAGAAGGTGGTCAGTCATCAAAACACACAAATTAACCCTTGGCACAACCCCATGAGTGCTTATCTAACCAGGGTACGACTCAGGCGTATGCCCAAAGTGGCCCCGAATGGTGGAGCACAACCTGCCACGCTACTTGCCCAAGAACAGATTCCTGGCATTTGTTTAGTAACTAAAATTGCGAGCACTGGTGAGTTTCTTTAACGTGTGCTGTCACTGCTTAATGTGTGACTTTCCATACAGGGTGTTTTTTTGATGTGTGGATCAGCAACATTGTTGCTTTGTCTGCATTTGATTGACATGTTGATAACAGATTAATCCCACAAAAATGCCCAGTGTCACTTTTTTTTTTTAAATTGAAGTATAAGTTGATTTACAATGTTTAATTTCAGGTGTACAGCAGAGTGATTCAGTTATACACATATATGTTCTTTTTCAGATTCTTTTCCTTTATAGGTTGTTACAAGATATTGAATATAGTTCCCTGTGCTGATGCAGTAGGTCCTTTTAATGGGTTCTTTAGTATTCCAGTGTTACTTTTCAGGGAAGATTTTTGGGAAAGATTTTAAATAGTCACATGCCTATATAAAAAATTTATGATTCTCTTTGGAATGTTTCCTTTGCTTTTAAATTAAATAGTAGCATTATAAATGCCACTCCAGTGAATTGTAGGCATTCTCTGCCACAGGTAGGAAATCTCCTCTATCTATAGCCTTGGTCCAACAAGTTTAACTTTATTCCCCCAAGGAATGTTCCATGATGAACAGATACACATATATACATATATATACGTATATATGTACATATGTACTATATATGTATATATGTAATTGCAAAAATACAGCATATATACTACATATAGTATATATGTATATGTGTGTGTGTGTATATATATATATATATACTTGCAAAAATGCAGCATACATTTAAAACTTTTTTTGTCAACAGTACCTTAAGAGGCCACAAGATGGGGGTGTTAACTGTGAAAATAAATATTTTCTTTATAAAATAATGGATGAGTGTGTGTTGCAGAGCATGAGCTTTTTTTTCCCTTAATGGAAGAACACTGACATTAAACACATGCTAAGCGTTAGGAACTGTGCTAAGTGTTTAAAACACACTTGTCACATCTAATTCTCATAAGGGAAAGATTATCATCTTCATTTAAAAGGTGAAAAAATATGAGGCTCAAAGAGGCTTGCAAAATGACTTGCAAAGCCACATACATAGTAAGTGATAACGCTGAATTGCAAACCCAGATCTGTCTGTGTCCAGAGCCTGGTCTCTCTACACTACACCACGTGGCTTCCCTGTAGTGGTGATAATTAGAATAGAGACATCTCAGGAACACAAGTGCCATCAGACTCTAAGGAGGATTTAAAACAATGTTAAAATGTCTTTTCTCTACATGTCTTGATATTTTCCTGGGTATGTTCTCTCTTGTGTCCTTTCTTCTACTATATGACTCTTAACAGGAAATGATATAAATCTCCACACCCTCCTTCAAAAACTTGCTTTTTCTTTGAGTCCTTAATTTTCTATTTCAGTTAATGACCATCATCTACATCTACTCAGTTGCTCAAATTATAAATCTAGGAGTTCTCTACCCTTTTCTTGCCCCAACTCCATCACCCATATCCAGGTAATCATTGGTTCCTGAAATATCCCCTCCTCTTATTCCTTTAGCCTAGAACTTTCCCACCATCCATCACCTTTTTTTACTCTGCCCAGTTCACTCTTAACCTCTCAAAACTCAGCACCAGGATCTTGATGCCATCTCTGGTCCAGGCTGGATTCATCTAGGCTGCACGACTGATACCATGTGTTTCCTTCCATTATGGCACTTGACATATGGTAATATAATCCTAGCTACCAGTGTTCCCCACTAGACTGTAATCTTGCTGAGGATCAAAACATTCACATCAGTATCCTCAATGCATAGCATAATAATAACTCCTTAATAAATATTTTTGAATAAATGAAATACTTAATTCAGATCAGAAAATATTTGTTGAATGCCTGTTTTCTACCAGGCACATTTCACATGACCTGGGAAACAGATGAGTGGGACAATCTCTGTTTTTAAGGCATTTACAGTATAATAGTGAGGATAAGACCAACAGAAAATACAAATAGAAATCAAAGTATTGTAACTGCTATGAAAGTGTAAAAAATCATGGGGAAATACGTTTTCACTTTTTAAAAATTTATTTATTTATTTATTTGGCTGTGCCGGGTCTCAGTTGTGTCACGTGGGATCTTCATTGTTGCATGCAGGATCTTTAGTTGCAACTTGCTGGATCTTTGGTTGTGGCATGCGGGCTCTTAGTTGCGGCGTGCGGGATCTAGTTCCCTGACCAGGGATCGAACCCGGGCCCCCTGCATTGGGAGTGCGGAGTCTTAACCACTGGACCACCAGGGAGGTCCCTTTCCACTTGTTTTTTTAAAAATTATCCTTTATATTAAAGTAAATAAGTAGGTGATTTTCTTCTTTTTTTTTTTTCTATAAAAGCTGTGTTCTGGGCATGAAAATATCTTGAAATATAGAAACACAGTCATGAGATTTTCCGTTATCTTAAGATTGAATGAGAGTTATACAGTGGCTGGATTAAGAGGGTTATACCAGTGGATAGTAATATGTGAAGGAGAAAGTAACAATAATTTATTAATCACTTGGCAGGAAAAATTAAAATGTTGGGTGGTTTCCATTAGCCATAGAGATTACATGTGTGTCATGTTGTTGAGGTAGTACCCCTAGGTTTATCATAATCTAGTAGGACTTAATCTGGAATTTTATGAATTCTATTCCAATTAATCTGCCTGTATTATCCATGGAGTCTTTTGCTTATGGGGATTCTGGGACCATAACGATTCCTTCAGTTATTTTGGTTTTATTTTAAAATCACATGTAGTATAGGTATGTTAATATCCATAATAGCTATAATCTGATGATGTGTAGGAGCTGCCGTACATTCTGTCCATTTCCACCGTGCTGCGCCTTACTTTAGGCTATTATCTCTTGCATATGATGGAAAATAACTACCTAGGAATTTCAAGATTGGCCCTTGATAAACAATAGCTCTGCTTCCATTATAGTTAAATGGTGACCTCTACATTCTTGTATCTGCCTTATAACTCTTTCTCAATTAGCTGGATGTGCTTTGCAGGACTTATACCCAAACTGTTCACTTATTCAGCTGTTAAGTATTAAGTGCATACTCTTTCCCAAGCAATGTTACAGGTACTGGGGCTACAAAAGTGAACAAAGTAGGCAAGGTCTCTGCATTTGTTGAACTTACCCCCTAGTGGGGAAAGACAGGAAATAAGCATGTAAATAAATAAATACTTTCGCTTGGTGTTAAATGCTGTAAATAATATAGAGTAATGGGTTAGACACAGACTGTTAAACAACTCTGAAGGTTAATGAAGTGCATTCATTGCACATTTAAGCATACATTCCATGAGAGCCGGAATTATTGTCTGCTTCGTTCAGTATTGTTTTCCTAGTGCCTAGAACAGTACATAGTAAGCTCTTCTTAATTATTTATTGAATAAATTGCTTAAGTATTTGTGCCATTGTTCTTGTATAAGATTTTAAATCTTTAGCTGTCTGCTTAGGAGTTGCAACAAGACCTCTTAGACACGTGGGGGCTCTTTCAGATCTGTGTGGGCAGAAGGGAATTCTCCATGTCCCACTTTAGTTGTGCTTCCGTTTTATACCCTTTAGTAGAATACTGTGTGAGAGGCACAGAACTCTAGGAAGCTATGATGAACCCTGAAGTCTATGTGTGGATAATCAGTGGGTGCTTTTAACATGGGAGGGGGGGTGACTATCATCAAACATAGTAATTCTACTTGAATCTGAGGATGCTTCTTCTGAACCCGTATGTGTCTAAATGGGCCTTCATTTTGTTTTTAAAGCAAACTTTTTGAAGATACAGCTTCGTGACAGGGAAAGGATAGAACTCTTTTTCAAAAGTACACACGTCCTGCCTTACTCCCAACTCGCTATAGAGTAGAGGGGCAGTGAGGAGATGTGTATTGTGAAATTTTTTTAAAAGCTTCCTAGGTGATATTTGATAAATTGATACACTTCCCCAACTAGAAAGAACAATTGCATATCCTTATTTATTTAAAATATATATATACTTATAGTTGCTAGTAATCCACTTTAAACAGTTTTTATATTTTAAGCAGTTTTTGAGTTATAAGAACTGTGAGTTCATTTTATTTCTCCTTTTAAATATTTCTCTGGCATGACTTATTCCATAAACTAATTTAAGGTAACATTTTGTCAAATGTTGAAGCAACAGGGGAAAACTAGACATTTGTCAAATGATTGAAGCAACAGAGGAAAACTAGACACTTAATCATTTCTATGTTTATGTACTCTGGTGGTAACTTCTGAGTGAGAGTAGGCAGCTGAGGTCCAATTATTAAATTTTTGAATTTAGTTTAAATCTTCATTGAACATGGGACTTCCCTGGTGGCGCAGTGGTTAAGAATCCGCCTGCCAATGCAGGGGACACGGGTTCGAGCCCTGGTCCGGGAAGATCCCACATGCCGCGGAGCAACTAAGTCCATGCGCCACAACTACTGAGTCCACGCACCTAGAGCCCATGCTCTGCAACGAGAGAAGCCACCGCAATGAGAAGCCTGCGCACCACAACGAAGAGTAGCCCCCGCTCGCCGCAACTAGAGAAAGCCCGCACGCAGCAACAAAGACCCAATGCAGCCATAAATAAATAAATAAATAAATTTATTAAAAAAAAAAAAATCTTCATTGAACAGTCTGAAGTTTGGTTGGAACAGGCTCTCATCACCTGATATAAAGAAGAAAATCATATTTTCATTTTGAAGAACAACCAAAAATGTTTCCTCTTTGCTCCTTCGTGGGTGCTTCAAAACCCTCCCAAGTGTTGCTCATTGTTTTAAACCCTGTTTAAGAGGAAACTGATGAGCTGTGAAGAGTTACACCCACTGAGCCTTAGTGTCCTAGAGCATACTGTACCTTTCCATTTTGGAAACTGAATATTTTTCATAGGCTTCTAACATACCTCGGCAAACTCTTTTGTTAGCCTTAGTGTGTGAACTATATGTAGAGCAAAAGTAGCTTATAGCTGTGTCTATGTGATGCCTCAATGGCCTGTTGAAAAGAAAATGAAACGGATTATTTAGAGTCAAGCTATTTGACTAAATTCTGCAGTTACTGAGCATTCTGACAGTATATTTAATTTGAAGAAACAGGGTTAAGAATAAACTATAAGTTAAATATTACTTTATTTGTATCATGTTGTCTTTCAATTGCCTGAGTAATCAAGCCCACAAATGGAAGGACTGTTGCTACAAGCCTTAAACATTTTAGAGTTGAATAATTCTGAGAACTTGCTGTTTTCTATCATGTCTAATGAAAGTCTCAAAAACTGTAAAATTCTCAAAAGAAGAATGCATTATTTTTTAATCTTTTTTTTTAAACTAGTGTTCAGAATCAGGTGGATGAAGTCATTGATGTCATGCAAGAAAATATTACAAAGGTAATAGAAAGAGGGGAGAGACTAGATGAACTACAGGACAAATCAGGTACAGATACTTCATATAATTCTTGATGTTATTAATCTGTTTTTTGATAGTTTACTTCTCCCATTTTTCTAGCCAAACTTTAGGAATCTTGACTTAGGAAAAATGGCATTTATGGTTTTAATGTTTTTAACTTTTAGCTCCCTTTACTTTGTTTTTTTTATATACAATTTATTCAAGTATAGTTGATTTACAATGTTGTGTTCATTTCTACTGTACAGCAAAGTGATTCAGTTATACATATATATATATTCTGTTTCATATTCTTTTCTATTATGGTTTATCACAGGATATTGAATATAGTTCCCTGTGCTATACAGTAGGACCTTGTTGTTTATTCATTCTGTGTATAATAGTTTGCATCTGCTAATCCCAAACTCCCAATCCATCCTTTCCCCCACCCCGCCACCCCCCGCCCTTGGCAACCACAAGTCTGTTCCCTATGTCTGTGAGTGTTTCTGTTTCGTAGATATGTTCATTTGTGTCATATTTTAGATTCCAAATGTAAGTGATATCCTATGATATTTGTCTTTCTCTTTCTGACTTACTTCACTTAGTATGATAATCTCTAGGTCCATCCATGTTGCTGCAAATGGCATTATTTCACTCTTTTTTCTGGCAGAGTAGTATTCCATTGTAATATGTTCCACATCTTCTTTATCCATTCATCTGTTGATGAACATTTAAGTTGTTTCTATGTCTTGGCTATTGGAAATAGTGCTGCAGTGAACATTGGGGTGCATGTATCTTTTTGAATTATAGTTTCCTCCAGATATATGCCCAGAAGTGGGATTGCAGGATCATATGGCAACTCTATTTTTAGTTTTTTGAGGAACCTCCATACTGTTTTCCACAGTGGCTGCACAATTTACGTTCCCACCAACAGTGTAGGAGGATTCCCTTTTCTCCACACCCTCTTAAGCATTTGTCATTTGTAGACTTTTTAATGATGGTCATTCTGACCGATACAAGGTGGTACCTCATTGTAGTTTTGATTTGCATTTCTCTAATCATTAGAAATGTTGACCATCTTTTCATGTGCCTGTTGGCCATCTGTATGTCTTCTTTGGAGAAATGTCTATTTAAGTCTTCTGCCCAGTTTTCGATTGGGTTGATGGCTTTTTTGTTATTGAGTTGTATGTAGCTCCCTTTGCTTTGAATCATCTTATTGTTGTATTATTTCTTTAATTGATCAGTTGAGAATGGAAAGATTAAAAATTCATTGTTGAAGAGTTAGATTATTTTTTTCTTTTGTCCTGTTACGTTGATGTGCTTTGTATTTCTCCTGATCTCAAGGAGGATAGGTCTAATCACTTCTTTTCAAACTTATTTCACACATATCTAATATTTTTATCTTATGCTTTCTCTGATGACTTAGTAACATTTTTTTACTGACAAATGTTAGTCTCTGTTCTTAGTTCATGGCACTTATTAGGCACTCACATATTTTTTAGATGATGAATGGCTGAATGAATATCTGATTAATCCTTGACAGACTTTTTTAACCAAAAAACTTATTTAAACACTTTTAAAATATAGTTTTGCTTCAAAATCAGTCACTTTTGATATCTTCGAAGAATCTAGCCTTCTCCGTGTGTAAATTTTTTTTTCTATAGTTGTGCCAAGTATTTGAATTTTTAAAGAGTATTTCTACCAGAATTCATAAGTTTATTTGAAAGCATTGAGGCCCTGGGAAGACTTCTCTCACTCTTATTGTAAAAGTGGATTGAGCAAACTGACCTGCAGCCATTTTTTACTTTTTGGTTTTTTCTTTTTTAGAATACAGAATGCCAGAGTTTGTGGGTAGAGGAAAGGAAAGATGTTGTTTTCATGCTTAAAAGGGAATAGATTTGCAGAAGTAGAAATTAATGTTTCCTTGTCTTTGTGTGACTAGATAAAAGAATGCTGTTATGTCGATTAATCCTTCTCTCCATCCTCTATGTGATATAGAAAGCTTATCGGATAATGCAACTGCTTTTAGCAACAGATCCAAACAACTTCGAAGGCAAATGTGGTGGCGTGGATGCAAAGTAAGTAAATTGGAATATATTGGATAGGTCCGTCAGCATATCCAGTGGTATTCAAAGACGTGAAGAAAAAAGGGCCTCTAGGTGATAAGCTCTGTGGGGAACGGGACTACAACTGTCTTGCTTATTATTATATCTTCTGAACCTGGGACATGGTGGAACTCAGTAAATATTTGTTGAATTAATATCTTATGGGTCAGAAATAACTAAAGGAATCAAGCAGTGCCTAAAAGGATGTTTTCATGGATTTCTTCGTAGAGAGTAATCCACATTTTATTAATAATTTAGCTTCCTCTAGATTTATCTTGTAAGAAATATTAACTTGTAATTTATTTTTAGTACCTTTTTGGAGCAACCTATAGCCTTACATAGAGATATTTAAAAGACAGAAAGCAAGCCAGAGAAAAATATAATTTTCTGTTGGACGGGGAAAAAAATAAAAGCAGTTTAATGTGTCAGAATCCATATGGCAAATGGGGCTAAAAAAGAAAATCCCACTGTCCCTCATTATTCCAGAGAAATAAGATACAGTCTTATGCCATACCACCCTCAACCTGCCTGATCTCAGAAGCGAAGCAGGGTCAGACCTGGTTAGTACTTGGATAGGAGAAATAAGATATAAAAGAAAAATTTGTAACAAGGAAAAAAATGGGAATCATTATATGCTAATATATTCCTGAAAAACATTTTATGGAAATGAATTTACTGCTTAAATCAAGTATGGCTACTATATATCAAACAGAAAGATGTTTCCCTTAAGATTTTATAGCAAATTTCATGTCATATGAACAGATCTTTTCTTTTTCCTCCTGATACTGTGTATCATTTTTGGCTTTGTTGAAAATCTTAGATATACCACATTGTTTTTAGTCTCTCATTTTCAAGTTTAGCAATAACTTTCAAAACTTGATGTTGACATATGCTAAGGATTTCTTTCAAGAGTTGCCTTGGATTTGTTTATTTTTGTTTACCTTTTGAATCCTCTTACTTTCAGAAATAGAACTTAGGGAAAGAAACAAGTTTCATTGCTCCTTTATGTAGAATTTAAATTTTCTGTTTTTCTTTAATGAATAAATTTTCTATTTCTATAGAAATTTTCTATCCTGCAGACTAGTTTGGAAGAACAAAAGGTCCGTGAGCTACCTCCTCTCCCCACATGACTCATTCGTGTGGCCATTAACAAAATGATAATGTGCATTTTGCCTAGCTTTTTTTTTAGCTATATCTAAAGAGTTTCATTTTGTACTTTACGGGGTCCACATCAAAGGAATAGTATGCTTTTAAGGGGAAAAATTGAATTCTATTTTTAATTTATATTTTTAAATAGTCTCTATATCACTACCATTTTCTGGATTAACTTCATAATGATTATTTGGGAAGAGCTAAGGAAAGGGATATAGGGACAGAAAAGAGATCAGAGGTTGCCAGTGGCTAAGGATGGAGGGGTGGAGATTGACTACAGCAGGGCATGAGGGAACTTTTTGAGTGATGAAAATGTCTTATGTTCGTCTATGAAGGTGATGGTTGACAACTGTATGTATGTCAAAACACATCAAAATGAACTTAAGAGGGTGAATTTTATTGTATGTAAAGTATATTTTAATAAACCTGACTTTAAAAATAAGTAAGTGAACAGAATTATCCAATGGGTGGGGAGTGAGAATCAGTGACACCTCTCTTAAGTATCTTATGGGGCTCTGAGGCTCTTATGTGTTTAATGAGAAACAGATTTTTGTCCATGTTGTTTGGAAGAAGAGAGCTTTGGACATGCATGAATACGTTACTGCCATTTTTGGTTGTAAACGTTTCCTGGCCAGTGTTAGAAACTCCATTTATTTAGGTGTTTTAAAATTGGTATTGATATTTCCATTTAAATCTTCTAAATGTTAAGCCTAGCACAAATTAACAGGGCAAATTAAGATATATTTTTGGTAAAGTTGAAAAGCTATTGTAAAATTCCAAATTACTTTAGAAATGTTTTCAGCTTAAAAAAAAGATGCAGAGCTTCCATATATTCTCTGGATCACTTGGTCACTAAAGTACTTTACAGTGTAAAGTACTTTCTACATTTTTTGGTTATCATAATTAATAATTTTAATAGGCACCTGGTATTCAAATTGGAAAGCGTCCATGTATTCTCTTGGTCACTTTGTTCTTGTCATGAATGTAATGCCACTAAAATGCAGCCAGTAGTTTTATTTTAGAAACATTTCATTAGGTACTTCTAGTTGCTGTTTGTGATATTCATCAGAGGGTTTTATGTGTTTATAATAACTGGGTATCTTTTTTCTGAATGAACCATCTTTAATCAATTATCTATGAAAATGTTTGGTGAAAACAAGACTCATTTGAATTCATCAGGAAAATCAAATCAATTTATAATTTATGCATTTTAGGATTAGATGAGGAATGTGACAATTTTATGGGGAGAGGTGATGTAGACCTAAAATATTAACTAGCTAAGGACTAATCTTAAGGTTTCGTCTCTCAACTGTGAAACTGACACACACAATGCTCTTAGGCAAGTTATTTATTAAATGAGGTTCTTCACGAAAAATCTAAATTATATTCCTCAAAATGAAGATAAAAATGCTAAGAAGAAAGTCAGGGGAGCAAAAACTAACAGAATTCTAATATACTTTGAGAATAAGTGCTATAAAAAATGCTGCCTTATACTATATATATTGAACCATCTGTATTGGATGCCAATCTTATTCATAATATCCTGACACTTCTGAACAGAGTTGATAAAATATTGTTCTTTTCCTGGTCTTAGATTAGAAATGTGTGAGAAATCATAGACAAAAAAGATCAGGCCCATAAAGGCTTTGACGATTACTGTTTACTCTTCAGCCTTAAACAATAAAATCTCGGCAAGCCAAAACCCTCAAATTTGGGGAACTCTGATTATTACAAAAAGATGCAAATAGTCAGAAGTTCATATGAGAAAAAATTTGGAAACCTTTCAAGGAATGAGCCTGTCCAATGATGAGTTAGTGTAATGTGGTAAACAGCACAACAGATAGTCTTTATTAACAAGTCAGACATTAATCCTTCTTATGCCTTTTTGTGTGTTGTAGATAAAAGCCATCATGGCTTTGGTTGCTGTTATCATTTTGTTAGTGATTATCAGTAAGTATTTACTGGATTATTAATTTGGGGGGGTGTCATTTGTTTTGAAGTTCATTTAAATTTCCTTTTTAATTTATATTCAGTTGACCTAGTATGACTAATGTCAGGATTGAGTAATGACTTCTGACTGCAGTAAGGAGCTCTTAACCTAGAATCTGTAGCTCTCTGAAAATGCACATAAATTGTATGTAAAATTTTATGTGAATATGCATATGTACAGTTTTATGGTGAGAGTATATCTTTCATCAGATTCTCAAAGAGAACCTCTGTCCTACCCTCCACCCCTACCCCTGCAAAGGCAGGGCTAAGTGATTTGTTTGAGGCCAAATATGACTACTGTTATGCTCAGGACCATAACACTCATTTTCTATTTATTTTTAACTTTTAGGTATGGCAGCTTGCATTTCATAATATTGTGTTTGAAGGAAAATCCAGATAAATTCTCCAGATGATAATTTTTGTTTTGGATTTGAGCTTCATTTCAGTCATTGAAACATAACTCTTGCCCTTCCTTTTTTTTCCCCTTAATATTCTTTTTAAAGTCAGATCATTCAAAAAAATTTTTTTTAGTGTAGTTGATTTACATTGTTGTGTTTGTTTCAGGTATACAGCAAAGTGATTCAGTTATATATTATTTCAGATTATTTTCCATTATAGGTTATTACAAGATATTGAATACAGTTCCCTGTGCTATATAGTAGGTCCTTGTTGCTTATCTATTTTATGTATAGTAGTTTGTATCTGTTAATCCCGTATTCCTAATCTATCCCTCCCCCCTCCCCTTTCCTCTTTGATAACCAGAAGTTTGTTTTCTATGACTGTGAGTCTGTTTCTGTTTTGTATATGGATTCATATGTATTACTTTTCAGATTCCACATACAAGTGATATCATATATTTGTCTTTCTCTGGTCAGATCATTTTTAATACCTCCTTTTCTCCAAAGCTTCTTTATCTATATTTACAGGGATTTTATAAAGATTTGGAAAGTATCTCAGAATAACCATTTGAAAAATTCCATGGTGATACTCTTTTTAAACAGAAAAAAAGATTTTGTTCTAAAGAAAAAGTCAGTCCTCATCATTTGTGGATTCTGTGTTTGTGAATTCACCTACTAGCTGACATTGATCAGTTACCCCAATGCTTTCGGAGTCATTGGCAGATGAGGTCAGAGAAGCGAATGTTAGTGCACAGTTTCTCATTTTTGTGTGTCTTGTTGATGCTTTTGCTGTTTAAAAAGGCCCCCAAGTATACTGGTGCTGCAGTGCTGGCTAGTGTTGCTGAGCACAGCAAGGCTGTGATGTGTCTTGTGGAGGAAATACACGTGTTAGATGAGCTTTGTTCAGGCGTGAGTGACAGCACTGTTGGCCAGGAGTTGAGTGTTAATAAGCCAACAGTATATAGTAAATAAGGTGTCTTCCAACAGAAACATGTAAAACAAGGTTATGTATGGATTGGTTGTCAAAAATGTTGTAGCCAGAGGCTGGCAGGGATTTAAGCCTGTGTTTCCCCTCAGAGCAGTGGTTCAGTGTTTACTCATTCAGTGTTTGTGGTGACTTTATAGAACATAACTACTGCCAGTACCAAGAATCAACCAATGGAATGTTGAATAACATAAAGAAGAAAATAAAATCCAACTGTTCTCTTACCACACAGAGAGAGCTACTATTAATATAACTATTGTATATACTTTAAGTCTTTTCCTATTACTATATAAACATGTTTTTCAAAAACTAAGATCATATGTATACTTTCTAATAAATATATTGTAAATATTTTCCCGTTATTAAATATTTAAAAAGTATTTTAGCTGCTTTATGCTATGGTTATGTATTAATCTATTTGATCAAAATGCTAATGTTAGACATTTAGGTTGTTTCATATTTTTGCTTCTCCATTCCCATTTGTTATCTATCATTTCAGATAAAAGTTGTCCTCATTAACTATTTTCAAAATGGACACTAGTTTCAAAATGGACACAGCTACATTTAGGAGTATTGTTTCTAACATAGCATATGAATCTGATTTTGATGTTTCTTTTTCATTTTTTTCTCTTGCAGTTCTTATAGTTGTGAAATACCATACTTGATTTGATGACAGATCTTCATTAAACAAAATCTGGGACAATAATAATAAAAGACTGCTGCATAATTTAAATGAAACCCATGTATATAACTTTCAAAGCTTCTTTTTCAAGAAATTAAGAGGCAAGTGTCACTTCAAATTGGAGCATTGAGAATGTCCCATTATCTTCTTCCCTTCCAACAAAGTGTGCTTTTAATAATTATGTTTAAGGCAAAGATAACCAGCCTCGATTTTGCCATATTCCAAGGGTCTAATTTGAAACTAGATACTTGCCAGTTCATTATTTGTATATATAGTTAAACACTGATAATGATATTTCATACTGTTATTTTAATGGCATAAGGACTTGCATTTGTTGCATCAAGGTGGGGGTCAGGCTGGTGGTCAGGGAGCCTCTGTAGAGTACCAAATCATTATGCCGAAAGACGTGTGTAACCATTCCATTGATATTTGCAAGATTCTTCTCATATTACAATTGCTTTGCAAGCAATTTTCACATGTTTATGGGTGTAACAAAAGCTAAGTGTTGTAAATGTTGCTGCCTTCAGCTATAACTAACAAACAACATTCCAGTAAACCTATTTTTGACTGTATAAGGGAACGTGTAGTAATTTTTTGGCATTTGGATTATGGAAATGGGAAATATAAACAGTGTGAAAAGCCTAGTATGGCGTCATAAAACTGGAGATAATAAAATTATTGGAGAGTGTCATTGGAGTATTTGAAAGTGACCAACATAAAGCTAGAAGTCATGGTCTGGTCTGTTTGTTTTCAGTTAGCCTCCAATAAGGAGGACCAGTCCAAATGTGAGTAAATGAAATCCACAGGTAACTTGTCCCCTACTTTTCTTTTTGTTAATAGCTTTCCTCTTTAACTTCAAATAAATAGCCCTTTTACCAGAAGTGCTAAAAGTAGCAAAATCATCTGCTTAGAATTTGTGGGTTTTGTATTCCCTCTTTATCTCCTGGAAAATGCATGTGATATGTACAATCCAGTGTCAAATTAGCCAACAATAATGAATATAAAAAGTCAGGAGCCTAGCTAATCAGTCAGTCAGAGTAACCAAATGCTAGGGTCACCATTAATCTCAGTCTGTTTTTATAATGATAAAAAGTGTTGTTAACTTTAAAATATGCCACCCTTCTTGGGTTGTTTAAACATGTGAAAGTGAACATACTTAGTTCTCTAATGTGTGTGAGGAAGAAGTTTTATAATAAAATTGGAGGTTCTGCAAAAACTTGTGTACATGGACATCTTCACAATGTATATATAACTCTAAATTTGAAATAGGGTTAATAGAAAGTACCAGTATTTAAATAAGAAAAAAAATGATCCTTATAGGGTTTATTGCTTTGGTAATTTTAATTCAAAATGTATGAAACGTAGAATCTTCGTTTTTTTTTTTTTTTTAATTCTACAGGATTAGTACTAAGATGAAAAAAATGTTCTCTTTAGAATGGAAAGAAATTTGAAGGGAAAAAGCAGATTAAGAGATATTCAAGACACCTTCAAGTCATGAAGATCTAAATATAATTGCTTAGTATTATAGTCTACTAAGAACATTTAAAAAGAAAGAGATAAAGGTCTTGCATACTATGGAGTGTTTTCTCTGGTCTCTCCACTTTTCGTAAATGTCAATTACTGTAAATAACAAACATAATAAATACTAAACCCTTTGACAAAAGAGGATACCCAGGAAAATGAGCATTTTTAGAATTTCAGTAGCTAATCTAGTTCAGGAATGGGAATGTTTCAACTGAGTGGACAGAATCAGTACTAACAAACATGTGTGTCCTTGATTTGGGATTGGAACTAGACTCACCAGTGGTTAATTTTCCATTAGTTGGTATAGAAATCTGGTTTCTTCATATCTATCAGTGAAGAGGAAGATTATTTCTCAAAAAGAATCCACATTTCCAGTGTTTGTTTCTTTAATAAAGTATGCTTTTAAATAAAGAAAGAAAATAAAATTTTAAAATTTTTAACCATGAAAAATAAAGGAAATATTTATATGACAATACCATGTATACGTCGTTCTCTTTGTATTTAAATATATTGCTGCTGAGAATACTGGTGGCGGATATGTTACTCTGTTAGAGCTTTGCACTAATGGTGGCTTGGCTCACAGTTTATCATTTCATCTTTCTTGGTCTTCATTAATCCTGAGACCCTTAAAGTGGCTGGCATGTTTATGACTTTATTATCATAACCTTGGAGACATGAGCCTTCAGAAAAAGAAAAATTTGTTCAAATTGATGCCAGGCCTACCTTCCTTCCCTCCCTTAATCATTCTTTTTCTTATTCAGCTCGGATCATCCTGCACTTGAAAAATGAAGTTTCCGCACCATCAGAACTCTCATTATTTAACAGCAATGCAGAGCAACAGAAAAATTCAAGTAGCTTTGTAAATACTAGTTGATACCCAGTGAAATCAGGTCACTATTTTTATAATGCCTGCAAGATACCCTCGTGATTTATGTTTAATTACTGAAACCTATTGCCCTGCAGCAGTTTCATGATAATGCTGATTAATTAGTTCCTCCTACTGATTATAACCCAGTAATACCTGTGGTCTTTCTTTTGGCCCCTCTATCCTGATAAAGCTCACTGGAAATTGCCCTCAGGTTTTATAAACTTGGGGATTTCTTGGCTAAAGAAAAGTTCAATGTTGAAAATGGAACATTATCTAAAATGGAGGAAGGGTAATTAGTACACATCAAATACAGAAACACCTTCTGTTAGCGCTTCTGTAGATTGCTTATGATAGTCTTCCTGTGCAGTCACTCTGCACTAGAAAATTATAACTTCATTTTTTTTAATAGCAAAATTGGGCATCTTTCAATTCTGTGTAGCATGTGAGTATCCTGGAAATGATTATACATGTACAAACTGAGAAGGAAAAAAAAAAGGAAATTTCTCATCAGAACAATCTTAAACATGCTTAATGGCCTGTCAGCATTGTTGCCCACACTATCTACATCTAAATGTGTATATACTACAATTAGAAAATACGCAAGAAATTGTCTTTTCATGTTGAGAATGAATGCCTTTAGAAGATGCCTTTAGAAGATGTTCTCACCTCAGTGGTTGCTCCTCTTCTCCCCAACTCAACATTGGACTGCTCCGGGATTCAGGTCTTGGTCTGAATCACACTTCTCCACACACATCCCCTTTGGTAATCTTATCTAATCTTCTTATAATTTGAAATAACATGTGCTGACAAATCCCAAGTTTATGTCTCCTGCTTGACTTCTGAATACAGACTTTATTCAATATTCTAGAGGACCTTGGCCAAGATGGCAGAGTAGGAAGACCCTGAGCTCACCTCCACTTATGGGCACACCAAAATCACAACTATTTACAGAGTAACTGTTGATCTAGCAGAAAAGATCATCTCAACTAAAGATATAAAGAAGGAACCACAATGTGATGGGTAGGAGAGGTAGAGTTGCAGTATGGTTAAGACCCATGCCCCTGGGTAGGCGACCCACAAATGAGAGGATAGTTACAATTGTAGAGGTTCTTCCCAAGGAGTAATGGGTCTGAGCCCCATATTGGCTCCCCAGCCTGGGCATCCTACACCAGGAAGATGAGCCTTTAGATTCTTGGCTTTGAAGGCCAGTAGGGCTTACATTTGGGAGAACCAGAGGGCTGTGGGAAATAGAGGCTCCACTCTTAAAGAGCACACACAAAAATCTCACATGCTCTGGGATCCAGGGCAGAAGAAGTAATTTGAAAGGAGTCTGGGTCAGACCTACCTGCTGTTCTTGGAGAGCCTCCGGGAGAGGCAGGAGGCAACTGGAGCTCACCCTGGGGACAGAGATGCTGGTGGCAGCCACTTTTGGCAGCTTGTTCTACCATGTGGACACTGGTGCTGGCAAGCACCATTTTGGTATCTTTCCTCTAGCTTATTAGCACTGGGACCTGGCCTTACCCACCAGCCTGTTGGCACCAGTACTGGGACACCTCAGGCCAAGCAACTAGCCATGTGGGGACACAGCCCCACCTACCAGCAGGAGACAACCTTAAGAACCCCTGAGGCCACAGCCTGTCTAGGACACAGTCCTGTCCACCAGAGGGTCCAGGATCCAGCCCCACACACAGTGCATTGGCAGTACCACTGGGACTTCCAAGGTCCCATAGCCAGAGACCCCGGGACCTGGTTCTGCCCACCAGTGAGCTGTCACTAGCCACAGGAACGCCATCACACATCAGTGGGCAGAAGCCAGACACCCTGGGCCCTAGCCCTGCCGACCAGCAGGTGAACACCAGCCCCAGGATGACCGCAGCCCTGCAGCCTGCCATGACAGGACCCAGCTTGCACACCAGCAGACCAGCACCAGCCTGAGGACTCCCTAGGCTGCAGCCCCACCCACCATCAGGCCAATACCAGCTCCAAGATACATTGGACGCCTCAGCCAGCTGCCCCAGGATCCAGCCCTACTCACCAGTGGGCCAGTACCAGCTTTGAGACACACCAGAACCCACACCTAGCCATGTCAGGAACCAGCCCCAACCACCAGCAGGATGATACTAGATCTGGGAACCCTGGCCCTGCAACTACCTACCTCAGAACCCAGCTCCGTCCACCAGCAGGCCAGCACTAGCCCTGCCCACCACCCAGGGTTCCACAGCCAGCCACCCTGTGACCTGGCCCAACCAGTAGCTGCACCCTCTGCACAAGGCAGGGCCTGCAACCTACTGGACTGGGAGCCAGCCATGCCTACCAGACCACCCACAGTAGTCAGCCCGCCACAATAGAAGGATCCATGCAGCCCACAGAGGGGGCACCTCCAGAGCATACAGCTCTGGTGACCAGAGGGGAGTGTGCTGCTGGAATGCACAGGACATCGTCTACAAAAGGCCACTTATCCAAGGTGATACAAACTCATAGAAATAACAGCAAATTAGGCAAAATGAGGCAGTAGAGGAACATGTTCCAAACTAAGGAAGAGGACAAAACCCCAGAAGAAGCACTAAGTGAAGTTTAAAGGCAATCTACCTGATAAAGAGTTCAAGGTATTGACTGGAAAGATGATCAAAGAACTTGGGAGAAGAATGGATGAAGACAGTAAAAAGTTTAACAGAGATTTTGAATATATAAAGAAGAACCAAGCAAAGCTGAAGAATACAATATCCAAAGTAAAAGACACACTAGACAGAATCAACAGATTAGATGATGATATAGAGAAACGGACCAGTGAGCTGGAAGATAGAGTAGTGGAAACCACTGAAGCTTAACAAAGGAAAAAAAAAAAAGAATAAAAAGAAATGAGAATAATTTAAGAGACCTCTGAGACAGCATCAAGTGTACTAACACTTGCATTATAAGGATCCCAGAGGAGAAGGGAGAGAAAGGGGCAGAGAACATATTTGAAGACATAATAGCTGAAAACTTCCCTAACCTGGGAAAGGAAACAGACATCCAAGTATAAGAAGCACAGAGTCCCAAAAGGATCAACTCAAAGAAATTAATGCCAGGACACATTGTAATTAAAATGGCAAAATTAAATATAAAGAGAAAATATTAAGCAGTAAGGGAAAAGCAACAAGTTACATACAAGGGAGCTCCTATTAGGCAATCAGCTGGCTTTTCACCAGAAACTCTGCAGGCCAGAGGGAGTGGTACAATAAATTTAAAGTGATGAAAGGGAAAAACCTACAACTAAGAATACTCTACCCATCAAGGCTTTCATTTGGATTTGATAAAGAGAGCAAAGGTTTTACAGACAAACAAAAGCTAAAAGAGCTCAGCTTTACGAGAAATGTTAAAGGGACTTCTCTGAGCAAAAAAGAAAAGGCTACAGCTAGAAACCTGACAATTACAGAAGGAGAAAACTCTTTGGTAAAAGCAAATATACAGTAAAGGTAGTGAGTGAATCAACCATGTACAAAGCTAAGTAGGAAAGTTAAAGACAAAATTAGTAAAATCATCTATGGCCGCAATAAATAGTTAAGGGATACACAAAACAAAAAGATGTAAAATATGGTGTCAAAAAGAGTAATCGTGGTGGGGAGGGGGATAAAAATGCAAGGTTGTTAAAATGCATTTGAAATTAAGATATCAACAACTTAAAATAATCACATATATATAGGTTGCTATATATAAACCTCATGGTAATGACACACCAAAAATCTATACTACATACACATGCAAGAAAGAAGGAATCAAAACATAAACCCTAAAAACAGTCATCAAATCAAAAGGGAAGAGAACAAAAGAAAGGAACAAAAATAACTAGAAAAACAACCCCAAAACAATTAACAAAATGGCAATAAGTACATACCTATCAATAATTACTGTAAATGGAAAGGGACTAAATGATCCAATCAAAAGACAGAGTGGCTGAATGGATGAAAAAAAAAAAAAAAACAAGACCCATATATATGCTGTCTGCAAGAGACTCATTTCTGATCTAAAGACACAGACTGAAAGTCAGGGGATGGAAAATGGTATTCCATGCAAGTGGAAATCAAAAGAAAGCTGAGGTAGCAGTACTTATACCAAACAAAATAGACTTTAAAACAAAGCCTGTAACAAGAGACAAAGAAGGACAGTACATAATGACCAAAGGTCAATCCAAGAAGAAGATGCAACAATTGTAAATATATATGCATTCAACATAGGAGCACCTAAATACATAAAGCAAATATTAACAGACATAAAGGGGGAAATTGACAGTAAAACACAGTAACAGCAGGGGACTTTGACACGCCACTTACATCAATGAACAGATCATCTAGACAGAAAAATAAGAAAACACTGGTCTTAAATGACACATTAGACTAAATGAACTTAATAGATATAGAGAGAGAATACTATATCCAAAAGCAGCAGAATACACATTCTTTTCAATGCACATGGAACATTCGCCAGGATAAAGTACATGTTAGGCCACAAAACAAGTCTTAGTAAATTTTAAAAATTGAAATCATATCAAGCATCTTTACCGATCACAACACAATGAAACTGGAAATCAACTACAAGATAAAAACTGCAAAAAGCACAAACACATGGAGGCTAAACAATATGCTACTAAACAACCAACGGATCACTGAAGAAAATTTAAAAATACCTGGAGATAAATAGAACAACACAATGATTCAAAACCTATGGGACACAGCAAAAGCAGTTCTAAGAGGGAATTTTATAGTGATATAAGCATACCTCAGGAAACAAGAAAATCCTCAAGTAAAAAACCGAACCTTACAACTAAAGGAACTAGAAAAAGAAGAACAAAACCCAAAGTTGGTAAAAGGAAAGAAATCATAAAGAGCAGAGCAGAAATAAATGAAATAGAAATTTTAAAAAGCAATAGAAAAGATCAATGAAACTAAGAGTTGGTTCTTTGAAAAGATAAAATTGATAAACCTTTAGCCAGACTCATCAAGAAAAAAAGAGGGAGGGCCCAAATCAATAAAATTGGAAGTGAAAAAGGAGAAGTTACAACATATACTTCAGAAATACAAAAGGATCGTAAGAGATTACTACAAACAATTATATGCCAGTAGAATGGACAACCTAGAAGAAATGGACAAATTCTTAGAAAGGTACAATCTCCCAAGACTGAACCAGGAAGAAATAGAAAATATGAACAGACCAATTACCAGTAATGAAATTGAATCAGTAATTTTAAAACTCCCAACAAGCAAAAGTCCAGGCCCAGACAGCTTCACAGCTGAATTCTACCAAACATTTAGAAAATAGTTAACACCTATCCTTCTCAAACTATTTAAAAAATTGCAGAGGAAGGAACACTTCTGAACTCATTCTTTGAGGCCAGAATCACCCTGATACCAAAACCACACAAAGATATCACACACACACACACACACACACACAATTTCAGGCCAATATCACTCATGAACATAGATGCAGGAATCCTCAACCAAATATTAGCAAACCAAATTCAACAATATATTAAAAGGATCATAACCATGATCAAGTGAGATTTATCCCAGGGATGCAAGGATTTTTTATTTTATTTATTTATTTATTTTTATTTTTTTTCCCCATGGGCCAATTTTTTTTCTTTTTTTAAAAAAATTTTTATTGGAGTATAGTTGCTTTACAATATTGTGTTAGTTTCTACTGTACAGCAAAGTGAATCAGCACTACGTATACATATATCCCCTCTTTTTTGGATTTCCTTCCCATTTAGGTCAACACAGAGCATTGAGTAGAGTTCCCTGTGCTATACAGTAGGTTTTCATTAGTTATCTATTTTATACATAGTATCAATTGTGTATATATGTCAATCCCAATCTGCCAATTCATCCCACCCCCCTGCCTTTCCCCCTTGGTATCCATACATTTGTTCTCTACATCTGAAGGATTTTTTAATATTCACAAAATCAATGTGATAAACCACATTAACAAACTGAAGAAGAAAAACCATGTGATCATTTCAATAGATGCAAAAAAAGCTTTTTACAAAATTCAACATCCATTTATGTTTTATCACAAACATAAATTATAAAGAGTTTTCATACTCTCAACAAGTGGGACAGAGGGAACATACCTCAACATAATAAAGGCCATATATGATAAGCCCAGAATAAACATTATACTCAATTATGAAAAGCTGAAAGCATTTCTTCTAAGATCAGGAACAAGACAAGGATGCCCACTCTTGCCACTTTTATTCAACATAGTATTGGAAACCCTAGCCACAGCAGTCAGAGAAGAAATAAAAGGAATCCAAATTGAAAAGGAAGAAGTAAAGTTGTCACTGTTTGCAGATGACATGACCCCATACATAGAAAATCCTAAAGACGCCACAAAAAACTACTAGAGCTCAATAAATTCAATGAAGTTGAAGGATACAAAATAAACATACAAAAATCTGTCACATTTCTATATACTAACAAAAACTATTAGAAAGAAATTAAGAAACAATTCCATTTACCATCACATCAAAAAGAGTAACATACCTAGGAATAAATCTAAGGAGGTAAAAACCTCCTTGGAAAACTATAAGACAATGATGAAAGAAATTGAAGATGACACAGACAGTTGGAAAGATGTATTGTGTTCATGGATTGGAAGAATTAATATGGTTAAAATGACCATATTCCCAAGGCAATCTACAGATTGAGTGCAATCCCTATCAAATTACCAATGGCATTTTTCACATAACTGTAACAAAAAATTTTTAAATTTGTATGGAGACACAAAAGACCCTGACTAGCCAAAGAAATCTTGAGAAAGAAAAATGGAGCTGGAGGAATCAGGCACCCTGACTTTAGACTATACTACAAAGCTACAGTCATCAAAACAGTACGGTACTGTCACAAAAACAGAAATATAGACCAATGGTACAGGATAGAAAGCCCAGAAATAAACCCATGCACCTATGGCCAATTAATCTATGACAAAGGAGGCAAGACTATGAAATGGAGGAAAGACAGTCTCTTCGATAAGTGGCTGGGAAAACTGGACAGCTACATGTAAAAAAATGAAATCAGAACATTCTTTAACACCATACACAAAAATAAACTCAAAATGGATTAAAGGCCTAAATGTAAGACCAGATAGTATAAAACTCTTAGAGGAAAACATAGGCAGAACACTCTTTGACATAAACGCAGTAATATCTTTTTTGATCATCTCCCAAAAATAAACAAATGGGACCTAATTAAACTCAAAAGCTTTTGCACAGCAAAGGAAACCATAAACAAAACAAAAAGACAACCCACAGAATGGGAGAAAATATTTGCAAACGATGCAACTGACAAGGGAGTAGTCTCCAAAATTTACAAACAGCTCATTCAGCTCAATATTAAAAAAAACCAAATAATCCAATCAAAAAAATTGGCAGAAGACCTAAAGAGACATTTCTCCAAAGAAGACATACAGATGGCCAAGAGGCACATGAAAAGATGCTCAACATTGCTAACTAACTATTAGAGAAATGCAAATTAGAAGTACAATGAGATATCACCTCACACCAGTCAGAATGATCATCATCAAAAAATCTGCAAACAATAAATGCTGGAGAGGTTGTGGAGAAAGGGGAACCCTCCTACACTGTTGGTAGGAATGTAAATTGATACAGCCACTATGGAGAACAGTATGGAGGTTCCTTAAAAAACTAAAAATAGAGCTACCATATGATCCAGCAATCCCACTCTTGGGCATATATCCAGAGAAAAACATGGTTCAAAAGGATACATGCACCCCAATGTTCATTGCAGCACTGTTTACAATAGCCAAGACATGGAAGCAATGTAAACATCCATCAACAGATGAATGGATAAAGAAGATGTGGTGCATCTATACAATGGAATATTAGCCATTAAAAAGAAAGAAATGTCATTTGCAGCAACATGGATGGACCTGGAGATTATCATACTAAGTGAAGTAAGTCAGACAGAGAAAGACAAATATCATATGATATTGCTTATATGTGGAATCTAAAAAAATGGTACAAATGAACTTATTTACAAAACAGAAACAGACTCACAGACTTAGAGAACAACCTTATGGTTACCAGGGGGGAAGGGTGGGTGGGGGGAGGAATAGATTGGGAGGGAGTTTGGGATTGACATGTACACACTGCTATGTTTAAAATAAAATACATTTCCATGAAAAATAAATTTTATATATATATATATATATATATATATATACACAGCTCACATAACTCAATGTCATAAAAACAAACAATCTGATTACAAAATGAGTAGAAGACCTGAATAGACATTTTTCCAAAGAAGACACACAAATGGCCAACAGGCACATGAAAATATGCTCAACATCGCTAATCAGAGAAATGCAAATCAAAACCAAATGAGCTATCACCTCACACCTGTCAGAATGGCTATCAAAATGACCACAAATAACAAATGTTGGAGAGGATGTGGAGAAAATGGAACCCTCGTGCACTGCTGGTTAGAATGTAAATTGGTACAGTCACTATGGAAAACAGTATGGAGGTTTCTCAAAAAACTAAAAATAGAATTACCATGTTATCCAGTAATTCTGCTCCTGGGTATATATCCAAAGAAAAGAAAAACACTAATGTGAAAAGATACATGCACCCCAATGTTCATAGCAGCATTATTTACAATAACTAAGATATGAAAACAACCTAAGTGTCCATCAACAGATGAATGAATAAAGATGATGTGATGTATATACAATGGAATACTACTCAGCCATAAAAAGAAATTTTCCCATTTGCAACAACATAGATGGACCTGGACAGCATTATGCTAAGTGAAATAAATCAGACAGAGAAAGACAAATACTGTATGATATTCTTATATGTGGAATCTAAAAAATACAACAAACTAGTGAATGTAACAAAAAAGGAAGACAGACTCACAGATATAAAGACAAACTAGTGGTTACCAGTGGGGAAAGGGAATGGGGGAAGGACAGATAGGGTAGGAGATTAAGAGGTACAAACTACCGTGTATAAAATAAGGTACCAGGATATATTGTACAGCACAAGGAATATAGCCAATATTTTAAAATAACTTTTAATGTAATGTAATCTATAAAAATTTTGAATCACTATGTTGTACACCTGAAACTAATATGTTGTAAATCAAATATATTTCAATGAAAAGTAAATAAATATTCGATGTGACATTTTCATTATTCTTCATTTCAAATTTAGCACATCTAAAACAAAATTCCAATCTGCTCCCCCAGACTTACTCCACAAGCATTTTCTCCCATCTCAGTTGATGACAACTGAATCCCTCCAATTGCTTAGCCCCAAAATCATGGAGTTATATTGACTCCTTAATTTCTTTCACAACTCACATTTAATTTGTCAGAAAATCCTTCTGGTTCTACCTATAAAATATATCTGAAATCTGACCAGTTCTATTACCTCCACTGTGACCATCTGGTCCTTAGCTACTGTCATCTCTCACCTGGAATACTGCAATGGTTTTCTAACTGTTCTCCATATTCTACTTTTCCTTTTCTCCCCTTAACTTGTTCTCAATAGGATGGTGGAAAAGATTCTTTCAAAATGTAATCAGATCATGCCTTTGCTCAAAGCTGTCCAAAGACTTTCTATCTTCTTTAGGGTAAGATCCAAAACCCTTTAGGGTAAAAACCAAAAACTCTCAGGATGTATCCCCAGGTTACCTTTCTGACCTCTTTGCCTGTCTTCTTTCCTTTATTCACCGTGCTGCAGCCTCGCTGGCCTCCTCACTATTCCTCAGACACACCAGGCATGCTCCTGTCTTAAGGGTCTTGCACTTGCTGTGTGCCTATCTGAAAAGCTCTTCCTCAGAGAGCGGCATGAACAATTCCCAGGCATCTTTCAAGTCTTTGATCAAGTTTCACCTTCTCAATGAAGTCTCCCCGAGTGCACTCTCTAGTCCTCTTACCATCTCTATTTTCCCAGAACATTTAGCCTTTCTAACATTCTGTAGTTATCTAATTAATTATGCCTTTTGTTTATTGTCTTTCTCTTCTCATCCAAATGTAAGCTTCACGAGAAAAGAGATTTTTGTCTCTTTTGTCCTGATGTATCCCAAGGTACTCACTACAATAGATGAATGAATGAGTCAATTATCCTGAAGCAAAAGACAACCATAATTTTGAAAATGATGTACTGCAAGAACTAAATTTTTAGAGTACCTCGGCATCATGGCCTCCATAATTCAGAAAGTCACAGATAAAACAGTTAAGGAGTTATAAAGACAGTTAGATCAGCTAAAAGGGGAGCAAGTTAAATAAGTAAGGAGTGCCAGGAAACAAATTCCAATGCAGTTATCAAACCCTTCACTGAAGCAGTAAGGATCAGAATTGACTGAAGAAAATCAGAGGAATGGAAGAGAGGCCAAAAAAGCTGGCACAGAACACAGAGGAAAAAGACCAAAAATGTAAATGGAGAGGGTAATGATAGATCTTGGAGAGGAAAAAAGAATAAGATTACTAATAATTACATAATATTCCTGTGTAAGAAATCTAAAAAGAGTGGACCAGAAGCCATCATCAAATCAATCAATCAAAAAAACTTTTAAAAAGTCCTATAGGACATACAGGTTTTGTCAAATATAAGAAAAGACACATTAAGATACCCTGTGGCAGAGTATATAACCATAAGTTTAAGGGGAAAATCCTGTAAGTATTGAGGCAGGAAAAATGGGATACCTACAAGGAAGCAAAAATAAAGCTCATCTCTGTCTTCTCTTACACTAAATTCTAGAATCCTAGAAAGGCATCTACACAGTTGGGAGGCTAGAACTGTGACTCAAGAATTTTAATACCCGGCCAGTTATCACTTATGCATGAAAACCACAAACACACATGCATACTCAGAAATATGAGGGCTCAGAAAATATAACATTCTTGTCTCTTTTATTGAAAAGAACTACTGGAAAACCTACATGGTACAGGCAACTAAGAGAAAATTGAAAGTTCAAAAAAAAATCAGATTATTTCACTCTTCTACTCAAAAACCTTGGATAGATGTTCTGTGTACTTGAGTAAAAAGTAAACTTTTTATCTTCCTGATCCCATCAATTGCTGCCATGGTGGCATACTGCATTAGTCTCCACAGGTCACAACACACTCAAAATAATTCAAGGAATGTTTAATAAAGAGATTGTTGACAAAATATGGATCGGGCTTAAAGGAACTAGAAGGGGTAGGACAACACCCAGGTTTGAAGGGATGAGGGAAGGGAGAGGTTACCTGGAAGGAACCTGGAAGGAAAAAGTCACATGGACAGGGCTGTCTTGACTTGGTCAAGGGATGTAGCCAGCCTAAGATGATCTTACAGGGAGGAAGCCAAGTGCGTAAATACCTTGACCTAATTCCATTTTCTGTGTGATCCAGTGCTAGGGCTCCCAGGTTTTTTTTTTACCCAACTAGAAAGCACATGGCAAGGAGCCCTAGTGATATAGTCCATACCGGTCACCATCCAAAAGTAGTGTGGAAAGTACATCTGATGCCCAGATCGCATTCCTCAGCTATTGTAAATGGTAGCTGCTTATGGCTCACAGTTGCCCCCTTCTCTGGGAGAACTGCCTCAGCCACTGAGCACTGCCTCACCTGGAGGTTATGCCCTGTCCCTAAGGGTACCCTGGAGCCAATGACTGACTCATACTGGGGTTCAGAAGGCTGACTCCGTGTCTGAAGGTGAGAAACTTTATGTTGTGATATATGCTTCAGAGCTACACACACACACACACACACACACACACACACACACACCCTCTTGGCTCAGCGGAGACTAGACTTTACCCAGAACTACATCCTTGCTTAGCTTTCCTTATCCTGCATCCCTTATCATGGTGCAGATTTTCTCCTGAAAAGCACTCCCTCAGCAAAACAAATGGGACTGAATCCCTGGACCCAACTGTTTCTAAGGGACCCAATTAAAATGGTTGGTACCAGGAGTGGTCCTAGAAAACAAGTTCTAAGGATGAGATTCTGGAATTAGATCACCCACTGATTGGAGGGCAATATGGATCTCATCACTGGTGGTAGGCGGGGTATTGATAGTTCCTGACATGCAGTAGCAGTGCAATTGCTAAAATGTTCCCCTCTGGTGGAAAGGGAGTGATACAGGTAGAGGGGATGCATAAATTCATGCAATATCTCTGGCATTTGAGAGGAACAGAGTATTTATAAGGACCTTGGAATAGGGTGCCTACTGCCAAAAACCCTCCATAGCTTTGAAAAGGAAAACGACAGGTGCAGGCCAATCAATCATTAATTTAAAGCAAAATGTGAGAATCAGAGTCTCCTTGGAAGTATTTAAAGAGACCTTCATTTCCTGAGCCTAAAGAACAGAGAGCTGGAGACCAGGCCCAGGACTTAAACATAAGAGGTGGCAGAACTTCAAAGAAGGATGACTCCTTAGCCTAGGCAGGTCTATACCAAAGAAGTGTCCTGGTAGAGAAGGAATAGGACCTAGAGACTTGGGATGGGAATACTTGCCTGGATGCACTTGAGAAACTTGAATCCTCAGATCCCCAAACTTTCTGGGCCTGCAGAAATGGCCCAATCCCCCTTGTTGACAGATAAATCTCCCTTTCTTCCTTCACTCTTGCTTGCTTGAAAGCTATGCAAGAGCCTCAGACAAGGCAAGTGCTGTACAACACAATGCTGGCCCATCTCAGGATCTGCCCCCACTGCCCTGCCTGGCCAATCAAGGCACAGAGAGAGATTTAACAATTAACCCAGCACTTGCACAGGTGATGCGTGACAGAGCCAAAGCTGAAATCCAGCGTGAAACCAACCACTGGATCCTTTACATCAAGCTGCATCACCTTGTGTTAGGCGGTTTTCCTTTACGAATAAATCTCTAAAATTTTCACTAAGTCTTTTTTCTCTATTTCCACAGTCAAGAGTGATGGGCAACAGGTGATCAACATCTCCTTGCAAAGAGATTTCATAAACTTAGATTAAGTTTCTACCCAGCTCATTTTCTTCCTTATCAGCATAATTTCTTATCTACATAATTTTCAGAACCAATGCAAAATGAAAATGTGTGTTCAAAAAGCAGAGAGAAAGTGACATTAAAGTACTAATACATAAACTTCCTCCTTTAAAAATATTTTATTATTTATAAAACATAACAGGGTCAATGTCAGTAACCATTAGGGAAATGAAAACCAAAACCCCAATGAGACACCAGCCTACTCCTATTAGGATGGCTACTATCAAAAAAGAGAAAATAACAAGTATTGGCAAGGAAACATTGTGCACTGTTGGTGGGAATGTAAATTGGTACAGCAACCATGGAAAATATTATGGCATTTCCTCAAAAAATTAAAAATAGAATTAGCATATGATCTAGCAATTCTACTTCTTGGAATGTACCCAAAAAAATTGAAAGCAGGAACTTGAACTGGTCTGTGTACACCCATGTTCATAGCAGCATTATTCACAATAGCCAAGAGGTGGAAGCAACCCACGTGTCCGTTAACTGATGAGTGGATAAAGATGACGTGGTATGTACATACAATGGCATTCAGCCATTAAAGCTATTCAGCCTTAAAAAGGAAGGAAATCTTGTCATATGCTACAATATGGCTGAACCTTGGGGACATTATGTTAAGTGAAATAAGCCAGTCACAAAAGAACAGATATTGTATGATTCTGTTCATATGAATTGCCTATAGTAGCAAAATTCATACAGTCAGAAAGTAGAATGGTGGTTACCAGGGGCTAGAAGGAGGGAACAATGGGGAGTTATTGTTCAGTGGGCAGAGAATTTCAGTTTTGTGAGACAAAAAGGGTTCTGGAGATGGATGGTGGTGGGTGTTCACAGCGTGAAAGTACTTAATGCCCCTGAAGCGTGCACTTAAAAATGGTTAAGACAGTAAATTTTATGTTGTGTGTTTTACCACAGTTAAAAAAAATAATACTTTTTTAAAAGCCCAGTAGGGGTAATTACCATTCTAGGGAAAGAAAAATTTAAATTTTAACTGTCAGAACGAATCCTACCATTTATGCAATGTCAGTTTTAAATGCAAATGATAAGAGCTTTTATCTTGTGTGCAGAATCACCAAAATTACATTTTGTATTTTGTAACTCATCAGTGCATAGGTTTCATTTTTATCAGAACAGTGACAATGCTGCACAAAACGTTTGTTTCACTTCTTGATATGTGCACATTCTATCAACACTCTCCACCTGATGACGAGTAAGAAAGGAAAAGGAGCTATGAGTTGCCCTATGTTTCCCTTCTCTTCTAGATCATCATTTTCAGCATAAGCACTTGGCTCATGCGGCGAAGTCACCCAAGAAAGAAAGGATACGATAGGGTTCCTAGGTCGTTCCTGTTTCTTTGAATGCCATTACCTTCTTTCTGCGTTGGAAGCAAGGTCTGGTTTTGATGGAAAGTGTGGCCTCTTGTGGCTGCTGGCACCCCTGCTGCTGTGGACGTGTTGATATGGAACACGGCACAGGATCTAGGGGGCCCATGATTCATGGAAGTTCGGCGAGACTCAAAGCAAGTACAAGGTAAGTGCGTCACAGATGCCAGGTAGCGGCCACAGATGCTGACTGTGGATGCCCGGCAAGGCTCGGGGATGTGAGCACGCACCTATCTCCTCGGCCCCATCGGACTTCACTTACGAAACACAAGTTCAAAGATAAGATTACTAGAATTTCAAGACAGTGACAGGGCTTTTAACCAAGTGCAGTGCCCTTCTAAAAGCGCCCAGTGTGAGCGCACTTGTCACATGCGCATCGAGCTGACCCTGCTCATCGGTCACTCTCCCTTGGAGCATTTACACGTTCTCAGTGTCTATCCTAAATATGGGGCCCAAATTGAGCTCAGTAGTGTAAGTTTAGTAAGATCGAGTATAGTGAGAGAATTATCTCATAGAACTGGGTTGTTCTGCTAATACCAGCATCATGTGAATTTTTTTTTTTAATGCCTGAACCCTGTTGCTGATTTTATTCTCTGCTCATTATCTTTCATATCCTTTAAAATACCAGACCTTTCTCTGGCCCATCAATTCCTTGCTGCATACACTTTCTCATTTCTCAACCTTACTTTCCCCTCTTAATTAATAGTCTTTGGTTGGACTCAACTTTGTATTTCAGCCCAAAGCTGACATAGAGCAAGTGCTTCACATTTGTTGCATTGATTATCTTGTTTAACCCTCATAAAAACAAGTATCCTGAGATGGTACTTCTACTTGTCATGCAGTCCTGTATTCAATTATTTGTTCAGTCACAAATATGTGTTCAATGCTACTCTGTGCCCAGCACTTTCCTCTTCGTTTCTCCACTCGCCTTTCCCTTTGGAACAAGGATGAGGAGTGGTGATGATCATCATCCATGTCAAGGTGCAGGGAACTTACTGCCATATTTCTACCCAGCTCGTCTGAAATCAATACCCATTAGAAACTAGCCATTTATCCCATGGGATTGGCAAATTTGTCCTCTTAATACTCCACCCACCTTGGCTTCCACCTGTAAGCTCAATGAAATTATTTTTTTAAATAGGACTCAGTCATTAGCTAAAAGCAATAAAAGCACTAGATTCAGCAAGGTAATATTCAAAATATTTAAAAATATTAAGGAGGACTGAGCCCAGGACCAGGGCGGGACCCTCAAGGGCTCAGGGCAACAGCTATTTACCAAAGAGAAGGAAATATGTCAACAATTTCAAATGAATACAGTTGTACTCACATCTACGCAGCGGCTGATATCAGCCTGGCCAGAGAGCAAGGTCCTACTGCCACCCGGAGGGTCCCTTTTCCTCTCTGTGATTGGTGCAAAGGCAAGGTGGAGCCACCTCGATTAGAACTCTCTGAAGGGCTGTACCTCAGTGCAGCGGTGACCCCAAGGGGAACTCCACAGCTACTCTTGACCTCTGTCTCCCTCGAGCAGGACAAGTGAGTAGCAGGGTTTTACCTAGAGGCGTCGGGGCCTGAAGAGGAGGGATAGACGAAAAGAGAGAGACCAGAGAGGCGTGAGGAGAGATTTTGCCCTCCGCCGGCTCTCAGGAGTTGTGTGGCTGCCTGTGCTGAGTTTTAAGCACGCAGTCATGAAGAGCAGCTGTGGGATGGCAGAAAGAGCTGTGGGCCTGTGATGAGGAAGGCCTGTGCTCACATGTGAGGCTAATCCCAGACTCACCTACTCACTTAACTAGCTTAACTCACTTAACTTGCTTACATTTTCTGAATCTCCTATCCTGGCTTTAAATCCACAGGACAACGTTTGTGTCAGAAGATTCTCCACTGCAGTAAAGTTAATGAAAATGCATGCAATGAGCATTTATTGAGTGTCTTACATCCAATAAATGTTTTTTGAATCTATTTACAAAATGGGTGTGGACATCAATAGATCTAAATACACTAGGAGGAAGTTTAAAGCGTTACTGACTCAGTGACCAATAACATCTACTTTCCCTCAATTGGTCCTGGAAATAAATCTGACTTGTCTGATTCCCACCCCCACCCCAAAGCCAAGTCAATATTAATTGGGACCAGAAAATGCCCTGTGTGTAAAGGATTTAACCCTTAGAGATCATTTTAAAAAGGAACACCAATATTTTGATGAAAAACACAACCTTTTATCCCCACCTGACTACCCTACTTTCCACTATCTTCTTCCTGGTAACAGGCTCTGACCCAGTGCCACATGAGAGTCACACATTTCTGAGCATGGAAAGTACAGCATATGCTCTGTCTTCATCATCCTCTCACTCTCCCTTTTCTCCCTCCTTCTCCCTCCTCCCCTCCCTTCTCTCTTTCTGTCATCTTCAGAGCCATCATTATCATCACTAATGTTTTGAAACACTCAAGCAATGCCAGGCACAGTCTAGGTGCTTTATATGCATCATCTCAACATTAGTCACTTTGTCACAAACACTCTATTGTTGCAGAGGGCAGACAGCAGAAGCAAGAAGAACTAAAATCCTGCAGCCTGTGGAACAAAAACCACATTCACAGAAAAATAGACAAGATGAAAAGGCAGAGGGCTATGTACCAGATGAAGGAACAAGACAAAACCACAGAAAAACAACTAAATGAAGTGGAGATAGGAAACATTCCAGAAAAAGAATTCAGAATAATAATAATATTATAAATATATATATATATATATATATATATATAATAAAGTGAAGATGATCCAGGACCACAGAAAAAGAATGGAGGTAAAGATAGAGAAGATGCAAGAAATGTTTAACAAAGACCTAGAAGAATTAAAGAACAAACACCTAGAAGAATTAAAGAACAAGCAAACAGAGATGAACAATACAATAACTGAAATGAAAACTACACTAAAAGGAAACAATAGAATAACTAAGGCAGAAGAACGGATAAGTGACCTGGAAGATAGAATTGTGGAATTCACTGCCGTGGAACAGAATAAAGAAAAGGAATGAAAAGAAATGAAGACAGCCTAAGAGACTTCTGGGACAACATTAAATGCAACAACATTCACATAATAGGGGTCCCAGAAGGAGGAGAGAGAGAGAAAGGACCAGAGAAAATATTTGAAGAGATTATAGTCAAAAACTTCCCTAACATGGGAAAGGAAATAGCCACCCAAGTCCAGGAAGTGCAGAGAGTCCCATACAGGATAAACCAAAGGAGAAACACGCTGAGACGCATAGTAATCAAATTGGCAAAAATTAAAGACAAAGAAAAATTATTGAAAGCAGCAAGGGAAAAATGACATATAACATACAAGGGAACTCCCATAAGGTTAACAGCTGATTTCTCAGCAGAAACTCCAAAAGCCAGAAGGGAGTGACATGATATACTTAAAGTGATGAAAGGGAAGAACCTACAACCATGATTACTCTACCCAGCAAGGATCTCATTCAGATAGATGGAGAAATCAACAGCTTTACAGACAAGCAAAAGCTAAGAGAATTCAGCACCACAAAACCAGCTCTACAACAAATGCTAAAGGAACTTCTCTAAGTGGGAAACACAAGAGAAGAAAAGGACCGACAAAAACAAACCCAAAACAATTAAGAAAATGGTCATAGGAATATACATATCGATAATTACCTTAAAAATGAATGGATTAAATGCTCCAACCAGAAGACACAGGCTTGCTGAATGGATACAAAAACAAGACCCATATATATGCTGTCTACAAGAGACCCACTTCAAACCTAGGGACACATGCAGACTGAAAGTAAGGGGATGGAAAAAGATATTCCATGCAAATGGAAGTCAAAAGAAAGCTGGAGTAGCAATATTCATATCAGATAAAATAGCCTTTAAAATAAAGAATGTTACAAGAGACAAGGAAGGACACTACATAATGATCAAGGGATCAATCCAAGAAGAAGATATAACAATTACAAATATATATGCACCCAACATGGGATCACCTCAATACATAAGGCAACTGCTAACAGCTCTAAAAGAGGAAATTGACAGTAACACAATAATAGCGGGGGACTTTAACACCTCACTTACACCAATGGGCAGATCATCCAGACAGAAAATTAATAAGGAAACACAAGCTTTAAATGACACAACAGACCAGATAGATTTAACTGATATTTATAGGACATTCCATCCAAAAACAGCAGATTACACTTTCTTCTCAAGTGCACACAGAACATTCACCAGGATAGATCACATCTTGGGTCACAAATCAAAACTCAGTAAATTTAAGAAAACTGAAATCATATCAAGCATCTTTTCTGACCACAATGCTGTGAAATCAGAAATAAATTACGGGGAAAAATATGTAAAAAACACAAACACATGGAGGATAAACAATACATTACTAAACAACCAAGAGATCACTGAAGAAATCAAAGAGGAAATCAAAAGACACCTAGAGACAAATGACAATGAAAACACAATGATCCAAAACCTATGGATGCAGCAAAAGCAGTTCTAAGATGGAAGTTTATAGCAATACAATCCTACCTCAGAAAACAAGAAACATCTCAAACAATCTAACCTTATACCTAAAGCAACTAGAGAAAAAAGAACAAACAAAACCCAAAGTTAGTAGAAGGAAAGAACTCATAAAGATCAGAGCAGAAATAAATGAAATAGAAACAAAGAAAACAATAGCAAAGATCAATAAAACTAAAAGCTGGTTCTTTGACAAGGTAAACAAAATTGATAAACCTTTAGACAGACTCAAGAAAAAGAGGGAGAGGACTCAAATCAATAAAATTAGAAATGCAAAAGGAGAACATAAAACGGACACCGCAGAAATACAAAGCATCCTAAGAGACTACTACATGCAACTCTATGCCAATAAAATGGACAACCTGGAAGAAACGGACAAATTCTTAGACAGGTATAACCCTCCAAGACTGAACCAGGAAGAAATAGAAAATATGAACAGACCAATCACAAGTCATGAAATTGAAACTGTGATTAAAAATCTTCCAACAAACAAAAGTCCAGGACCAGATGGCTTCACAGGTGAATTCTATCAAACATTTAGAGAAGTTAACACCTATCCTTCTCAAACTCTTCCAAAAAATTGCAGAGGAAGGAACACTCCCAAACTCATTCTATGAGGCCACCATCACCCTGATACCAAAACCAGAAAAAGACACTACAGACAAAGAAAATTACAGACCAATATCTCTGATGAATATAGATGCAAAAATCCTCAACAAAATACTAGCAAACAGAATCCAACAACATATTAAAAGGATCACACACCATGATCACGTGGGATTTATCCCAGGTATGCAAGGATTCTTCAATATACGCAAACCAATCAATGTGATACACCATATTAACAAATTGAAGAAGAAAAACCATATGATCATCTCAATAGATTCAGAAAAGCTTTTGATAAAATTCAACACCCATTTATGATAAAAACTCTCCAGAAAGTGGGCATAGAGGGAACCTACCTCAACATAATAAAAGCCATGTACGACAAACCCACAGCAAACATCATTCTCAATGGTGAAAAACTGAAAGCATTTCCTCTAAGATCAGGAACAAGACAAGGATGTCCACTCTCACCACTATTATTAAACATAGTTTTGGAAGTCCTAGCCACGGAAATCAGAGAAGAAAAAGGAATAAAAGGAATACAAATTGGAAAAGAAGAAGTAAAACTCTCACTGTTTGCAGATGTCATGATACTATACATAGAGAATTCTAAATATGCCACCAGAAAACTACTAGAGCTAATCAATGAATTTTATAAAGTTGCAGGATACAAAATTAATGCACAGAAATGTCTTGCATTCCTATACACTAATGATGAAAAATCTGAAAGAGAAATTATGGAAACACTCCCCTTTACCATTGCAACAAAAAGAATAAAATACCTAGGAATAAACCTACCTAGGGAGACAAAAGACCTGTATGCAGAAAACTATAAGACACTAATGAAAGAAATTAAAGATGATACCAACAGATGGAGAGATATACCATGTTCTTGGATTGGAAGAATCAGTATTGTGAAAATGACTATACTATCCAAAGCAATCTACAGATTCAATGCAATCCCTATCAAATTACCAATGGCATTTTTTACAGAACTAGAACAAAAAATCTTAAAATTTGTATGGAGACACAAAACACCCTGAATAGCCAAAGCAGTCTTGAGGGAAAAAAACGGAGCTGGAGGAATCAGACTCCCTGACTTCAGACTATACTACAAAGCTACAGTAATCAAGACAATATGGTACTGGCACAAAAACAGAAACATAGATCAATGGAACAAGATAGAAAGCCCAGAGATAAACCCACGCACCTATGGTCAACTAATCTGTGACAAAGAAGCCAAGGATATTCAATGGAGAAAAGACAGTCTCTTCAGTAAGTGGTGCTGGGAAAACTGGACAGCTACATGTAAAAGAATGAAATTAGAACACTCCTTAACACCATACACAAAAATAAACTCAAAATGGATTAGAGACCTAGATGTAAGACTAGACACTATAAAACTCTTAGAGGAAAACATAGGAAGAATACTCTTTGACATAAACCACAGCAAGATCTTTTTTGATCCATCTCCTAGAGTAATGGAAATAAAAACAAAAATAAGCAAATGGGACCTAATGAAACTTAAAAGCTTTTGCAAAGCAAAGGAAACTACAAACAAGACAAAAAGACAACCCTCAGAATGGGAGAAAATATTTGCAAACGAATCAACAGACAAAGGATTAATCTCCAAAATATATAAACAGCTCACGCAGCTCAATATTAAAAAAACAAACAACCCAGCGCAAAAATGGACAGAAGAGCTAAATAGACATTTCTCCAAAGAACACATACAGATGTCCAAGAAGCACATGAAAAGCTGCTCAACATCACTAATTATTAGAGAAATGCAAATCAAAACTACAATGGGTATCACCTCACACCAGTTAGAATGGGCATCATCAGAAAATCTACAAACAACAAATGCTGGAGAGAGTGTGGAGAAAAGGGAACCCTCTTGCACTGTTGGTGGAAATGTAAATGGATACAGCCTCTATGGAGAACAGTATGGAGGTTCCTTAAAAAACTAAAAATAGAATTACCATATGATCCAGCAATCCCACTACTGGGCATATACCCAGAGAAAACCATAATTCAAAAAGACACATGCACCCCAACGTTCATTGCAGCACTATTTACAATAGCCAGGTCATGGAAGCAACCTAAATTCCCATCGACAGACGAATGGATAAAGAAGATGTGGTACATATATACAATGGAATATTACTCCGCCATAAAAAGGAATGAAATTGGGTCATTTGTGGAGACGTGGATGGATCTAGAGACTGTCATACAGAGTGAAGTAAGTCAGAAAGAGAAAAACAAATATCATATATTAACGCATATATGTGGAACCTAGAAAAATGGTACAGATGAACCGGTTTGCAGGGCAGAAATTGAGACACAGATGTAGAGAACAAACGTATGGACACCAAGGGGGGAAAGCCACCGGGGGGTGGTGGTGGTTGTGTGATGAATTGGGCGATTGGGGTTGACATGTATACACTGATGTGTATAAAATTGATGACTAATGAGAACCTGCTGTATAAAAAAATAAATTAAATAAAATTCAAAAAAAAATCTGTTCATCTCCAAATCTATGCTTTTTCATAAAAAAAAAAAAAAAAAAAGTAAAAATAGAATTACCATATGATCCAGCAATCTCACTACTGGGCATATGCCCAGAGAAAACCATAATTCAAAATGACACATGCACCCCAACGTTCACTGCAGCACTATTTACAATAGCCAGGTCATGGGAGCAACCTAAATGCCCATCGACAGACAAATGGATAAAGAAGATGTGGTACATATATACAATGGAATATTACTCAGCCATAAAGAGGAACGAAACTGGGTCATTTGTAGAGACGTGGATGGATCTAGAGACTGTCATACAGAGTGGGGTAAGTCAGAAAGAGAAAAACAAATATCATATAGTATCGCATATATGTGGAACCTAATAAAATGGTACAGATGAACCAGTTTGCAAGGCAGAAATAGAGACACAGATGTAGAGAACAAACGTATGGACACCAAGGGGGAAAGTGGTGGCAGGGGGCTGGTGGTGGGATGAATTGGGAGATTGGGATTGACATATATACCCTAATATGTATAAAATGGATAACTAATAAGAACCTGCTGTATAAAAAAATAAATAAAATTCTAAAATTCGAAAAAAAAAAAAAACCACTCTATTGTTGAGGATATCAACTAAGAAAATAAGCCTACATTATTTCTACTGTAATTAGAAGGTGAATATTAAGTGGATTATCCTAACACTATTAAAACAAACCAGTGGCTCACAACTGGAGGTGATTTTACACCCTCCCCCAACCCCAGGACATTTGTCAATATCTGGAGATGTTTTTGGTTGTCATAATTTGGGGTGGGGGATGCTATTGGTGTCTAGCTGGATGAGGCCAGGGATGCTGCTAAGTGTTCTGGAATACACAAAACAGCCCCCCACATCAAAGAATTATCTGGCTCAAAATGTCAAGAGTGCTGAGGTTGATAAACCCTAAGATAAACTAATCTTTTATAGGGTTTGGAAGCAATGCACCATTAAGAAAATCTTAGGTTACCATCGACTCTTTTACATCAAATTATACAATTTTTAAAACATCATCAATTTTTCCACCTTGCTGCAATCCTCAGAACTACATTTCAAAGCATTTAAAACAAGTCAAAGTTCTTTATATCTCCATAAACTGAAGAGCAAAAAAAGTAGGTTTTTTAGCATTATAAAAAATATAATTTTGTTAATTAAAAAATGTTACTAGCTCAATGAACAATGGCTTCTTTTATTTTTTTAAAACTGCAAAAATATCATTGTTTTGTAACTTTTTCTGTTTAACCTTCCATCTTGCTGACAAGCACTAAACTGAACCTGTTTACTATCCTTTAAGATGAAACACTTATTTCTCATCTTTTCTTTAATCAAAGGGCCTTTTCATCATTGTAAAGGCAGAATTAAGAGAAAAGTTTTAAAACCCTCTATTTCAGGCAAGTAACAACAACAATATCAGCCAACAATAACAACAACCAAAAAAGCCAATCGTTTTCTTTCATTTCTGGTACTTTTTTTTAAAGATTTTTTTGATGTGGACCATTTTTAAAGTCTTTATTGAATTTGTTACAATATTCTTCTGTTTCATGTTTTGATTTTTGGGCCGCAAGGCATGTGGGATCTTAGCTCCCCGAGCGGGGATCGAACCCGTACTCCCCGCACTGGAAGGTGAAGTCACAACCATTGGACTGCCAGGGAAGTCCCTCATTTCTGGTACTTAAGCTCATATTCGTCGATCTAACTTATTCTGTGGAACATTTTTCTTATTCTGTATCTTAAGTAGGGTCAGTTTTCCCCCGGCTTTCCTAAAAAGCTTCATTTCCCCGAAAGTTTACATTATCCTGCTTTCCCGAAAAGCTTATGTTCTCTTCTAAAACTCATCTCTATACCCATAGCCCGAGTCCCACTTCTTGATGGCTTTCACGCTTGAGATTCCTTCAGGTGTACAGCCAGCTCTGGGCTTAGCCAAATTGGCTTCGATTTTATAATACATGTCCAAAATTGCCTGGAGAAATACTGGTGCCAGGAACGAAATCCAAGCGTTACTTATTTTTAAATTCCATATTCCTTTTCATTTAAGAACTCCTCTTCCTCTCCCTTCACCCCTGTTTCCAAATTAAATCAACTTTCAAGTTAGGGATCATTTTAGAGCCACAAAGTCTTGTTTATCCTAGAAACTTGGCCAGCAGCTTTTGAATTCTGAACAGTATGCCCTACTTAAGAGGGGAGTTTAGGGGAAGAGAAAATAGCTTTCCCAGAAACATGTCGCTAAAATTTTTACCAATCTACTTTTAAAATTTGGAATGATTTCTTCCTTCCTTAGTTTCCAAGAAAGCCTGGTTGAAGGCCACTGTTGCTTGATGACTTCCAAAAGCAGCTCTGTCCTATGTTTGTAAACAGGTTGTTTCTTACTAAAGACCTTCATCCTCTATCTAGTCCTCAGTACCTCCTGCCTTTGTCCATTCATCAGTAGTTTATATTATTTCTTAAAGGAAATTGTGATCAGATACTTGTACTGTAATAATTGAAAATACAAGTCAGCTCTAAAGAGATTGATGATTTCCTTCTTGGCGTTCTGCTTGTGATTATAGTTGACATTTCCAAGGAAATATTGGATCCTTGTATTTGGCAGTGGTCCCCAATTGTAAACTTGCTCCAGATGTGGTTGAAGTAATCAGGGTGATTTAACAACAAAAAGTACAAATATGAGCATAACTTTCCCACTTCCCCCACAACTATTTTGCTTAATATAAATAAATATTTGGAGTAAGACAGAGAAATATATTCACCAAGGTACAAGTTAGGCTCTCTTCTCACATTAAACCCAAGCATGAAATACCACCATTTAACTATTATTTCTCCCATTCTCCCATAAAGATTTTTTTTAAACTTCTTCCATTTAGAGTTTGGAAATCAAATACCTAAACATAGCTTCTGCCTGTCCTAATTACGTCTGCCTTCACAGCAACTATATTCTTCATTTAATCACCTTGCTATTAATTCTAATCCTCTAATAAAAGACTCTTTCATGGGGTTGCATCCTGATATTCCTAAAGTCCAGATTTTTTCTTAAGACTTTTTCTCTGTGTTTTCTTTTCTTAGTTCCCCAAATGGAGAAAACTAAAGAAACTTATTGCCTTGTAATAGTCTCTTCTCTATCAAGAAAAAATTACTAAGAAGCCACATCTTCAAAGAACATGTCATCTCTTCCCAAGCCCCTTAATTTCTGTCCTATTTTCTATCTCTTTATTTCTCTGCAGTGCCATCTTGGAATATCTTCCAATTTGCTTTCCAGCTCATCAGTTTTCTTTTCATCTATATCTAATTGCTGTTTAACCTATATATTTCAGGTTTTAGTTTAACCATATTTGTCATTTTTAGAAGTTATATTTATTTTTCAAATCTGCCTCTTCTTTGAAAAAATAGTATCTTGCTATTTTCTTAGGATTTCAAGTCTTTCTTTCAAGCCTTTACTTATTTTTACAATACCTGTTTTTTTAAGACATATTTTTAGTTAAGACGTTTGTCGTTGAAGTTGAAGTTCAACAACTGAAGTTCTTGGGCTTTCCTGCCCCTGCTGCAGTGCCTGCTGGTTCTTGCTGGTGGTAGATGGCTTCCAGGGCCACCACAACACATAACTCCAGGAGCTTCGTTCTCATCACCGTGCATGTTCCCCTGCTGTGTGCAACACACAACCTAGGCAGGCACCTGCAGTGGGCCTAATGGGGTCTGCCTTGTTTGATACATTTCTACTGGTAAATTATCTTTAGTAGGGATATTTTTTCCTGTGGGAACCCCATAGAAGTTGCTTTCCGGTTTCACATCATTTCTGCCAAGCATTCCAAGAGTATTATCAGGGATCCATTTTTTATATTATTTCTCACCTTTGGGGTTTCTGGACCATTCAGGTAGTATCAATTCAACCCTCAGATCTGTACAAGGTGAAAGACAGTTTCAGTTTCTTAGAAGGCTTCTCAGGAAACAGACTCAAGCTTCCTTTCATTTCCTTGAGTTGGTAGATTTCTTTCTCTCTTGTCATTCTTACACTGTTAGACAATACACTTCTGTTGTTTAAGCCACCCAGTTTGTGGTACTTTTGTTATGGCAGCTCTAGTAAATTAATACATTACTATTAGTCCAGAATTGAAAACAACCCAAGTGTCTATCAAGTGGTAAAAGGATAAACATATAATGGTACATCTGTACTGTGGAATACTACTCAGTAGTAAAAAGGAATGAACTTCTGATACATGAAGCAGCATGGATGATCTCAAAAGCATTCATGCCAATTGATAGAAGCCAAAAACAAAAGGCTGTGTGTCACATATTTTCACTTTTATGACATTCTTGAAAAGGCAAATCTATAGGGACAAAATCAGATCAGTGATTGCCAACAGCCAATGAAAAGGAAAAAGGGATTAACCACAAAAGGGCACAAGGGGACTTTTGGGGAGCAAAGGAAATATTCTATATTTTGATTGTAGTGTTGGATACATAACAATATATTTGTCAAAACTCACACATAAAAGAGTAAATTTTATTGTATGTAAATTATACTTCAACAGCCTGACTTTTTTTTTAAGTCTAAAATCTTTTTAAAATTGAGGTATAGTTGATTTATAATATATAAGTTTCAGGTGTACAACATAGTGATTCACACTCAATAGCTTGACTTTTAAAAGTTAAATTATATTGCAAAAAAATACAAAGATGAAAACCACAGTATCATGTAGTCTCATCACCTAAATATAATCACTATGAACATTTTGCTATATATGTCTAGCTTTTATATATAAAAATAGGTTTATAAACTTAGGGTCACATTGTATATACAGTTTTATAATTTATTTATTTCATTTAATAAAATATTGTAAATACTAATATTCTTCTGAAACTTTATTTCTGACTGTTCTACTTTATGGTATATGCTTTTTTCAACCAATCCCTTATTGTTGAAAATTAAGGCTTTCCCTGCAGTGTTTTGCTGTTATAAACAATGCTTCAATCAATATCTTTAAAACTTAGTTGTTACACACATTTAGAAAAATGGAATGATAATGATGTTTATTAAACAACAATGATAAAGGTATCATATGATATACTGATATAAAGCTACTGGTTTAAAGTTGATCTGTTTCGTATATATCCCCATTGGTCTACACTTTTAAGTATTGTCTTCTTCCTGAGAGGAATTTAGAGAGGCTGAATAGCACAGTGGAAATTACATGGGTGCTGGAATCAGGGCACCTTAGTTTGTGCCCCAGCTCTGCCTCTTTGTGACTGAGTGATTAGCATGCACACTAGCTTTCCCATCTGTAAAGAATCCTATGTGGTCCACACTATTGGTCAGCTAACCAGACTTCCTTGTCAAAATGCTTCACTCTTGCTCACCTTCACTATAGACGACCTGGAAAAGCTAAATAGTTGCTTTCCCACTCTCCTTTGCAGCAAGGACGGCTGAGTGACACAGTTCTGGCCAATGAAAGGTCCTTTGGGAAAGTTTTTGCTTTTCTAATAAAAGCAAAGATGTTCCTGGTACCTGCTCCTTTCCTTACTCCTTCTTCCAGACTTAAACACCGATGTGATGCCTGGAGCAACTGTCACATTATGAGGGTGAGAGGCCAACATTCTTATCAGAATGGTGAAGTGGGAGGTAGAAGGAACATGTGTCCTTGATGACACTGTTGGGCCCCACACCAGTTCCAGAATGCCACGTCCCAGCCTCTCGTTAAATGAGAAAAACAACCTCCATCTATTTAGGCCAAGTTTCCTGTTACATGTAAATAAAAGTATTCTAACTGACTATACTGTTGCGAAGGACAAATGAGGTGTATATGGGATTGTGCTTTGGAAAATGGGAACCAACATAAACATTTCAGATACTAGTTGCTGGTCAATTAAATATAGAATTAATAGCATACAGACTGTCTTTATTTGGGATCTTTTTTCTCCCTCTAAGCTTCTCATTCATCAAAAGTTTATATTACATTTCTTATACTCTTTCAACCTTTTTTCAGTTATTTACTGCTGATTGATTATTTTCAGAAACTTTTTATGATTAAACCAAAGTATACTGTGCATTGCAATTTTTAGAAAAGAAATAAAATCAGTTGCCTTATTCAGTGAAGTGAGTGTTGTAAACAGTACCATACCTGTATCATTAAAAGTAAGATTATGAATTCCATCGTCAGATGAATGGATAAAGAAGATGTGGTACGTATATACAATGGAATACTACTCAGCCATAAAAAAGAGTGAAATAATGCCATTTGCAGCAATGTGGATGGACCTGGAGATTATCAAACTAAGTGAAGTAAGTCAGTCAGAGAAAGACAAATATCATATGGTATCACTTACATGTGGAATCTAAAATATGACACAAATGAACCTATCTACAAAACAGAAACAGACTCACAGACACAGAGAACAGGCTTGTGGTTGCCAAGGGAGAGGGGGTTGGGGGAAGAAAGGACTGGGAGTTTGGGATTAGCAGATGCAAACCAGTATATATAGGATGGATAAACAACAAGGTCCTACTGTGTAGCACAGGGACCTAAATTCAATGTCCTGTGATAAACCATAATGGAAAAGAAGATGAAAAAGAATATATATATATATATAAAACTGAATCACTCTGCTGTACAGTAGAAATTAACACAACAGTGTAAATCAACTATACCTCACTACAATAAATTTAAAAAAAAAAGAATTCCACTGTCAAAAGCAAAGATCCGATTGCCAGTATCGTCTCAATCCCAACAGTTGAGTCAAACCTCTTTAGGAGGGTGGTATAGCCAAACAATCCTAAACTATTGCTCCGAGAACATCATTTCCTGAGCTAGGAATTCTCATTCCACTTCCCTAGATGAGAAGTGTTGGAAACAAATGCTGATTATGATTTGAGGATGTAGAGCCCCACATTTATCATCATTCTTTACAGGGTGTTTAAAGAGAAAAGATGAAGACTTTGAACAAGTCTGTAGCCACAGAGGCTCAGCTTTCTCACTTTAATACGGGATTGCGGTTGAGGTATTTATCTACCTACGCTGAGGGATATCATTAAGTGTCATAGTAATGTAAATAAAGTCTTGGTACTTACTGGGTGCTCCTTAAACAGAAGCTTGGCTTGCATACCAGGAAAGGCAGCTACCTCTGCATTCCTGAACATCGCAGCTCAGATCCCCTTTATTTAAATCACCCCCATTGGGTGATCTTGGACAAAGCCTCACATTTCTCAGCTGTAAAATATCATGATAATGATAGTACCTACTTTATAAGCGTGTTGTGAAAGATTAGTGATGTAATCCTGCTAAAGTGCTTAGCGTGGTCCTTGGCACACGGCTATGTTTAATAAGTGTCAGCTGTTATTATCATCAGTACTTACCCTTGTGCTCTGTTGGCGCTTTCGCTTTAGCGTAAAAACACATCAAGCTTTTTTTCCATCTTAAAAAAAACAGACCTTAGATATTACCTCTTATTTTTTTTGCCTGTTCAGTTAATTCTTCTCTGTTCATATCCCCCACCTCTTGCCCCTAGCCGCATACACAGAGGCTAGGTGAAGGCAGAGTCAATCCCGCCCACCTGACCACAGCCCAGGGCCATTTATGATGATAAATGTGGGGCTCTACCTCCTCAAATCATAATCAGCATTTGTTTCCAACACTTCTCATCTAGGGAAGTGGAATGAGAATTCCTAGCTCAGGAAATGATGTTCTCAGAGCAATAGGCATAGGGGAAGGACAGGCGGTTAAGAGCCAGAGGGTCATCGCTCTGAATCTTGGCTCCACAACTTTCTAGGTGTGTCTACCTTGGGCAAATTTCTTGTCATCTCTGAACCTCAGCTGCCTCGCCAATAAGTTGGGGATGTGAACATCTGCCTTGCAGGACTGCATGCAGTGAGGTTAAAACCGATAATGCAAAACAAAACAAAACAAAAAAGGGACTTCCCGGAGGTCCAGTGGTTAGGACTCCGTGCTTCCAATATGGGGGGTGCGGGTTCGATCTCCGGTCAGGGAACTAAGATCCCACATGCTGCACAACGTGGCCCAAAAAACAAAACAAAAACAAAAAAACAAAAACAGATAATGCACGTAAAGTACACAGCACAATGTCTGGAACATAGCAGGCACTCAATGCGTGGTTAGATATAATTATTACCTAAAATATAAAGTACATTATAACTTGCAATCTATATCCATAGATATAGAGCAGAGGAAGGAAAGAACCCAGCTAAGATAGAGGAGAAACAATCAGAGGGGCACAGGAGACCCAGGGAAGATCAGTGTTGCTACAAGAGTGAAGCAATATTCCCGAAAAGAGTGCAGAATCAACATTAAATGCTGTAATAATAGAAAAGAATACAAAATCTTTAAAAAAAGAAGAAAAGCAAAGTTATATTTAACTTGGCTGCACTATGTTCTTGGTTTTATTTTTTCTTTGTTTTTGTTTTTAGCAGATTTACCTTTATATTCAGTCTTCCTGGTGCTAATAGTAAAATCATTCTGCCTTCCCTGACCATGGGCTAGCTAGATTTTGTGGAAAAGTTGCCTGAGAGATTGGGAGCTTGTTTAGGAAGCTCACTGGACCTGAAATACAGCTACAGATAACCTGCAAGACACATAATTCCCAGTAGGATGCTCAGGGGTCTTTGACATAAGGTCCTTTCCTGATTTGCCACATTCGATATTTTTTCACTTTTACCTAGGGCAAAAAGCCACAGGAAGACAGCTCTTTCTTTTGCGTCCCCCTCCTCCCTCCCCGGAACGTTGGATATAACCTAGCAGCACTGGGTTTTTAAAGGACAAACTGTTCTCCCTTAAACCCAAACTGCCAACTTTAAATGAATGTGTGTGTCTGCCTCCGTGGCATTCTTTCATCACTCAGTTTTGCTGGTGGCAGATCACAGTTCCATCTTTAAAAATAAAATATATTGTAATAGTTTCTTAATTAAAAACCCTTTGAATCATGCTTACTGAAATCTGTTACATGGATTTAACTGATCGGCAGGGAAGAGATTTTCTGTTCCCAGTGGAATAAAAGAATTCAGAAAGGAAATGAATGGTTGAAAGCGTTCCCGTAATGAAATCCCTCTCTTTAATACATGTCACACTGAGAAATTATCAACTGGTAAGCTTACTTAACTTCACTCAAGCAGGGCAGAACAAACCGGTCACTCAGGGAGCCCAGGCCCTGGGGAAGAGTTGGGTGCACATTCCAGCTCCCATACCTACCAATGCGTTTTTTTTTGAGACGCAGAAACTGAATTTATTCAAAAGTCATGTGGGGAAATTACTAAGCATTTAATAGGGTGGTTGAAAGGATGATTGCACCTAGTGTGTGATCCGGGCCATTTTATCAGGAAATGATTCTTAACCCTTGTATCATCCAGTCTCATAACAAGAATTCAGGAGAAACTTTCATCCTTATGGAGTCCCTTTGCTCCACTAGAGGTACAGATGAGTAATAACGAGCATTAAAAATCCTGATGCCATGCTCTAAAGGTTCTCGGTCTAACTTGGCATATGATCTTCACAAGAGCTTTTTCTGAAGCATTTTAAATCCAGAGAAACTGAGGTATGACCATTTGACCAGTGCCCCAGGGACACAAGGAGTGAACAGACCAGGTGGAGATATCTAGGTCCCATCTTCTTTTTGCTGTAATATACTGACCCCTAAAGAGCAGAAATATAAGGAATAAATAAAAAGATTGGAAGAAGCTTAAAAATATTTTAAGATAAGTTATTTAATAATCACTTAAAACAAGTTCAGGTTGATTATTAATCTTCCACTCTTAGACTAAAAGCAATACAATGGGAATATTTCAATAACTTTTTATCATTGTCTATTGAAAACATTCTGCTTTTCTGTGAAAGTAAAGTTTATGCTAATTACTTGCCAGGAAAAAAATCAGTATAAATTTAATATAGATCAGGGCTAAAATTGTTTAACTTTTGTATGATTTCCATGAGGTGGAACAGGGGGTGAGTAGAAGCATGGGAGAATATGGGAGATGCCGTGGTGCTGGGGGGAGGGTGGTGTTAGACTCTGTAACCCATTCATGGATTGACAAGTCAATTTCCACAGTTTCCTCCTTTGTAAGATGGGGTTAATGGCACTTATCTCTCAGGATGGTCATAAGGTTCAAAACAAAAATGAGTTGGTAAATGTAAAAATATGTTTACATACAGAGGTACTATTCAGAGAAATAAGGCAATATTTTATCTATTTATAAATGTTCTCAAAAGCCCACAGTTTTTGCTCATGTGTTTTTACACACCAAGCTCAGTCCATCGTGTTGCTCTTGTGGCATGGGGCTCTCTGCGACTCTCATCACCCCTCCACTGAGTACTGACCATTTATTTAATTAACAGCAGATCAAGAACCACCTTGACTCCACCCCAAAGATCACAAGTGGATTGTGCTCCATCAATAATTTATAAACTTTTAGCGTATGAGAAGCCATATATACATGGCTTCATATATATAAAAAAACTGAATCACTGTGCTGTGCACCTGAAACTAATACAACATTATAAATCGACTATACTTCAATAAAATAAAAATTAAAAATAAAATAAAAAAGAAGCATGTTTTTCTTCTTTGATGCAAGCCATGAGAACTCAGCATTTTCCTACAGAAAAATGTAAATGATAAGTAGAGGTCCCCAAAACCCATAAAAGTTTATGTTACCTATGCTCTTACTGTTGGCTATTGTGTACCCAGTTTTTTTTCCCTCTGTGTGAGTGAGAAGGGAAGTCTAAGTCATCAGGAAGTTGTCTCTGTCTTCCCCTTAACCCCTAACTTTGAAATATCTGTCCCATGCCTAGCACAGTCCTGCGCACACAGGACGAGACGTCCCTAGAATATTTATTAGATGAATGTCCCACCATGTTTCCTTCCATGGTAATAAATATTGCCTAAACATGGTGAGGAAGATATTACTTTGGGGGCACTGAACTAGAGTTGCTAGCTATCTCTCACCAACTCACATCTCCTTCTAAGGGAATCTTTTTTTGCCAGTAGGCTTTTCTTTTTTTTTTTTTTAACATCTTTATTGGAGTATAATTGCATTACAATGGTGTGTTAGTTTCTGCTTTATAACAAAGCGAATCAGCTATACATATACATATATCCCCATATCTCCTCCCTCTTGCGTCTCCCTCCCAGGTGGTCACAAAGCACCGAGCTGATCTCCCTGTGCTATGCGGCTGCTTCCCACTAGCTATCTATTTTACATTTGGTAGTATACGTAAGTCCATGCCACTCTCTCACTTCGTCCCAGCTTACCCTTCCCCCTCCCTGGCTTTTCTATTCTAAATAGTCCCCTCATCCCGACCCCCCCGCAAAAAAAAAAAAGAAAAAACACATAATTAAATGGATTGAAGTTGAGTTTCTGTCCCAAGGGCAGAACTTCGATGGGCTACTGGATAACGTCCAACTGGTGTGGTCGGCTTGAATGAATGAGCTCAGCCAATCAAATCTCTCAAGAACATGGTCTGGGGGACTTTCCTGGTGGCACAGTGGTTAAGAATCTGCCTGCCAATGCAGGGGACACGAGTTCGAGTCCTGGTCAGGGAAGATCCCACATGCCACAGAGCAACAAAGCCCATGGGCCACAACTACTGAGCCTGTGCTCTAGAGCCCGAGCACCACAACTACTGAGCCTGCATGCCACAACTACTGAAGCCCGGGCACCTAGAGCCCGCGCTCCGCAACAAGAGAAGCCCCTGCTCGTCGCAACTAGAGAAAGCCCGCGCGCAGCAACGAAGACCCAGTGCAGCCAGAAATAAATTAATTAATTAAAAAGAAAGAAAGAAAGAAGGAAAGAACGTGGCCTGGGAAACAGACTGAGTCAGTAAGCAGAGCTGAAAGGCCCTGTGCTAGGAGGTAGGCTCAGGCCTGGGCTGACCATGGGGGACCAGATGAAAGCTGAAGTCAGCAGGAAGATACTGGTAAAGCAGAGAACAGAGCTGACACACTGAGAAGCAGAGCCACCATAAGTAAGATTTCGCAGCTCGTGAGAAGCAGGGAAAATAGTTCACCTGGTCATTTTTCAAAAGGTCAGTTTCAGTTTCAATTTAGGAGAACACTTCTCATATTCTGCTTTCCTACCCACCACTCCCCTCACCCACACCCTTTTCTTTTTTCTTTTCTCCTTGAGGAAACTTGAATGGGAATCTGTACCTTGAAACTAAAACAGGAGAACTTCTGTGCTCAACCTAGGGAAGAGTTATACCCTCAGCCCTCACGCAGCCTCTGGAGGAGTCGTGGATTGCCCTCAGGGTTAGTCCGGGACTCCCCGGTAACATCGCAGCGTAGGACACACAATCCCACTCTATGGAGTGAACCCAAAGCAGATGTCCCCGTATATGTTTGGGCAAATCTAGTCTTCAAGTTGCCAGTCAATAGAATGGGTAGAGGGGAAACATCTGAAGAGCGCTTGTAAAGTTCATTCTTGAGGTCTTCCCCGCAACACCATTAAATTTAGAAATTGGATGGAGTGGGAAGGCTAGTATTCAGGTCCTAGTCCCATTTACCAGCTCTATGATCTTGACTGAATCAGTTAATCCACAGTCTAACTCTGATAAACAGTTTCTTCATTTGTAAAAGAGGAATTATGAACTTTGCCCAGCTTACCTCAGGGTTATTGTGAGAGGTTCAATAAAACCAGGTACGTCAAAGTGTCCTGTAAACTTTTCGGCCCTTATTCAGGTATATGTCTTTGGCTGAGTGATAAAGAATTGAACAAGGAGTGTCAGCTCCAGGGAAGTGCTCAGGCTATATCTGCTCTTGTTTTTAGTGTCTGATGCTCCTCCTGACAGAAGCTGACCTTCAGGAAGAATGAGATTCCATAAGGTAAGTCCATTAAGGCAGAGCTAAGAAACCAAACACGACCCATTATGAGACTTGTCCATGTGAAAATTCCAGGAGAGCAAATAATAATGGAAAATGAAATTTTCCCTTGTTTTTAACTTCAGGAAAAAAAAAAAAAATGATGAGAATCAATAGTCAATGAGTAAGGAAAACAGCTCAGAAAAAGACATTTCCAAATTGATAATTAAGTACCTGTTCCTTAGGAAGGAACTTCCATGGAAACTTGAAGGAAAAATGGGAAAAACATAAAAAGCATGATCTGATCAGATCCCAAAGTGGATCCTTATTTAAAAAACAAAACAAAACAAAAACAGACAGTATCACTGCGCACGGAGGAGAGCTCAGGAATGTAGGGCACGAAAAGGACAACAAAATTCTCCAAATGCAGGAAGCAAATGCGGACGGGGTAGGTTTTCATAACAGAAGGTGACGAGGTAGTTAAACATGGTCATAACATCTCCCTGTATCAGGAGACACAAACAATTGACTGGGTTAAGTCAGGCTTTCAAGGGAAAGATAAAAAGAGCAGAGAGCAAAACAAAAGACTGTTTATAGACACCTGTTTATATTGAGTGTATTCAAACCAGCAAGGTCTGATGGCAGGGACCCTAAATCTTTTTTAAAAGTCCAGTTTTCTTAAGAAATCTCAAGAAACTCTCAAAAGAGAACTAATTTTAATTATTCTAAATAAAAAATAAATACAAATATGTGGCATATAATTAATTTAGACAAGGCTAACAATTTTGTAAAGTCAGGCATACAAGAATACTGTATCCAGCTTCTGATTGGTTAGAAATCATTAGAAATCACTGTCTTCCCAAGCCTAGTTCTTCTACCCTGATCTATCACAGCCCTTGTAACACAGGCCTGATGCTCTTTTTCAAACTGGGCTATTGTTTGGTCTTTCGAAAGTGTCTCACTTTTTCTTTCTGTCCTTCCTTTCATATCTCCATATCCCAACCCCCAATCCCCTATAGAAATCCTACCCATTAACAACAGCTGGAAGAAAACCAGCTTAACATGCCATATAATAAGGCTTCATGGGATGTTCATGGCACTAGTGGTAGAATCTGTAGGATGAAAATTGCCAACAATGTTATTGTGATAATTTAAGTGTGGTTTGACACTATCTAGATGCTAGCATGACATTTGGAGCTCTCAGAACTGCCACGAGGGCTGTCCCTATACACATTCAGGCCTCATAAAAGCCTTCCTCTCCAGGAAGGGACAAGCTCCTGGGCTATACTTTGTAGCTGTAGCTGCTGGGTCCTACCCTTGTAAGTCTCTCTCTCTCCCAATAGGGAGAGGATGCCCCAGTGCCCAGGACCAGCTCCCATCCGGACAGCACCGGACAACCCCTGGATAAGCGCTGGATGGAAGAGAATATGCAGGGCTCAATGGCTTAAGATCCCACCCCCCTTGCTTCCTGCTTTGGGTCAAAGGGTGGTGGGAGGCAGCCACAGAGGAAATAGACATGTTTAATCTGAAAGTGATTCCACATGCCTTGTCATTAGACACAAGGTACACTGAAAGAACCCAAGGCAGACCTATAACCAGTCACAACCTGAGGGCCTGAGCAATTGTTAACATGTCATCTCTTTAGGTCCCTTTACAGATGCATCTCCCCTGTGAAGCACCCCCGTTCACGAGGGACACCCACCTCCCCTAGGCTTCTCCAACACTTAGGTTACTCCACGAGCCTCACCCAGCGTTACAGCCTGAGAGATCCTTGAGGATGGGGTCCACCTCCTACATATTCCTGTGTGCGCCACAGCCCTTAGCACACAGTAGGTGCTTAATAATGAATCACTTCAATGATGAACCACCCGGGAAACAGAGGAAAGCTGCGGGGTGGAGAATGGTGCCTTGAGTTCCCCAGTTAAGACTGAGTCTCATCAGTCCCTTCCCTGGTCCTCATTTTCATGGTAGTAAGTTACCATTTTAATGGTAAACAAGGAGGTTTTGTAGTAAGCCTCCTTATCCGTAGTGAAATAAAGGCATACATAAAATAATCCCAGTTGAGGCTATGTGTGTGCGTTTGGGGGAGAGGAGTGTGCCCCCAGCAAAGGCTTCCTCTCCAGCTGGGAGAGCCCTGCTGGCAGACTCCAGGGTGGCGCCCAGAGGGTCCTGAGCAGCCCAGAAGATGGGACCATCCATGGCTTTACTCTCATGCCTGAGGGCTCTCTGGTGTTCTATTTCTGCTTGAATTATGTACCCATCCACGAATCCATTGAAAATGTATTGAGCGCTTATATCTGCCCGACCCTGGGGACAAGATGGTGAGCCAAGCGGTCCCAGCTCTACCCTCATGAAGGGTCCAGTTTCTCGTGGAAGAACTGCAGAAGAAAACCAGGAGCCAACCAGCTTAAACTCCAGGCTAAAAGAACGGAAATAAACACAACCTCGAAAAGAATTACGTAACGGATGCTCCTTAAGCATGCCGCTCCCTCGTGCCCCCTGCTGCCCCCATCTTGCACGGAGGCCCCAGGCCAGCGCCTTCCGTGCCTGCTCCGTCCACAAACCTAGCTCTGCGGATGGCCGGACACACGCCTTTCCGGCTGCCGGGAGCCTCTGAGCTGGAGACTCCCTGGCTCCAGGCTCCGGAAAGGAAATGCAACTGGAACACACAGTCTAACGGCGAATCTGGAGTGGACAGGGTTTCGTCAGAGGGAAAGGGGTCTCCACGTCCAGGGCTCCAGGAGGTGGAGACTGCGGGGAGTCGGGCGCTGGCGCGGAGAGGGTGGTGAAAGGCAGAAGGGTGAAAAGGGCAGGAGGAAGCCGACCAGATGTTTATTGCTGTTCACGGGGCTGAAAAGTTTCCTGTGTCTTCTAGTGAGCCCTTTTCTCTGCTTTTAGGAAAATAACTCTATTTCATGAAAGGATGCAGTTTTGTAAAATCAGCTGTGAAACCTCAAGGGTTTGCATGGGTTTGCTTCACTGAAGGCCTTTATTTAGTGGGAATATAGGAAGCTAGCTCATTTCCTAGAGCGGTGATTCCTTGAAGAAGTGACTAGAGTCTTTCATGTATTCTGGGCAATTAGTGGGCCCTTGGGTGGATTAGGCTTAGGTGAGAAGATGGAAAACCTTGGAACCTGGAGACCTCAGTTTTCTTTCTGGTTCTGCCACTCATTGGCTGTGTGACCTTGGGCAAGTCCCTCTCCTTTCTCATCTGTAAGTGCCCTGGTGGTTCGAGTGTTCCATGAGGGCTTTGAGAGGGAGATGGGCAGCAGACAGAGCTCTGGCAGTGAGGTGCAGTAGGGGTCGTGATGGCGGGTCAGGGGAGGAAGGCAGAATGTGAGGGCCTGGTCAGTCCTTATCATATCCGGCTCCAGGGGGAAGACGGGACAGTGAACCACAGTGATAGAGAAAAGGTCAATGAACCCAACAGCCACATTTCTTTCCCTAAGCACAGTGGCATTTGCCAGGAACCATGAAGAACGTTGAGAATGATTGCTTTTGCCTGGCAGTCAAAAACTGGGTTGGTCCAAGCAAAAATGCCAGGGATTGTTAAACTCTTCACCCCTGACTGGCACCCACACAGCTCTACAGTGACTGGCCTGCAGCTTAGGGGAGATAAAGCAAAAGAGAGGGATAAAGTGTGGGTGAAAAAAGACAAAAATTCACTAAAGGGCATTGGGAACTGACTGGAAAAGCCCCGGGAAATACAGATTGTGTGCTCCTGGATTATCCGAGGCAGTGCTGTATCACAAAAAGGAAATCAATTCAAGGGAAGTCAGAAAACCTGATTTCTAGTCCTATGTTCTTCCTTTACAAGCAGAGTTAAATTGAGCAAACTGAAGGCAGTAAAATTACTTACGTTTCCCTTTATCCAGAACTCTTTTCCTCCATGGAGTCGGCAGCCCAGGAACGATCTTAGTCCTTTTAACAGAAAGAGAACATTCCTAAGAGTAAAGCCAAACAGATTTGAATCGGTTCTTGCTGACTATAAGATATTTTAAAAAATCATTTTGGTAATGTTTATTATCTGATTCAGGAACTGAGAATAGTACCCTTTAGTCAGCAGTAAACAGACACCCACTTGTAAGTGTCTCAAGTTCAAGTCTAACTTTAGAACCAATCAAATAAGAATAGAATCTTTAGAGCAAAATGTATTTTCTCAATCTCGAGCAGAGTCTGCCAGGGCACATCTGAAATATTATATTTACTTCAAAAATACTGAAGATGTTATTGGTATCAGACAACATCAATTGCTTAAATGCAAATGTTATTTTAAAAGTTATCTATGAGGCTGCTGCACACGTTCTGATTTGCGTGGACCTCTTCTTGGCATATTTGCTGGGTTTTTTTTTCCTCTTTAGATTTATTAATATAAAGCAGGGATTATTAACCTAGGGTCCCGAAAGCTCATGAATTTGGATGGAAAAAAAATTACATCTTTATTTTTACCACTTTTGAAGTAAAATTTGGGTTTAACATTTCCTTCCGTATGGATCTAGCCATAAATCCAAAGTTGTGTTAACAGTACCTGTGACTTTGTCACCACCAATAGAGATCACAGACATTTTACATTTCATTACAGTTGTTGCAGTTAGCATGCAATAGTATTTACGGGCAAAACCACTTTGAAATTAGATACCCCCCTGCTAGACCTTGTTTTTAAGACGTTAATAAAAAGGACATGTATATTTCAATTAAAAATTTTTTTTGATAGTAGTATTTCAATATATGTTTTCTTGGCAATCCTATATATTTTATACATTTAAAAACATCTTCCTGAGGAGGCTTCCACAGATTTCATCAGTGAGATCAATGGCATTTGCATGCACGTGCACACACGTGGTGAGAACTAGTCTAGAGGCTAGCACTGACATTGGTGCCTGAGATGCAAGACTAGAATCAGAGCGTCCTCCCAAAGATACACCCACATTTGTTTTAAAGGGAGGGGCGGGGGAAGAATTCTGCTTCCGACTGCTTTTAAAGCATTGCTGCTCCCTTAAGCCTGGCGGCATGCTGCCCTTGTATCCCACCTGGCTGTTATTCATCTCTGTCACTGCTACAGGGACAAAGGGACTGTGTCTTAGGTATGGCTGTATCCCCGTTTTCCAGAACAGTGCCTGACACAGAACAGGTTCTCAATAAAGTTTGCAGAGTAATGGAAATAGGAACTAGAAATAAATCCTTGTTGAAATTGACACACGAGTAGTCATGCTGGATGAGTTGGGTATGTGTGAGTGTATGTGGGAAAACAGGGTGGGGATATAGGGACTGTTATGGGGATGTGGGGTGCATAAAGTGGGACATTCTTTTTTAAAAGAAATTCAAAACAGACTTCTGGAAGATCATTTTCTAAGACTCTTGCTGGCAGTGTGAAAACAGCCCCCCCTTGTGCACGGCCTCACCCAGCCTCACATGGCCACATCATCCTCCCCCCACGCAGGGCTGCCTCCCCCAGTATATATAAACCTCAGTGCAGCCAGGGCAGGAATCAGCCGGGCCACCCAGCCAGACACCTCTCAGCGCAGGGGAGAGTTCCAGAGGGAGCCTCGTCCAGCAGCTGCTCTGAGGGCTTCTGTGCACCTTGCTGCCACTGCAGGCCCGAGATGCCAGCTGTCCAGCTGCTGCTGCTGGCCTGTCTGGTATGGGGTGTGGGTGCCAGGACAGCCCAGTTCCGGAAGGCCAACGACCGGAGTGGCCGATGCCAGTACACCTTCAGCGTGGCCAGCCCCAATGAGTCCAGCTGCCCCGAGCAGGGCCAGGCCATGTCAGCCATCCAGGACCTGCAGAGGGACAGCAGCGAACAGCGCGCGGCCCTGGAGTCCACCAAAGCCCGGCTCAGCTCCCTGGAGGCCCTCCTCCACCGCCTGACCTCGGGCCAGGCTGCCGCGCCCTGGGACACCCAGGAGGGGCTGCAGAGGGAGCTGGAGTTAGCCTACAGAGACCTCGTCCATGACAAGTCAGCTCTGGAGGAGGAGAAGAGACGACTGCAGGCAGAGAATGGGGATCTGGCCAGGAGGTTGGAAAGCAGTAGCAAGGAGGTAGCACGCCTGAGGAGGGGCCAGTGTCCCCAGGCCCGCAGCACCTCTGAGGACGTGCCACCAGGCTCCAAGGAAGGTAACACCGTGGGGTGAAGGTAGCACGGTTCACGGAAACCTGTTACAGGTGGCCAGGCCTGTCCTTCCTGCCCTCTCCTTTCTCCTGGAGACCACGCATCTAGCGTGAGTCACACAAATTAAGGAGGGCAAAGCAATCACTTTCACATGTTGCTAGTGAGTTAGGTCCCAAGAGTTCTGTTGAGGTTCGTGGTTCTGAGATCTTTTTTAAAATTTTTTATTTTTTGGCTGTGTTGGGCTTCGTTGCTGCGTGCGGGTTTTTCTCTAGTTGCGGTGGACAGGCTTCTCATTGCGGTGGCTTCTCTTGTTGCGTTCCACGGGCTCTAGGTGCGCAGGCTTCAGTAGTTGTGGCACAAGGGCTTCAGTAGTTGTGGCTCGCGGGCTGTAGAGCGCAGGCTCAGTAGTTGTGGCGCACGGGCTTAGTTGCTCCGCGGCGTGTGGGATCTTCCCGGACCAGGGCTCGAACCCGTGTCCCCTGCATTGGCAGGCGGATTCTTAACCACTGCGCCACCAGGGAAGCCCCAGTTCTGAGTTCTCGTGCCTACCCATGACAGTTTTCACAATCCATAGCAAAATGAGAAATATAAGGACCAGGTGAGATGCAAATATATAGGATCAATAGAAAGTTGCCAACTATCCTTTTTAGAAAATTGTCCTTTTGTGAATCTTTGTTCAGAGATTGTCGACGCTTACCTTTTGTTGTTAAAATGACCTCTGTTTATGAAATGACAATAGATTTATGAAATGATGATAGGTGGTAGGGTTTTTTTTTAAGTGTCCTTCCTTGGCAAAATAAAGAGGCAGCAACCCAGTGTGGGTTCCCTCAATATGTTGTTTTGGAAATTTTCCTGCTCTTGGTCCAATCTGAGAACCTCTGCTTTTAAGTCACTTTGAAGTGGCTTTTGCTACCTGAGATGTCATTCTGTTCATCCTGGTCCCTGCCAGGTGAGTCCATGAGTGTACACTGGGGGAGGAGGGACACTCTTCCCAGTAGTTGGGAAGACAGTATTTGTGTCACTTTTTGTGAAACTCTGCTCCCAAATATTCACTGTTTAAAAAGTTTTCCAATCATGAGGGAACAAGCAAGCAAATCCAGTTAGGGGACAATTAGTCTGGGCTCTTCAAAGATGTCAACATCAAGAAAGAAAAATAAAGGGAGCTGGGGGTGGGGGCCTTGTTTTCGATTAAAGGAGACTATAGAGATGTAGTGACCAAAGTCAGTACATGATGCTGGAGTGGCCCCTGCATCCAGGGGGACAAAGCTACAAGGGACAGGTTTGGGATCCTTGAGGAAATTTGAATATAGACTTCTTATCAGGTTGTGTTATTGGATTCGTGTTCAGTTTCTTGGGTGAGATATGGTATTGTGGTTATGAAGAATATCCGTGTTCTAAGGAGATACATACTCAAGCACTTAGGGATGAGGCATCAGAATGTCCACAATTTACTTTCCAATGATTTGCAAAGACTGTAAATATATAAAGAGTGAGAGAAAGAAAAATGATACAAATGTGACAAAATATTAGCAGTTGGTGAATCTAAGTGAACGACACATGGGGGATTTATTGTACTGTTCTGTCAACTTTTCAAAAGCTTTGAAAATCTTCAAAATAAAATGAAGGGAAATTATCTTCTAAAGAGGCTCTGCATGAAAGGCAAAATCTGCACAGATGTGACACCAGAAAACCCAAGGGTCCATGCCTGGGTGTGACCTCGGGCAAGTCGTTTAGTCTCTGCACCTTGGTTTCTCATCCATAACATGGCAATGAAAATTCCTGTTGTGAATAACAATTTTTGTAGGGTTCAAATGAAATGACTCTAAGGTATAAAGGATTTTTTAAAATCCTGTATTGATAGAGTTGGAAGAGATCCAATTCTAAATTTTACAATGAAGGGAAGTAAGGTCACAAGATGCCAAGGGACCCCAGGTTGAACAGCTGATCAGTGATGGTGCTGAGACTTGTTGAACTTGAGTCTTTGAGCACAAATGAAAGAATCATTATTAATAGAAGTGTTATGAGGCATTACGTATTTCAGACTGTTAACTGAATGAACAAAACCCCTGAGAGAGACACACAGAGAGAGAGAGAGAGACAGAGAGACAGAGTGTGTATGTGTGTGTGTGTGAGAAAAAATAGAGGAAACATTTTTTTTATTGTCTTGTGGTCACTTAACAAGTCTTTGGGAATTTATTCAACGTGTTCTCTGATTTTATATATATATATTTTTAAATTTATTTGTTTTATTTATTTATTTTTGGCTGCATTGTATCTTCATTGCGGTGCGCGGGCTTCTCATTGCGGTGGCTTCTCTTGTTGCGGAGCACAGGCTCTAGGCACACGGGCTTCAGTAGTTGTGGCACACGGGCTTCAGTAGTTGTGGCATGCGGGATCAGTAGTTGTGGCTCGCGGGCTCTAGGGCGCAGGCTCAGTAGTTGTGGCGCACGGGCTAAGTTGCTCCGTGGCATGTGGGATCTTCCCGGATCAGGGCTTGATCCCGTGTCCCCTGCATTGGAAGGCGGATTCTTAACCACTGTGCCACCAGGGAAGCCCTGATTTTATATTTCTTTTTGTCCTTTCCAGCTGCTCTACTTTTGAAATAAAGACAACAGCCCATTATAGTGAACTACAGACTTGGAAGCTCTTTCCTAGCAGTGGGTTTTTCATGAGCAGGAAACTACATTAGTACAAGAATGTATAGCTGGAAAGGGGGCCTCGAGAACATCTGATGCCTCTGGCTCATTTGTGCAGATGTGGAACTTAGGCCCAGAGAGGTTGCTCAGAGGTTCCCGGTCACTAGCCCTCTAGCGGCAGAGCCGGGACTAGAATTCAGGCCCCTCCCCCGAGGTTCAGTGGCTCTTCAGGACCCTGACGTGACCTCTGGTTTATAGAACCTAAAGATGAAAGACAGAAAAGTTACATTTAAATGTCAGGGAAAGAACGCTTGGAACAAAAGATGTGCTTCAAGGTCCTAGATTTGAGAGTAAAGGGGTGTTTGGTGCGGCTGGGATTCAGGTGTGGGTGTACTTTAGGCAGGAGAGGCAATAACTGAGGGATGGAGGGTGTGGGACTGAGGGCTTAGTGAGGCCAAGTTGGCAGAGGAAAGGCCTGAGGAGGTGGACTTTTCCTGACTCCACCTGTAATTCGAATTGTCACCACCATTTTCTTTATTGTGTAAGTATTACATAGAAAAAAAATGTCCTTAGAATCACGGAAGTCACTTGTTTATACGTGTGTGTGTGTGTGTGTGAGTTGAAATAATATATGCATATAAAATGTTGTAGTAATAATTCTGTAGTGAAATGTCTAGAAATCTTTTAAATATTCTTTTAAATCTTTTAAATAAATAGAAAATACAGATCACCAAAAGAGAAACTAGAGTTGCTTATAGCGTCACAAGAGAAATCCCACCTTCCCCTTTATTTCTCGTCTGCTTTGGACTCTCAGAGAACAGAACCTGGGATGAGGGCTTGTGTGCAGTGTTTGTATGGGCCACAATCCCAGGGAGGAGAATCGGGGACAGGGGAGAGTGTGACAGGGAAGGAAAGAGAACCAGCATGGGGCAGTGGGGGAGGGCCCTTCTCCAACTGGTCCCCATGGTGGGCAGCAAAGGCTGTACGCCACCAAGACTTCTGAGAAGCTGTGTAGAATGCAAAAGAGAAAGGGAGCATTCCTTCCCAGATTCGATACTCTGTTGGCCAAGGATCATCCCATGGGGTATATCGCACTTCCCTGATCCACAGATGTGAGCACCAGGCTGGTTCTCGCAGAGGCTGACACAGCAATGGCTAGAAAAAGGTGGGCAAGATATGCAGGGAGGGGCACCAGAGTTGCTCAACACAAGTGCTGCAGATTTCACTTCCTCACCTATAGGACGGGGAGAATAATCCCCCCAATTAGAAGTAACGCAGGAAAGCATCCAGCACAGTGCCTGGCACAGAGTGACCACCCAGTAAATGGATTATAGCTACGAAGGGCTTCTTTTGCTTGAGCTCCACTATTGTTTAAAAATGTCATTTATAGGGACTTTCCTGGTGGCACAGTGGTTAAGAATCCATCTGCCAATGCAGGAGACAGGGGTTCGATCCCTGGTCTGGGAAGATCCCACATGCCGTGGAGCAACTAAGCCTGTGCGCCACAACTACTGAAGCCCGCGTGCTCTAGAGCCTGCACGCCGCAACTACTGGGCCCATGCGCTGCAACTACTGAAGTCTGTGCACTCTGGGGCCCACGTGCCGCAACTACTGAGCCCGCATGCTGCAACTACTGAGCCGCGTGCTGCAACTACTGAAGCCTGCGTGCCTAGAGCCCGTGTGCTCTGCAACAAGAGAAGCCACCACAATGAGAAGCCTGCACACCGCAATGAAGAGTAGCCCCCGCTCACCACAACTAGAGAAAGCCCGTGCACAGCAACGAAGACCCAGTGCAGCCAAAAAAAAAGAAAAACAAATGTCATTTATAGATCAAAATGTCGACGTGTACATATCACTTCTGTAACACGCATTGATTCCAGAGACAATGTATGTTGGAGCAGCACCCAGGACAGTAGTCTGCTAGCTAATCTTCACCTTCTAGAGTATTCATGACAACCTGTGATTATGTTGGCACCCTTCTTTTTCTTCATCCTCTTCATGTATATAATACTGACCTAACTTTTCAGGCAGTGATAGAAAATAACAACAAAAATCATTACCATGTCATTTGCTTATATATCTATATATAAGTATATAAATAGGACAGAGCATGAAGAAAATATTTCCAAAATTTTGTAATAGACATGAACTTCTCAACCGCAGAAGGACTGAATTTTCATAGAAACAAACAAAAGCCCTAAAAATTTTTAGCTGTCTGATACAATACAGTCCTTAATCTTTTCATAACCTCTTTTTGTTTTTCTCCCACATTCAGAATGAAATTTGAGTGATTTTGAAACATTCCAGAGAAATTTTAGTTTTGTTACATTTTTACTGAGGATCATTTCATTTATAGTTTGAGCTAAGAATTCTGAGGCTCAGAGAAATTGAGTAATTGCCCAAAGTCACACAGCTGGTACATGGCAGGACTGAATTAGGAAACTATGACTTCTGGCGCAGCCAGGCCCCTTCACGCAACGGCTTCCCTGCCTTTGGGCTCTGCATCCTCTCCCACAGGCTTTGTTTCTCACGCCAGGTGACTCTACTCTGGGAATCTGACCGTTGCCAGGTGTTCCTGGCTGACACAGCCAAGCAGCACCCAGCAGATTTGCAATCCAACCATCCCGCCTGCCAACTGAGAACTGGCCTTACAGTCATTCCGGAAGCCATTCCCTGACCTTATGTTTTATTGTGATTCTTGTTTACTCCAAAGAAAGCACATGAGGTGTGGTTCTTGCAAAGGGTTTGGGGGTTAGGGGGCCAGGGAGAAAGACCCCCTGGTTAGAGCCCTGAGGACCTTGGTGGGACCCAGAAAGGAACTGGGCACCAGCCAGGCACGTGTAGGGGAGGAAGAGCTGACGGGAAGATGTCTCTCTGGGTAAACCGCCTGGGAGCTGTGTGTGCATGAGCCACCCACTGGAATCTGAGTCAGCTCCAGGAGTGGGTCACCCCCTAAAGTGCCGAGCAGTGTAGAGCCTCTGGTAGCAGTCTCAGTTCAAGCAGGAGACAGATACCACATAGCAGGTTAAGTCAGGGATGTTCAATATAAAGAATTAACTGATGAAATAGCAACTATGAGATAAAATAAGCCCCACATGGCACCCTAGGGCTGAGGGAGGGTACAGAGGAAGGACAAACTTGGAATGGGTTCTGACATCATTGAGGAAGGTGGGGTTGAGCCCATCAGACAGCAGAGACGCTGGCCGGTTAGCCCAGGCTGGAGGTGGAATGGACACCTCCTGAGTCTGGGAAAGGCTGCAGGAGCCCTGCAGAGCCAGCGTAGGGGCTTGCAGAGGTCTGCAGAGCACGGGGGTCCCCATGCAAGGACTCTGGGTGCGGTGTTGAGAGGGTCGTGGAAACGTTATCGCCAGGCTGAGGCTGCGAGGTCACAGAAGAACCACGTCCTTGGCAAGTGCCTGAGGCAGAGCTCTACCAGATGTCCTCACACTCCTGCTGCCAGCCCAGCCCCTGCAGGACACTGCAGGAGACTGGCACCCCCCCACTGTGTCCCTCTAGCGCCCTCTACTGAGAAAGCCTAACATCATACTCACTTTAAAGGAGCAATGTCTCTTTTTTTGAGAGAGCATCTATGGAAGGGTGCATTCAGCACTGACAGGCAGTACATTTATACTGACCCACATCCCCACCACAGGGTGGAAAGGTTCACAACTGCCATGACCATGGCACACGTGGGTTCAAGTCCTAGTCCTACCACTTACCAGCTGTGTGACCTTGGGCAAGTAACTTAACCTCTCTGAGCCTCAGTTTCCTCTTCTGCAAAACGAAGATCATAACGTTGCCTCTTAGGACTGTTATGTGGAATACAGGTAATGATAGCAAAAGCCTAGCACAGGACCTGGCTCATAAGAGGCACTTAGTAAGTGGTGGCAATAGTTAAATTAGGGGCAGACTGCAGTTCTAAAGCCTTATTCTATTTCTCTGAAACTTGTGAAGGCACCAGATCACATAAATAATTTATATAAAACTGCTTTGAAATGTAGAAAGAGCCATAAATACCTGTTAATCATCTCTTTTCACAAAGAAGCTGTTTTTCAGTATTTCAGTGCCAGTTCTTTAGATGTCTTCAACGAAGTTACCTGGGAAAATGCCTGTTTGGGTTTGTTTCCCTCTCACTTTTTTTTTATTCCCTGTGGCTAAAGAGGGCATTTTCCTTTCTTTCTTTTTTTTTTTTTTTTCTTTTGGCTGCACCATGTGGCTTGCGGAGATCTTAGTTCCCCGACCAGGGATCAAACCTGGGCCCCCCGCATTGAAAGTGCGGAGTCTTAACCACTGGACCACCAGGGAATTCCCGAGAGGGCATTTCCGCACCAGCATGTGGCATCTTAGTTCCCTGACTAGGGACTGAACCTGAGCCCCCTGCATTGGAAGCGTGGAGTCTTAACCACTGGACCGCCAGGGAAGTCCCCCATTTTTCTGAATTTTCTTCTAACTGACTTGCAGGTGTGTGCCTCTACTTTTCTCAATATACATCTTTTTCTCAGTAAAATTTCTCACTGAATTATATGACCATCCTAGCTACACTCACAGAGTGAAATAATTTGTATCAGATGCACAGAGGAAGGAACCAGGTGCAGGGGAGGGCAGGCTCACAGTAGCCCTTGACGGATGGCAACTGTGTGTCACGGAGCTGAAGGGCAGGGAGCTGGGGTGGAGTGAGGGAACTCTCCAGCTTGGTACAGATGTCACTGCAGTATTTCTCTCTCATCTCACATTGCTTGACACCAGCTCCTATGTTCTGAGAATTAATGGAAACAAAGTTTGAATTATCCTGAGGAACAGTGGTCTAAGGAAAGGTACAAAGGAAAGGAAAACAACTCACCTCAGGGAACTCGCTCAGTGACATGACTTTGAGAAACGGCCACATTGCATGAGCCTCTGCTCAGTGTCAGAGGTTGGGTAGGCAAGGCGGGGGTTGGGGGGGGTGGCTTCTGACAGCCAGGAGTCAGGGCTCTCTCCTTGTGTTTTAGGCCTAAGAGATAAGTCAAGTGGTTGGGAGAAGCAGACAGAGGGCAGAGGCCTGGCTTCAGGAGGCAGGGATGGTTGAAGACAGCTCTGTCAGCCCCTCGTAAAGGAAGGGGCTTCCTCACACTTACCTATTCCTGGCAGCACAGAAGAACAGGGGACCTTGGGCACCCTGTTCCTCTCCCATGCTGCCCACGCAGGTCCCGGACTGGTCTGGTCTAGGGAACCTACCTCTGACCTAGTAGATCAGCCTCTGCCTTGGGTACCCTCCTAGGTCAAGGCAATCTTTAGAGGGAAGAACAGAGGAGTTTCCTCACCTCCACGGCCCTTCAGACAGGGAGAAGGAGATTCAAGGAACCAGATTAACTTCTCAGGACTTTCCAGCAACCATTTGGATGGTCCAACCGATCCTGGTTCCCAAAGTAGCCTGGAATGAACCCATGTTACTTCCTGGCCAAGAGGACTTTGCCAGATTATCCATTCCTAAAGGGAACCATGGACCAACTGTAACTTATTCACCTTTTTTTCTCCACATCTAGTCTTACTCTTAATAGGTGCTCCAGAGGGGCTGGCTGACAGGATGGATAAACAGCTTCCCAAGGCTGCGGACACTGAAGACCTTCCACATCCCTAGGGGTACTCCCAATTACCCCTGGAGTTTGGAGTGCGTATCTAGGATGAACTCAGTTGGCTACACGTTTTGGCTTAGAGTTCATAACTGGTCACCCGGCCCAGTCTAGACTGAGGAAAGTCCCAGGGTGTGAGCACGCACCCCCTCCAGGGCAGTCACACTCTCCTGGAGGCCAGCTGAACAGCTGCATGAAAGGCAGGGGTGGAGACTACTGTGGGATCGGGAGGGGAGGTGGAGGAGATACACCTGAAGGCCACCCCCCAGCACCCTGGCCCAGCCCAAGCCTTAGGGCTTCTTAGCTGGATGCTTTCCCTACCTCCTTACAGGGAGAAGCCTTTTCTAGTACTGTAGTTCACCTAAGCTGAATACCAGCAACTATAAGAGGGTACCTTGATTCCAGACATGTGAAAATGTGAAAGAACGTGTGGCTTAAGATTGATGAAATGTGGCACATCCAGGAGGGTTAAGAGTTCCATTGCCTGAGAGGTAAATTTAGAAGAGTTAAGCTAACAAGTGATGAAAGACAGAGAATGTCTTCCTGACTTTCTGGGCTGTGTGGGAGCCCAGCCTCAGGCATTGCCCTGACTGCCCTCCCTGCTATTCTGCTGGGCTGGGGGCCAGGTCAGACTGCCTGAGATGTTCAGCAAGAGAAAAGGCCAATGTTTTAAGCATATCTTTTTATTCTGATGCTTTGACACCTGGGTCTTGCTGATAACAGGAGGGACTGCCCCTCAGAGGGTTAGCCAATTCTTAAAGATAGTAAATGACTCACCTGTAAGCACACCTTTCATACGCAAATGAACCAATTTGGAGCCTACACCCCACCCCCTCTTCCGTCAGGGTCTCACACTCAGGGCCACTATTCCCCTGCCCTGATCAATGGGGGCCAGGTACCAGACAACTAGAGACAGCTCCTATGCTTCAGAGCCTGCAGAAATTATTCAAAGTAGCCAATCCTAAACCTGCTTACCCTGCCTCACTCATTCCTTCCCCTGGAAATCAAAATAAAGCTCTCACCCATGTTCCGCCTCCCTCCTGATGAACCCTGGTGCTTCACCGTGTGGCCCTCTATGAGGTGGTGTGCCCCCTCCTCTAGGGATCAGTGAGTATAACGAGCTATCTTTTTAATGGCCATTGTCTCCTGATCTGTTGGCCTCACCATACCTGAACCATAATCCAACCTGCCTTTTAAAACAGCTGCTCCTGTGGCTGTGCTTTTTCCTTGTATTCAAGGGCTGCTGTATGCCATAATCCTAAGTCAAAGTAGCAATGTGCGATACACTGTGATGACTTAATGTCTAACCAATGTCATCCACACCTCTTCCCTTCTCCTTGGCTCAAACTGTCCCCCAAATTCCTGTAGGAATCCTGCACACTCTCTTCCTTGTCTAAAATGGTCTTGGAAAGGGATCTGACAGAATATTTCAGCTGAGCATGTTAAAGCTTAATATGTTACTTCTTATGGGAACATTTGCATTATGACAGGAGAAAAAAACACCTAAGTCAGGCAGAGAATTGTTAATTGTTGAATTTCTGGCATCCCAGAAAATGCTAAGGATTTTCTCAATATCCCTGCATCACACCTCACCTACTCATAAATCAGACCTTCTAGTGGGAATTATTTTAATTTTGTACAAGCTTACTTTATTCTGAATACTCTACTCTGTGCTAGGCACATTGCTATGCAATTTATTACTTGTGAGCTTTTTATTATGGAATTTTTCAAACATTCACAGAAGTAGAGAGAATAATACAAACCCTAACATATCCATCACCCAGCTCCAACAGTTGTCAGCACAGCCCAGTCTTGTTTCATTGTCCCTCCCCCTCCCTGAACCCCATTTATTATCTTAAAACAAATCTCACACACCCTCATATCTTTGGAAGCCTATTTAAATCCCATTCTCAACGTAGTCTATCCTTAGGCCTTTTTCCTCACAGTACAGTTTTGCCTCTTTCTTTTAATATAGTTTCTAAATGGAATTTGGAGAACGTGGGCTTTCAGGAATTGAAGTCAGAGTTAACTGAGGTTCCTGCTTCCCGAATCTTGAAGGAGAGTGCATCGGGTCATCCCAGGAGTGAAGAGGGAGGCACTGGTATGGAGTTAAATTTCTCCTCTTCTGTACCAATGTGGTCTTTATCTGTGTCTAGCTCTGCATTCAGAGTTGCTCAGCCCACTGTGGGGGAGGGGGGTGGACAAATAACCTCCCTGGGAGCAGAGGCAGGAAAGGGGAAGAGGAACAGAACCCCCTTTCTGCTCCCTTTCCAGGGCACACTGGCAGGAAGTCGGCCTTTCCCTAGCAAAGCTCTGTATCTTATCACCTACACTTGGGGAGGGGACAGGGCTGCACCGAGGGAAGATGAGAGATGTGTTTGTTTCACCCACTTGGTTGTCATATAGAATTGATTGCACCTGAAAAACAACATTTTTTCAGTAGATCCTTCATATCTTTATCTTGGGGCCAGACAGACACCATGGACCATCCCAGCATAGTGTCTGTTACTAAAGGTATCTTTTCTGAATTTTGGGTATTTAGGAAAAGTACAATTGACCCTCTGAGAGGTGTTCCCTGAAAGCCTGACTTTAAGACAAAGACGGTGTCTTTCAGAGACAGTGACTCTCCATGTTGTTGACAATTATTGCTAGTACAGAAGGGCATGCATGAGGATGGAGAGTTTTGAGATATTCAAAATATGATTCTCTGAGATATGGGCAACAAAGAGTTTCCACTTTCTGTAAGGAAATTGAGATGCCCATTAAAATACAGAGGTTTATTGTGATTCAATCAAATTTAAGTTTTCAACCAACTCTTCATTTAAAAAATCATATTCAGATTTTATTATATTAAAATGATGGCTGCAGTATGTGGTCCATTGGGGAAGGGCTTGAAAAACTTGTTTTATAGAGATTATTATAATGACTTGATTATTGTCTCATTTTTTATAATAATGAAATAAATCAGACATGAAAGTCATAGAGTAATGCAATGAACATCATGAGATGATGCCCAGCTTAAGTCAAATATTACAAATATAGTGTGAAGCCATCTGTGCAGCCTTCATCTTTACAACCGATACCGAGTAGAAGTATTTATTGAAAAAAATCCACGTATAAGTGGACCCATACTGTTCAAACCCATGTTGTTCAAGGGTCAACTGTACTTTGATATCACATAGTGATCATAGAATATTTTCTGGGCATTTACTCTATACCGAGCACTTAACATGTATAATTACATTTAAAACTTACCACAGCTCTACTACCCAAAACACTACTCTTATCTCCCCTTACAAATCAGAAAACTGAATCCCTTAGAGAGCAAAGTAACTTATTGAAAGTCACAATAAGTGACAAAATAAGGTGATGCGTGGCAAAGCCCGGTTTAAACCCAGACGGTCTGTCTCTGGGGTTCTCACTTCTACTGGCTCTGCCATGATTCCACATTGTGGAAAGGTGGTGGCTACATGGTGTTTGTTTTAATTCAGCAGGATGTGGAGAACTCATTTGGGTAGGAGAACCTGTCACTCTGAGAACAGCTGAAACACTCACGGGCAAGTACGGCGTGTGGATGAGAGACCCCAAGGCCGCCTACCCCTATACCCAGGAGACCACGTGGAGAATCGACACAGTGGGCACAGACGTCCGCCAGGTTTTTGAGTATGACCTCATCAGCCAGTTCCTGCAGGGCTACCCTTCCAAGGTGCATGTGCTGCCCAGGCCGCTGGAAAGCACAGGCGCCGTGGTGTACCAGGGCAGCCTCTACTTCCAGGCGGAGGAGTCCAGAACGGTGATCAGATACGAGCTGCGCACCGAGACGCTGAAGGCTGAGAAGGAAATCCCTGGAGCCGGCTACCACGGGCAGTTCCCCTATTCCTGGGGCGGCTACACAGACATCGACCTGGCAGTAGATGAGACAGGCCTCTGGGTCATCTACAGCACTGAGGCGGCCAAAGGCGCCATTGTCCTCTCCAAGCTGAACCCAGAGAATCTGGAGCTGGAACAAATCTGGGAGACTAAGATCCGTAAGCAGTCGGTCGCCAATGCCTTCATCATCTGCAGCACCTTGTATACCATCAGCAGCTATTCATTGCCTGATGCTACCGTCAACTTCGCATACGACACCGGCACAGGTAGCAGCAAGGCCCTGACGGTCCCGTTCAAGAACCGCTACGAATACAGCAGCATGATCGACTACAACCCCCTGGAGAAGAAGCTCTTTGCCTGGGACAACTTCAACATGGTCACCTATGACATCAGGCTCTCCCAGATGTGAAAAGCCGTCAAGCGCTAGCAGAAAAGGCAGAAGGAAATGATGTTCAGGGTTCCTGAGGGGAAAGCCAGCCAGCCAGCCCATGCCCATGCAGCTTTTCTGGCTTTCCAAGCTTGCATTAACCCAGAAGAATGCGCATGGTCACCATGTCCAACTGGGCGGGAATAACAGTCTGGGGATTTAGATGGTTCCACGTTATAATAGATGTTCTTTTCTTCTGTCAGCTTTTAAAGGGATATTTAACCAAAATAGTTTAAGTTTTCTGGTGATTTGAGGCAAAAGCTATAATGCGTAGTAGTTGCTTCATGAAAACCACAAAGCTTTTAATAAATGGCCCTCAATGGCTAAATAACATATGTTTGGAGAATAGTTTGGGAAAAACATGTTTCCCCACGTGGAACCTGTTCCATGCATCGCCTGCTCTTGCATGTTGCCTGGTTACCATGAGCTATAATAACAAGCAGCACTCCTAAAGGCAGAGGAACAGCTATTGTGGCAGCGCTGAACATATATAAAATGTGTTTACTATAGTTGGCTTCTAATGCTTCGGGTGGGATCCAGTTGGATATTACAGCAACTTTGCCCCGTGAAATAAAATAATCTTACACAATATTCTCCTTGAACTTTGTGGGATACTTTGCTGAAGAGAAGAGTACAGATTCCAACCATCACATAATTCCTTTGGGTTGGGAGGTATGATTATAGGCTGCTAAAGTTTTGTGTGTGTGTGTGTGTGTGTAACTGAGAGGATTACGCCTGGTTTTGAGGTGTTGCCCACGATGACAGCAGGCAAACAGTGGAATCCATACCTTCTTACGCCCATCTCCTGGTGATTTTAGTCCTTCTCGAACAATCTTTTCATCTTTTCTCCAACTTACCCTCTTTCACCCTAGCTCTATTTTGGTTCTTATTTGCTGTCACAAGTATGAATTTCATAAGCCATAACCTCAGGTGAGCAGACCTAAGGAATTTAATTACCTCTTTACCTAAATTTAAATACCTCTTTAAAGGTCTAGCTCCAAAGACAGTCACATTCTAAGGTACTGGGGGTTAGGACTTTAACATATGAAGTGGTGGGGAGACAGTTCAGCCCATAACAACTGGGTATTACCACTCTACTCCACTGGTAGCAAACTCTTAAAAACTAGAAAACCCAGAAGTCAGAGTGCATGAAGTCATTCACCCTTCTAAGGACATGTAGCTGCCAGGTGTTGAATGAAAAGTGGAAGATGAGGAGACACTTTTGGGTGGTGAGATGAGTGGTCACAACACACACATAGGGAAGGCCAACCCTGCTTGCACAGCCCTGCCCACGTTTCCTTTTCTTTCCCTCTGCTAGCTACTGCTTCTGGCTTCAGGATGGAAGAAGAGGGTGACAGAAGGAGGAACAGAAGGGAGAAGGAAACTCTTCACTTAGCTTCCAGGACATTAAACTCCTCCTCCATTATGGATTTCTCCTTCTTGGTTTTTATTTGCTTGTTTTGCTGGTTCTTCCTTTTAGTCTGTATTAGTCAGGGTTCTCCAGAGAAATAGAACCAATAGGAGATATATAAGTATAAATACAGATTCAGATATAAAAAGAGATTTATTATGAGGAATTGGCTCATGCAATTGTGGAGAAGTCCCACTGTCTGCCACCTGCAAGCTGGAGACCCAGGAAAGCTGGTCCAAGTTCAAAGGCCTGAAAACTAGGGGAGCCAATGGTGTACATCTCAGAGCAGGGTAGAAGACCCATGTCCCAGTTCAAACAGGCCAGCAGGGAGCAAAATGGGTGAACTCCTCCTTCCTCCACCTTTTTGTTCTTTTCAGGCCCTAAATGGATTGTATGATGCCCACCCTTACAGCGGAGCGTGATCTACTTTACTGAGTCCACCAATTCAAATGCTAACCTCATCCAGACACACCCTCACAGACGCATCTAGAAATAATGTTTAATCTGGGCATCCCTTGGTCCAGCCAAGTTGACACATAAAATTAACCATCACATAGCCCCAACCTCTTCAGATTGTAGCACCCCAGGGCTCACTTTAGGGTTTATCTACTCATTCGTCTGGTGATCTCATCTAGCATCATGGCTTTAAATGCCATATCTATGCTGACAATGCCTCAAATTTATATCTCCAGCCCAGACTGCTCCTGAACTCCAGATTCATACATTCATTTGCCCACTTGACTTCTCCATTTAAATGTCTGTTAGGCATATTAAGCGAGCAAGAATAGAATTTCTGAGTTTTCCCATCCCACCCCCTCAGACACTCCAAATCTACTCATCTTGAAGCTGATGGAAACTCCATCCCTCCAGTTGCTCAGACCAAAAATCTTGGGGTCATCCTTTACTCTTCTCTCTCACAGCCCCTCATCCAATCCATCAGAAACTTTTATTGGTTCTATCTTCAAATATATATATCTAGAATCTGACCACCTTTCTCACCATCCCAACTATTACTTGTCCAAATTATCATTGTCTTTTTCCTAGATTACTACAGTAGCCTCTGAAATGATTCTGTTCCCTCCCCTCGTACAGCCCGTCCTCCACACAAACAGCCAGAGCACGAGTCTCCTTTTCTGGACATCCTCCGTGCCTTCCCAGCTCATTCAAAGTCAAAGTCCTTACACAGCCCCGCGTGATCTACCTCCTTCCCCCACCACCTGTGACTTCATCTACTAATGGCCCCTGATTCACTCTACTCCAGCCAAGCCCCACTGGCCCCTTCTCCTCCTCTGGATACACCTTTGTCTTAAGGCCTTTGCACTGGCTCTTCCCTCTGCTCTGATGTCCACACACCTAACTCCATCACTGTCTTCAAGGTTTTACTCAAATATCACCTTCCTAATGAGGCCTACCCAGACCACCCTATTTAAAATTGCAACTCACCTGCTTCTTCCTCTGCCACTTCTAATCTCTCTTACCCTGTCTTATTATTTTTAAATGTCTTTTCCATTGCATTTAACATCTCCTAACATATAATTTGTTGTTTTTAAATTATATATACCTTTTGTCAGTCTTCCCCCACTGGAGTGTAAATTCCATGGGGGCAGCGATTGTTTTGTTCAGTAATATGTCCCTAAACCCTCTTGCACTGTTGGTGGGAATGTAAATTGATACAGCCACTATGGAGAACAGTGTGGAGGTTCCTTAAAAAACTAAAAATAGAACTACCATACGACCCAGCAATCCCACTACTGGGCATATACCCTGAGAAAACCATAATTCAAAAAGAGTCATGTACAAAAATGTTCATTGCAGCTCTATTTACAATAGCCAGGACATGGAAGCAATCTAAGTGTCCATCAACAGATGAATGGATAAAGAAGATGTGGCACATATATACAATGGAATATTACTCAGCCATAAAAAGGAACAAAACTGAGTTATTTGTAGTGAGGTGGATGGACCTAGAGACTGTCATACAGAGTGAAGTAAATCAGAAAGAGAAAAATAAATACCGTATGCTAACACATATATATGGAATCTAAAAAAAAAGAAAAAAAAGATCAGAAGAATCTAGGGGCAAGACGGGAATAAAGATGCAGACCTACTAGAGAATGGACTTGAGGATACAGGGAGGGGGAAGGGTAAGCTGGGACAAAGTGAGAGAGTGGCATGGACATATGTACACTACCAAACGTAAAATAGATAGCTAGTGGGAAGCAGCCGCATAGCACAGGGAGATCAGCTCGGGGCTTTGTGACCACCTAGAGGGGTGGGATAGGGAGGGTGGGAGGGAGGGAGATGCAAGAGGGAAGAGATATGGGGACATAAGTATATGTATAACTGATTCACTTTGTTATAAAGCAGAAACTAACACACCATTGTAAAGAAATTATACTCCAATTGTTAAAAGTAAACAAATAAATAAATAAATAAATTGACTCATGACCAAGATTTAACAAAGCCAAAAAAATAAAAAAATAAAAAATAATATGTCCCTAGAACAGTGTCTACCTCACACAGTAGTTACTTAATATTTTGAACACATGAATAAACAGAAAAAATATCCTGGAACTTGCCCAGAAACAATCAGAAATAAAACTACCTCAAGGGGTACCCCTTCCCACCATTTTCCCTCCTTGATTCTATGCTTAACTGGCTGTGTGACCCTAGACTAGTCACTTAACCTCTGTTCCAGCGGTAATAGAACTTTCTGTAACAACAGTCATGCTCTATATCTGTAACACCCAGTATGGTAGCCGCCAGCCACATGTAGCTATTGAGCACTTGAAATGTGGCTAGTGCAAGGAACTGAATTTTATATTTAATTTTGATGAATTTATGTTTAAGTAGCCACATGTGGCTAGTGGCTACCCTATTGGACAGTGCAGGTTTGTTCTCTCATCTGACTGAGGATGAGGTTATGTGTGTGTTGAGCCCCCAGCTGACGATGACAGGTGCTCCAGGCATGCTCCTCCTGCTTCACTGCTGCGGCAGCAGACCACAAGAAGGAACCTGACTTCCACATCAACAGCACAGCCCGCTGACTATGTGGGGAGGGGATCTGAGCACACATAAGGGTGGGCTTGGAGGGAGAACGCCCACAAGGACTCTGAAGAAGTGAATGCAATAAAAGATGGCCCTGTTGGGGGCCAGGGCAGGCCACCCCAAAATGTGCCTCAATGGTGTATGGATTATCTTAAATAAGTTACTTAAGAAACGACCAATGCAAGAGGAATACTCTGACCCTCCTTTCTGTCTGACCCTAAAAGTAGGAAATAAATCTCTCACATAATCGGACACACTTATGGTCAGAGAGAGAATTTGGGCTGAGAAGCCTGTGTAAACAAATCCTGTTACTTCTTTTATTTACTACTCCAAGCCCAAACTCTGTTTAGATTCTTCATTAATTGAGCACCCCCAAACCTAAATTTCTTTGTCCTACCTATTCCTCACAAATGTGTTGTTTCCTTGTCTAAAAAGTATAAAAACTGCCTGCTTTGGCCACTTCTTTGGTCCCAATTCCATGAGACCTCCATACACATGAATTAAAATTTGTTTCTCTTTCTCCTGTTCATCTGTCTTGGGTCAATTTTACTATTAATCCAACCACCAGAACTCAAGAGGAATAGAGAAGGAAATTTCCCCCTCCCCAACGGCAGCTAAGGACATTTCCCAGAAGTGGATTTGAATTATCACCCCTTTGATGCTTTCTGACCGTTCAGAAGAATCCTGTGGGTCCCTAACTAGGCCACTCTGCACTTGGCTGCTTTTCAAGTTAAGTTTCTTCTGCTAGAGTTTGAAATTCACTTAAATCTCCAAGAAACAACTTTGAAAATGTCGTCCATAAATGTGAAATGCAGCCCAGTCCGAGCCCAGGAGATGCCACAAAAGGCCACAAAACTGTCATGTCCCAGGCTGAGGTTTGAAAACCCAAACCCCTCAGGGTTCTCTGGAGCTCAGATCTTTAAATTCAGATTTTCACTCATCCAGGTTTAGTAACAAACACTGAGGCCTGATAATTTTTTTTTTAATTCAAATACAACTGACTACCATAAGTGTTCTACAGAGTGGCATAAATTAAAGACCAAACAGAGACGTCAGAGACTTGGCTTGAGAAACCAAAGATTACTCTAAGTGCATGAGTAAGGATAAACAGTGCTCAACAGTGGTTGTAGGAGAAGAAAACTAGGAAAGAAAGAACAAAGATTTTCCAAGAGAGTCTTCAAAGCCAAGCCCAGTGACTTCACGGAAACTGTTTTTTGGAGTTTTCTGTCAAAGTCTAGTTCAAAATGACTGATGTTTTAGGTGCTTAAGAAGGAAACTTTGGAGTCTTCAGTTGGAGAAGGAGGTGGGGCTGGGGGTACTTCGGAGCCAGCTGTACTAGGAGGACGAGCTTGTCCCAAATCCATATCTGAGGGTATCTCCCCGGCTTCATCACTTTTCTTGGTAAATCTCTCTTCTCTGGGAAGAAAGGCACACTGAATGTCATTTAAAGATGGGATTTTTAAAAAGAACCCCCAGATCCCAGCACCTAAAGAGCATACAGCATTTTGGAGGACATCCTGACTCACCTACCCACGTTTACAGAGCCATCACCTGGCAAAGATAAGATACACTCTACTTACACTTCGTGTGTCAGCTCTTCTCAGAGACAATTTAACCATCTCCACTGGTCCCATGGAACCAATGTAGCTGGGGTCCACGCCTACCAGCCAGCTCTCTGTAGTTTCAGCCCAGGGCAGGCTCTCTCTCTCTCAATGTTTTATTTGCATACCAGCTATTCTCTGGCTAGTTCAGCCTAGGCTCACTTCAGCTCTCCTTTCTGCCTAGTCACCCCCTGCCCCACTGTGCCCACCTCCAGCCTGCCAGGTTCTCCTTCCCTTCTGCTAGAATGCACCAGGCATCTCCATTCTACTCAGGTCTGGGCAAACCCTGCCTTCAAGGGAATAGGACTAGCCAGTCAAGTGATTAGAGATTCTGAATTAACTGTTCGCTGAATGAACACCTACTACTCTGGTCTAGGGACTTGGAAATTAACTAGAAATTAACTACATTCAGATTCTCAATGACAGCTCACTCCTATTAAGTTTTTCAGCTGAGGAAGCTGAGACAGAAGGCGATTTACCCGGGTCATATGGCCAGTAAAATACAGAACTGGAATCCAAACTCAGATTTCCTAATCACAAGTTCACTGCTGCATCTCCCAGTCAGAGCTGATCCCTAACGTTGCCACGGGGATGTGGGGGAATGGGGAGGGGCTAACAGGGAAGGAAGCTAGGAGAGGCCCCAGAACTGTGGGATCTCTTCCTTCCTGAGTGGATGTTAGAACATAGTGACCACAGCACCCTGGAGACAATGCCCACTCCACAGTCTAACCAGTGGTGTCAAATTTGCCACGCAGCCCCATCTGTAAAGGTTTAAAACTCCATACCTATGTTAACTAAGAAATTGTACATAATTTTTTAAATCAATTCACTAATATCTTACATCCCAACAAACTCTAAAGTCAAGAAGCACTGTGAACAAACTGGACGGAGGTCCCTATTTCAAATCAATAATTTTTATTTTGGGCCAACTTGTCAGGTTTCATAAAATCATTATTTTTAAGCTCATACTATACCCACAGAACTCAGACCAAAAGTGTCAGCTCTGCCAATTGTTGTTTACTCATATCTGCATTATTAGAATGACTTCAACCCAGGTTTCTTGGCAGAAATTTGTTAGGCCACTTGTCTCTGTTGAGGGTTGCATTAAGACTAGACACAATAACTTATAAGTCCACTTAACCCACACAGACAAACTGCAACATGTTGGCATTTGCTGCGAATGAGTGAAGCAGTCCAGTGAAGCTGGCCTTCCTCCAGCTTTGCAGCTCCCGTCCTCCCATCTGGAAAGTCTCAATCTACACACGACCTCCTGATATACACTGACACACAGGGAAGGTGCAGCATCCAACCAAACATCAATTTCAATAGAGCTCGGTTTTCATATAAATTGGAGTCCTAATGTTTTCTTTATATACCTTTATATATGAGATGTCTTGGGCACCTGACTGGGTCTGGGGATCTCAGACCAGAGAGAGCACAGAGCATCCCACAGTGGCCATCGTAGGCTTGCCAGATTTAGCAAAGGAAAATACAGGGTGCCCAGTTAAATTTGAAGTTCAGATAAACAACTTTTTTTACTGTAAGTATATCACAAATATCACACAGACTTACTTAGGCCAAAAAAAACCCTTTTTGTTGTTCATCTAAAGTTCAAATTTAACTGGGCATCCTGTATTTTATCCACTGAGCCTACAATCAGGGGAAGGTGTCAGGCAGTGGACTTGTTTGAGAACTCCAGCATGCAGCTCAGGCAGCTAACTACTCCAAGGCAGGCAAACCCTCCCCTTTGCGCCAGATAAGCTGTTGAGGCCTCCCCTTTCTAAGGGCATGCTAGCACAGTCCTGGGCACCAGGTGCAGAGTCATGAAGGAGAAAAGCAGTCCTTGCGGGGAGCTTACAGCCTAGCTGGGAATGAGGACAAGCTTCGGGGAATCCATGCTGTTCCCAAACTTTGCAAAGTCATGCATTTTTATACTGAGAGGGTACGTCATAACTTCCAGCTGAGTATCAAAGTGACCCTCACTCCCCAGTCAAGAGCCACTGACCTGAAGTTCATCCCAGCACCCTTATCATTGCCTATTGAAGGATCACGTGACAAGGGTCTGTTTCCCACAGTGGGTGACAAAGTGTTTTCTCATCTGTAAAATCTGCCTTGCTGCAATGGATGAATACATATACATAAACCAGCGTCTGGAGGCATTTTACGGCACTTGGTGAGGATCAGCATTTATGTTCCATCCTAACCCCCACCAGAGACCCCGGAAATACCTCATGGTCATGGTGATTCGGCGCCTGGTCACCTCGGAGGCCAGGTCTCTGTAGGGGAGGTTAATGCTGTTGCCCATGGAGCCTTTCTCTGCCATGGCCTTGCACTCAGAGGATTTAGATTCACCGCACCTGTGAATCTAAAACAAAAGCACCAGCAAACATGCTTCAGGGCTTGGGACTGCTCTGCCTGGGTCCAACAGGGCACGGTTTGTAGAGGACTTTCACTGCCATGTTCTCAGTGGGTCCTCCCTACAGCCCGCCCCCCTTCCCCCATTCCCCAGCCCCACCCCTGTCATGAGGCAGACATTTTCTCATTCAAATACCTGCTGTGGGGGAAGAGCAAGGTCCTCCCCACCTTAGATAGAGCAGGTATTATTAACCCAATCTTGTGATACGGAAACCAAGGGCAGCTATTGTTTCCCCCAGGGAACAGCTGAGGAAACAGAGGCCCAGAGAGGTGAACTGTCTCTCCCCAGGTTGCACAGCTGGGCCCTGTCGGTGCTGCTTCCCCTCTAACGAGTGCCACTTCCATGGAGCCCTTCTCTCACAGGGCTGTTTGGCATCACTGACACAGATGCAGAGCCGCCCGCTTCCTGGAGTACTTACCTTCTAAAGAACAGGAAAGGGACATAGGATTGACAAGGCTACTTATTCAGATATGCACCTGGCAGAGACACTGGAGGCTTGATATTGAGAAGAAAAATAGCAGCAGTGGGACCTCTTTAGTGTCGGATGTGGGATGTCCTTTTACAGTATTCTGTCTGGTAACCACAGTAACTCTGCAAGGTAAGTTATTATGATCCCCATTGAGCCAATGGGGAAACTGAGCAGCAGAGAAATTAGGTAGCTTCCCCAGGGGGCATAGAGCTGGAATCTCAGCCTACGTCTGTCTGGCTTCAAAGACTCCAGTACAGAGTCAAGTGACCCTCCAGTTCTGCCTCGGTGCCAAGCCATTTCCAAAGGAGTAAGGGATGAGTCTTCATTCCTGGATACCTGGTCACACACACGAGGTGACATAGCCGTTCTCAGAACATGAGCTGCAATGACCTGAGCTCACCAGCCTGGTCTGCTGGCTGGAAAGGTTTGTTCTTAGGAGGAAGCCCAACTGACTCACCTTTTGATTCCAGATCAGCTCAGGATGTGACCCTTTCCACACCTCAGCTCATGGTCTTTAAAGAAATGCCCTTATTCTGTGCAGTCTCTGTTCCCACACGTCAAGTTACTCCACCGTCTCAGAGAAGGAAAAGTCCAAAACCACCACTACTGCTGCCAACCGCCTCCCAGACTTTTTTAATCCTCCTGTAGTCAATCTCTCTCAAGAGCTTGAGTTAATGGATTGATTTGTGCCCTTCAAAGATAGCAGCTGGGACTTCCCTGGTGGCACAGTGGTTAAGACTCCGAGCTCCCAAGGCAAGGGGTCTGGGTTCGATCCGTGGTCAGGGAACTAGATCCCACATGCATGCCGCAACTAAGAGTTCACATGCTGGAGCTAAGAAGCCCGCGAGCTGCAACTAAGGAGTCCACCTGTTGCAACTAAGACCCAGTGCAACTAAATAAATAAATAAGGTAGCAGCTGACACAGATTTTCCCTGCAGAACTGACCTTGATGAGAAATCCCCAAAGTTGTTGCAGGGGGGGAGATGGGTCTTGAGCGCAAAGCAGGGGAAGAGCCTTTGGCGACATGAGCAACGAGGAAGCACAGAAAGAGGCTGGAAAGCATGACCTGTTACTACTGACTACATTTAAAAAGCTAATTCATGTACAGCCCTCCTCCCAGCACCATCATAATTGATTCCTGATGCACTCCTTCTGCTGAGGTGGCAGGTGCTTTGACTTTGAAATAAAAGGTATTGATTGATTTCATGACTCTCACTTTTGAGCTGCATGATCTTGGGCAAGTAATTTAACTTCTATAAGCCTCAGTTTTCCTACCTGTAAAAGAGGAGTAATGGGGCTTCCCTGGTGGCGCAGTGGTTGAGAATCTGCCTGCTAATGCAGGGGACATGGGTTCGAGCCCTGGTCTGGGATAGATCCCACATGCTGCGGAGCAACTAGGCCCGTGAGCCACAACTACTGAGCCTGCGCGTCTGGAGCCTGTACCCCGCAACGGGAGGGGCCGCGATAGTGAGAGGCCCGCGCACCGCGATGAAGAGTGGCCCCCGCACCACGATGAAGAGTGGCCCCCGCTTGCCGCAACTAGAGAAAGCCCTCGCACGAAACGAAAACCCAACACAGCTAAAAATAAATAAATAAATAAATAAATAGAGTAGCTATTAATTAAAAAAAAAAGAGGATTAATACTCATAGCAGCACTATTCACGATAGCCAAGACATGAAAACAACCTAAATGTCCATCAACAGATGAATGGATAAAGAAGAAGATGTGGTGTATACACACACACACACACACACACACACACACACAATGGAATACTACTCAGCCATAGAAAAGAATGAAATAATGCCATTTGCAGCAACATGGATGGACTTAGAGATTATCATACTAAGTCAGTCAGAACGAAAAAGACAAATACCATATGATATCACTTACATGTGGAATCTAAAATATGACACAAATGAACCTATCTATGAAACAGAAACAGACTCACAGACATAGAGGACAGACTTGTGGTTGCCAGTGAAGGGGGAGTGGGGGAGGGATGGAGTGGGAGTTTGGGATTAGCAGATGTAAACCATTATATATAGAATGGATAAAAAATAAGGTCCTACTGTATAGCACAGGGAACTATATTCAATATCCTGTGATAAACCATAATGGAAAAGAATTTTTAAAGAATGTATATATATATATATATATATATATATATATATATATATATATATATATATATATATATATATATATATATATAATTGGATGACTTTGCTGTACAGCAGAAATTAACACAACATTGTAAATCAACTATATTTCAATTACAAAAAGAAGTAATACTCTCTACAAGGGCAGTTGTGAGGATTGAGAAAATATTTGCAAAAATCCCTAATTTAACCTTTTTTGGGCTTTTAAAATGTTTAAATTCATGTTTATATATACACACACACACACACACATATATATATATATACATATATATACATTTAGCCCAGGATGAATATGAATATGTGTGTATACTGCCCCTGATGTAATACCATGAATGTAAGCCTTTTCCTCACAAACCCAATTATATGCTTTTTGAAAGTAGGAGCCCTTTTTTAAAAAATTTATTTATTTTATTTATTTATTTTTGGGTCTTCATTGCTGTGTGCAGGCTTTCTCTAGTTGTGGTGAGCGGGGGCAACTCTTTGTTGCGGTGAGCGGGGGCTACTCTTTGTTGCGGTGCACGGGCTTCTCACTGCGGTGGCTTGTCTTGTTGCAGAGCACGGGCTCTAGGCACGTGGGCTCAGTAGTTGTGGCTCACAGGCTCTAGAGCGCAGGCTCAGTAGCTGTGGCGCACGGGCTTAATTGTTCCGTGTCATGAGGATCCTCCCGGACCAGGGCTTGAACCCATGTCCCCTGCATTGGCAGGCAGATTCTTAACCACTGCGCCACCAGGGAAGCCCAGGAGCCCTATTTTTTCCCTCCCTTCTAACCCAGGCTTGGCACAGTGTTGAGTTCCTAGTGGGAACCCAACAATTACTTAAATTGAATCAGAAACTGCAATAGCATTGTGTTCCCATCTGTTTCCTTTAGCCATGTGATTACCAAAGTCTAACATAATCAAATTTCTCTATGGTGTTTGAATATGTCAGAAACAATTATTGGTTTGTTTTGTGTTTGTTTGTTGTTGTTTTGGCCCAGTGACTTTGGAGAACAAAGTCTGAGCTCTTAAGTAGGAACCCTTGGGAAGTTTGCTGTCGTCAGATATATCTGAATGATTAACAGCAATACAAACCTGGACAAACCCCTACCTCCTATGCTAGCCATCCTTTATGATATTCCATACAAATCTAAAACATGTTTCTGAACCCTGACATCCAAACATGAAGTTGACACTTCAGATGTGTAAGAAGAAGCCCTGGTAATAGAGCAGTTTGGCGGTAAGAGAGTCTGTATTTCTCTCCATTAACTATAATGAAATCACATTAGAAGTTAGCTGCTACTTGTGAGATAACATGTGTTAAAGCTGGGGTTCACGAGGGGCAGGACCAGAAATAAAGACGCAGACGTAGAGAATGGACTTGAGGACACGGGGAGGGGGCAGGGTGAGCTGGGACTACGTGAAAGAGTGTCATGGACATATATACACTACCAAATGTAAAACAGATAGCTAGTGGGAAGCAGCTGCATAACACAGGGAGGTCAGCTCGGTGCTTTGTGCCCAGCTAGAGGGGCGGGATAGGGAGGATGGGAGGGAGATGCAAGAGGGACGGGATATGGGGATATATGTGTACATATAGCTGATTCACTTTGTTACACAGCAGAAACTAACACAACATTGTAAAGCAATTATACTCCAATAAAGATGTTAAAAAAAAAAGCTGGGCTTCAAAACATGGTCTACCTGACACCAAAGTTCACATATTTAATGACTGCGGTTTTCCACTCACAAAATAGAATAAAATGAAAACATGTATTCTCTAAAAAACAATAGAAAACTATACAACTACCAATATTACTAATTTTACAATAGGGGCACTGAAACTTCTCTCTTAGGCTCTCTCAGTTATGTGGAGCAAAGACCAAGGGATAGGGATTGTTGGAAGGATATGCAGGCAAAAAAGGCACAGGAATCCTCCTGGAAGAACAGGATGGGTCACCCTGCTGTGCCTCCCAGGAAGACTTGAACTGGGAAAGCCAAAGTGGAGACACCTCTAGGGACTATATTATCTTGCCATCCCTACAGCTACAAAAATTTATGGCTCTAGCACTCTACCCTGAACGGGATTCAGTTATTCTCAATCTCTGCAAGATGTATAAGCCGGGTATAATTTTTATAGGCATAGATGCCTAGCTGAGGTAACAGGATAATTAGCACTAACACAGGTGTGTGAGTCCCTCAAGTCTACTCTCAGCTCCCTTGACCCCCCTCTAGTCTGCATTTGCTTGGCTGAGTGCCAACCTAAGTTACATTCACCTCTCTACCTCTTGACGCCTGTACCCATGCAGCTATATATGGCTAAAGAACAACACACACCTTGATGACTACTCACTTGAAATTCATGACTGCAAACTTCAACTAGGTACTTATCTCAGGCCTAGAAACCTTCTCATCTCTTCCCTAAACCTCCAACACTTCTTCCTAATTCTCATTTTCAGCTGAGGAAAACAGAAGCAATCAAGAGAACTTCCAAAAGTACCCACCCCCCACCCATCTACCCACCTTCCAGCTTTTGTGCCATATTCTTTGCCTCTCCTCCTGTTACTATAGATGAACTATGAGCACTCTTTTCAGAGACCAACGCTTGCACTCGGACACCTGACCCCATCCTCTCTCATCCACATCAGGTCTTCACTCCAGTGATCCTCTCCTCTTGAATATCAAATGTCCCCTCTCTGCTGGATCTTTCCCATCAGTGTACAAACATTATTTCTCCCATCTTAAAACTCTGTCTTGAATCCAGTTTTCCCCACCACAAAACAAATCAACAAAAATTTCTTGAAGAAGAGTTGTTTGTATTCATTGTCTCCAATTGCTTTCCTTCCATCCTCTATCAAATCCACGCCAGCGGTGATTTACCAAAACATTGCTCCTTTCACTCAGCCATCAGTAGCGTTTGAAAGGGTAGATCACTCCCTCCTCCTTGAAACATTTCCTCATTGGCTTCCAGGACACCACACTTCTCCTGCCCCAACCTCACTGGTTACTCTTTCTTAGTTGCCTCTGCTTGTTTCTTTTCATCTTCCTAAACTCTTAACATTAGAGCATCCAAGTCTCGGTCCTTGAATCTCTTCTCTACTCTCATTTCTCTGTTGATCTCATTTAGTCACATCATTAAATTCCATCTCTAGGATGATGACATCCTGTCTGTCTCTCCAGATCTCTCTCCTGAACTACAGACTGATACATCACCTGTCCACTTGACATCTCCATTTTACTAATAAACACTTAACTCAAAACGCCTAAGACCGAACTCTTGATCAACTCCTTCAAACCTGCTCTACCTGCCGTCTTCCCCATTTCTGTTAATGGCAACCCCATCCGTTCAGCTGCTTGAGCCTCAAATCTAGAAGTCATCTTTGTCTTATATCTCTCTCTCTCTCAAACTCACATTCAGTCCATCAACAGATGGATTTTGAGCTCAACTTTTCAAGTTATATCCAGAATCCAGCCACTTCTCCCCGCCCTCACTGTTACCCGCCCTTGTCCGCAACTCATCATTATCCTTGGCATGAATAATTGCAAAAGCCTCCTAACTGGTCTGCCTGTTTTCATCCTTGTCCCTCCTTCAACATACAGCCAGAGCAATCCTTTTAAAATATGTCATGTTTCTCCTCTGCTCCAAACTCTCCAATGGCTTTCCGTTTTTACTCAGAGTAAAAGCCAAAAACCCTTGCAATGGCCTTCAGAGCTTATTACAATTTGCCCCCTTCCCTCCCTCCCAATTTCTCTGACCTCAACAATTATTACTCTCCCTTTTTCTCACTCTGGCTTCCTCATGTTCCTGAACACCCAGGGACACTCCCTCTTCAAGCCAGGCTTCGCACTTGCTGTTGCCTCTGCCTGGAACACGCGGCCCCAAATATCTACATACCTTATTTCCTCTGTTCCTTCAAGTCTTTGTTCAATTTTGCCTGCACAGTGATGCCTTCCTTGTGTACTCCATTTAAAATATAGAAAAAAACACAGGTTTTTGCCTGCTATACTCCCTGCTGTATCTCAACACCTGAAACATCATCCAGCGTATCGTAGCTGAGGCTGTGGCACGTCATCCAGATCCTCTTTCTGGCCGAGGCACTCGTTTCCCCAGCTGCTAGGAGTGTTGGTGGCTGATGGCTTTCAGCTGAGTCCCTCTCCAGGCATTGCTTTCAGCTGAAGACAGTTGCCTCAGCCCCTCCCCTAGAGACAAATGATTGCCCTCATCCAATGACTGACCAGTGTAGGGGTATGAATGCCCAGACTCATCCTACCTCGGGAGCTGCCTATAGAATCAACCGAGGCCTTTGTTGTAACTATTGATACATCGCAGTTCAGCTTCTCTCTCCCATGGATACTGATGCAGAGGGCACTCCCCAAAGAGCTTCCTGCACATAAATCTACATTTCAGTGTGTTTCCCAGGAAACTCAATCTAGCACAGCGGGTGCCAGCAGTGGTCTAAGGAAGCTGACTCTAAAAAGAGATTTTGGCTGTGGATTACCAGGCAAAGAGAACCTTATCACTGATGGTATGTGGAGCATTAGCAGGCCCTGGCAAGCTGTAATGGCCAGTGGTTAAAATTTTCATTGATGTGCAAGAGGGAGGGAATATGGGGATATAGGTATACATATAGCTGATTCATTTGTTATACAGCAGAAACTAACAACATTGTAAAGCAATTATATTCCAAATATTTTTTTTCATTGATGGTGAATTGGGATGGGATTGTGTTGGAAGAGGATGAACTGGAAGGTTTAATATCTCAAGCTTTTGAGAGGTTCTGGGGAAGAACCAATTATAAGGACAATGCCTCTTTCTGAGAAAGATGATGAAAGATTGGGGTCATTAATCAGCAGTTGAAGGTGAAGTGAGAAAGTCAGAGGCCTCTTTGGCAACAGCTTAGTTTCTGCAGCCAAAGGACAGAAGACGTTGAGGATAAGGCTGAGGACATAATTATAAAAGTAGCATTCCAGAGGAGGCTGACTTCTCAGTTCCAGCAAGGCTGGGAAAAAACAGGATCCTGAGACTTGGGATGAAGAAAATGCTCAGAGGGCTTCCCTGATGGCACAGTGGTTAAGAATCTGTCTGCCAATGCAGAGGACACGGCTTCGAGCCCTGGCCTGGGAAGATCCCACATGCCGCAGAGCAACTAAGCCCGTGCACCACAACTACTGAGCCTGCGCTCTAGAGCCCGTGAGCCACAACTACTGAGCCCGCATGCCGCAACTACCGAAGCCCAAGCACCTAGAACCCGTGCTCCGTAACAAGAGAAGCCACTGCAATGAGAAGTCTGCACACCGTAACAAAGAGTAGCCCGCGCTCGCCGCAACTAGAGAAAGCCCGCGCGCAGCAACGAATACCCAATGCAGCCAAAAATAAGTAAATAAATAAATAAGTAAATTTATAAGAAAATCCTCAGGGCCTGCCGAGATGGTTTACTCCTCCCTATTGGAGACTAGCACTCCTCTTGATTAAAGATGCTGCAGAGGCCTCTGTGTTGTAGGGTAACACACACACCCTTCAGGATCTCCCTTCTGGCTGCCAGACCAATATCTGGAGTCAAGTCACCACATAGCTTGCCAGGAAACTGCTGAGGGACCAAAGGGACTGTAGGAAGAGACAGCTGCAGCACTCGGCTAACCTGTACCAGCTGGGTTAATTAATTAACATTAATCTACATCTGAGACCGGATCCTGCGAATGCCGGCTCAAGGCGGGTTTAGGAGAGCCCTGTCCTGCGATCCATGTTTTAACTCCCCAGCAAGGACCCTGGGAGACAGTGCTCACCTGCTGCTATGATGGCTCTTGGAAGCTGGCAGTAAGAGATGGCCTGTGTCAAATGAAGTACAAATTCCAGGATGGATGGTGGAAGGTAACACAAGGCTCAGAGAAATGGGCATTCTAGACTGGATATACTGTGCAAGGGCAGAAAACCCAGTTGAGTATGAACATGGCGGACACTCCCTTTACCAAAGGAGCAAAGAATGTACTGCACAAAAGGGCTCCAGTGTCATTAGGAAGCCCAGGGGGTGGCTGTCCTCTGTAGGCAAGGGCTGACAGTGGGAGATGCTATGACTGGAATTGGCCTCACCTATAGCAGCAAGCATAACGGATACTAAAATAAGACAGGTCAGGTGGTTAAGGATCAGGAACAGGTGGATAATATTATCACAACCAGCAGCAAAACCAGAGTGGCAGCTGGGTGGTTTGGCCCCCACAGAACTATAGAAGTGGTTCATAGAACACAGCCTTCCCAGGAATGGTGAAGAGTCAGCAAGTATTGCTCAGTTTCTACAATCAAATCAGTGGTGGATGATGGGACCGAGGGCAGCCACCTTAATAACCCACTCACTAAAAGAGAAATCAGGAATTTCCCCGTTGGTCCACTGGTTAAGACTCCGTCTTCCCAATGCAGGGCGCACGGGTTCGATCCCTGATCGTGCATGCCGTACAGCGTGGCCAAAAAAGAAATTAATTAATTTTTAAAAAATAAATAAAAGAGAAATCAAGTTCTAGGAGGAGGTCCTTGCAATACCCTGGTGAGATTCCTCATGGGGATCTAGGGCCATTTACCCAAGTAACCATACACTGGAAATGACCTACACATTTCGAAGATTTTTGGATACAGGATTCAAGTTGACGTTGATATTCAAAGTGTCAACATGGTCCTTCTGCTAGAGGTGGGAACACATGGAGGCCAGGGATAGAGTCCTGGCCCAGGTTTGACTCACAGTGAGTCCACTGGGTCCAGGACCTACCCAGTGGTCCTTTCCACATGCTTTCCACATGCCTTTTATGATTGGAACAGACGTACTTGGAAGTCGGCAGTCCTCTCCCATTGTGCCTGGGCCTGAGGTAGGAGCTATTGTTGTGGGAAATACGAAGTTGCTAAATGAAAGTCTCTGAAACTGCCTCCTCCCAGTCAATATAGTAAATCAAATATCTTGTGCTGGGTGGTTATCGCCCTGATTGGTACCACCCTTAGAAAACTAAAGGGTGCAGAGATACTGGCTCCCATAATATCCCCATTTAATTCCCTCCTCTGGCCTCTACAATAAACCAGACTGAAGATTACTGCAAACTCAACCCAGCTGTAGCCCTAATTGTAGCTGCTGAGTCAAGTAATACATTTGTTAGAGCAGGTTGATGTGGGTCTACCCCATCAGTGAAGTTTTTAGGGATCCAGAGATCTGGGGTCATGCCGTTCCATCACCTCCAAATTAAAGGACAAAATATTGCACCTTACACCTCTCACAAAAGCACAACTTTTGGATTCTGAGGCAGCATATTCCATACTTGGGAGTACTGAGTGACATGGAAGTCTGCCAAATTTGAGCGGGTTCTAGAGCAGGAAAGGCCCCTGCAGACACAGACAGTGAGGCAAGTGTACTCACTTGCCACTTGGTTGATAACTGACTAGAAGACCCCATGGTATTAAAGGTATTGATGACTGGAAAAAGATCGGTGTGGCAAGATACAGTAGGAAAATTACAATGCAAGACCATCTGCAATGGAGTTTTATGTATACAAGGTTCCTGGGAGAAACAGAACACCTGACCTCAGGACGTGAAGTGACCAAATGGCCAGGACTGTTCATCTTGAGAGCTCTGTTAGGCCCTCAGGGTCATAAGTTGAGCAGGCCCAGCAGCAATCTATCATAAGCTATATATATAGAACTGGGCATAAGTAGGGCTCATGCTACAAGCAGGTGGCCCAGAGCCCCATATCTTTCATTAATATTGCACAGCACCTCTCCCTCAGATCATCCCTACGTTTGCATGAAGTGTCCCTTATGGTCAGCCTAGAAAGAAGGGGAAAACTCAAGTTTGGTCCCGTCAATGTAATATGTGGATGCAAGCCAAAACTGGATGGCTGCTGTGCTGTACCTCTTGTTAGACGTGGCCCTAAATGATAGGGACAAGGGAAAATTGTCCCAGTAGAATTTTGGGCAATTCATCTGGCCATTTACTCTGTGTGGAAAGAGAAGGGGCCCAAGCCAAGAATATCTGCAAACTCATGGGCAATGGGAGAGGACTTGGCTTGTTGGTCAGGAGCTTGGAAGGAAAAATGACTGGAAGACCATCCAACCCTTTGGTAACTGGAACTGACCCATTCTGTATATGGGTTTGCCTTCTCTGCCTGCAGGACCTCAACTGGCACCATCAGAGAGCTTACACAATGTGTGTTCTCCCCTCAAGGGTTCCTACCTCTCTTTGGACAAAGGAACCCACCTTACCTCAAAGGAGATGTGGCAATGGACGCATAACCATAGAGCCCACTGTCTTATTGCATACTGTACCACCTAGAAGCTGTCACCCCGATAGTGCAATGGAATGGCCTTTTGAAGATACAATTGAGGCACCATCTTGGAGATAATACCTGCAAAGAAGGCATGGGAGAAATATGCCAACATGAAAATAGCAAAGGAATGAATCAGCAGTTTGCAAATGTAAAGAGAAATATAAAGAGAAAATGTACCAATGGAAACAGTTGAAATGTTCTGATAATTACCCACAATTTCAGTATACTAGGCCAGTGCCCACTCTTATCACAGACACCATTGAATTTATTTATTTATTTATTCAGAAAATTCCTCAATATTTATTTTTATTTTTTAAAAATTAATTAATTAATTAATTAATTAATTTTTTTGGTCTGTGTTGGGTCTTTGTTGCTGTGCACGGGCTTCCTCTAATTGTGGCAAGTGCAGGCTACTCTTCATTGCGATGCACGGGCTTCTCATTGTGGTGGCTTCTCCTGTTGCACAGCACGGGCTCTAGGCACACGGGCGTCAGTAGTTGTGGCACATGGGCTCAGTAGTTGTGGCTCACGGGCTCCAGAGCGCAGTCTCAGTAGTTGTGGCACACGGGCTTTGTTGCTCCGTGGCATGTGGGATCTTCCCAGACCAGGGCTCGAACCCATGTCCCCTGCATTGGCAGGCAGATTCTTAACCACTGTGCCACCAGGGAAGTCCCTCCTCAATATTTATTAAAGGAAGCATGGTGTGAAATAATTCCTGAGTAAAGCGGGAAATACAATCTGAAATTCCTGTTTTTTTTTTTAATTGGGGTATAGTTGTTTTACAATGTTGTGTTTCTTCTGTACAGCAAAGTGGAGTTCCCTGTGCTATATGGCAGGTTCTCATTAGTTATCTATTTTATACATATTAGTGTATATATATTAGTCCCAATCTCACAATTCATCCCACTCCCCCTTTCCCCCCTTGGTGTCCATATGTTTGTTCTCAACATCCGTGTCTCTATTTCTGCCTTGCAAACCAGTTCATCTGTACCATTTTTCTAGATTCCACAAATGTGCATTAATATAGAATATTTTTCTCTTTCTGACTTACTTCACTCTGTATGACAGTCTCTAGGTCCATCCACGTCTCTACAAATGACCCAATTTTGTTCCTCTTTATGGCTGAGTAATATTCCATTGTATATATGTACCACATCTTCTTTATCCATTCGTCTGTCAAAGGACATTTAGGTTGCTTCCATGACCTGGCTATTGTAAACAGTGCTGCAATGAACATTGGGGTGCATGTGTCTTTTTGAATTATGGTTTTCTCTGGGTATATGCCCAGTAGTGGGATTGCTGGGTCATATGGTAATTCTATATTTTGTTTTTTTTAAGGAACTTCCATACTGTTCTCCATAGTGGCTGTATCAATTTACATTCCCAGCAACAGTGCAAGAGTGTTCCATTTTCTCCACAGTCTCTCCAGCATTTACTGTGTGTAGATTTTTTGATGATGGCCATTCTGACTGGTGTGAGGTGATACCTCATTGTAGTTTTGATTTACATTTCTGTAATAATTAGTGCTGTTGAGCATCTTTTCATGTGCCTCTTATCCATCTGTATGTCTTCTTTGGAGAAATGTCTATTTAGATCTTCTGCCCATTTTTTGATTGGGTTGTTTGTTTTTTTGATATTGAGCTGCATGAGCTCTTTGTATATTTTGGAGATTAATCCTTTGTCCATTGATTCATTTGCAAATATTTTCTCCTATTCTGAGGGTTGTCTTTTCATCTTGTTTATGGTTTCCTTTGCTGTGCAAAAGATTTAAGTTTCATTAGGCCCCATTAGTTTATTTTTGGTTTTATTTCCATTACTCTAGTAGGTGGGTCAAAAAGATCTTGCTGTAATTTATGTCCAAGAGTGTTCTTCCTATGTTTTCCTATAAGAGGAAATTTCTTCCTCTGCATTTTTTTTTCCTCTGCAATTTTTGGGAATAGTTTCAGAAGGATAGGTGTTAACTCTTCTCTAAATGTTTGGTGGAATTCACCTATGAAGCCATCTGGTCCTGGACTTTTGCTTGTTGCAAGCTTTTAAATTACTGATTCAACTTCAGTACTTGTAATTGGTCTGAACATATTTTCTGTCTCTTCATGGTTCAGTCTTGGGAGACTGTACCTTTCTATGAATTTGTCCATTTCTTCTAGGTTGTCCATTTTATTGGCATATATTTGCTTGTAGTAGTCTCTTATGATCCTTTGTATTTCTGTGGTGTCGGTTGTGATGTCTCCTTTTGGATTTGTTTTTAGAGGTCTTTTTTTCCTCCTTTCTTCTTTCGTTCTCTTCTCTTGTGATTTGATGACTGTCTTTAGCGTTATGTTTGGATTCCTTTTTCTTTTTTTGTATGTATATCTATTGTAGATTTTTGTTTTGCTTTTACCATGAGGTTCTTGTATAGCAGTCTATATATATATGTACTTGTTTTAAGTTGCTGATCTCTTAATTTCAACTCCGTTTTAGATACCCTGCATTTATACTCCCATCCCCTCATGATTACTGTTTTTGGTATATTTTCCATCTAATTGTTTTGTGTATCCCTTAATTGCTTACTGTGGATACAAGTGATTTTTACTATTTTTGTCTTTTAACCTCCCTGCTAGCTTTGTGTGTGGATGATTTCCTACCTTTACTGTGTTTGCCTTTACCAGTGAGGTTTTCCTTTTTGTACTTTTCTTGTTTCTAATTGTGGCCTTTTTTTTCCACCTAGAGAAATTCCTTTAGCATTTGTTGTAAAGCTGGTTTGGTGGTGCTGAATTCTCTTAGCTTTTGCTTGTCTGTAGAGCTTTTGATTTCTCCATCAAATTTGAATGACAGCCTTTCTGGGTAGAGTATTCTGGTCATAGGTTTTTCTCTTTTATCACTTTAAGTATATCATGCCACTCCCTTCTGGCCTGTAGAGTTTCTGCTGAAAAATCAGCTGATAACCTTATGAGAATTCCCATGTATGTTATTTCTTCTCCCTTGTTACTTTTAATATTCTCTCTTTAATTTTTGTCATTTTGATTACAATGTGTCTTGGTGTATTCTAATGTGGGTTAATCCAGTATGGGACTCTCTGCGCTTCCTGGACTTGGGTGGCTATTTCCTTTCCCATATTAGGGAAGTTTTCAACTATTATCTCTTCAAATATTTTCTCAGGCTCTTTCTGTCTCTCTTCTCCTTCTGGGACCCCTACAATGTGAATATTAGTGCATTTGGTGTTGTCCCAGCAGTCTCTTAAACTGTCCTTATTTCTTTTCATTCTTTTTTCTTTATTCTGTTCAGTGGCAGTGATTCCCACTACTCTGTCTTCCAGCTCACTGATCAGTTCTTATGCTTCATTTAGTCTACTGTTGATTCCTTCCAGTGTATTTTTCATTTCAGTTATTGTATTCTTCAATTCTGTTTTTTTGTTCTTTATATTTTCTAATTCTTTGTTAAAAACTTTAATTTCTTGCTCTGTGCATCCATTCTTCTCCTGAGTTCTTTGATCATCTTAACGATCATTACTCTTAACTCTTTCTCAGGTGGATTACCTACCTCCACATCACTTAGTTCTTCTTCTAGGGTTTATCTTGTTCCTTCATCTGAAACATATTCCGCTGTCACTTCATTTTGTCTAAATTGCTATTCGTATTTTTATGTATGTGGTAGGTTAGTTACATTTCTCGACCTTGGAGAAGTGGCCCTCTATAGGGGACATCCTATGTGTTCCAGCAGTGCACTCCCTTATCATCACCCAAGGGCAAAGGGCCAGCTGGTCCCAGGGTAGGGTCTGGCCTGCATTTGCCGACTCTGTCTGCAGGCCGCAGAACTGTAGTTTTCTTGCTTCTGTTTGTCTCCTGGTGGGTGGGGCTGGTCTAGAGGCTTGTGCAGGCTTCCTGGTGGGAGGGGCCTCTGTCTGCCCCTTGGTGGATGGTGCTGGGTCTTGGCCTTCTAGAGATGGTGGGCAGAGCCATGTCTAAGGACGTGTCTAGAGGTGGCTGTTCTCAGGAAGACTTTAGGCAGCCTGTCTGCTGACGGGTGGGGCCGTGTCCCTGCCCTGATGGTCGTTTGGCCTGAGGCATCCCAACACTGAAGCCTATAGGCTGTTGGGTGGGGCCAGGTCTTGGTTCCAAAATGTCAGCCTCCAGGAGAGCTCACACGGATGAATCCTCCTTGATATGTCTGTCACCAGTGTCTATGTCCCCAGGGTGAGCCACAGCTGCCCCCCGCCTCCCCAAGAGACCCTCCAAGACCAGCAGGCAGGTCCAACCCAGGCTCCTATTGAATTATTGCTTTTGCCCTTGGTCCCAGTGCATGTGAGAGCTTATGTGCACCCTTTAAGAGTGAAGTCTGTATTTCCCACAATCCTATGGAGCTCCTGCAATCAAGCCCTGCTGGCCTTCAAATCCAAATACTCTGGAGGCTCCTCTTCCCAGTGCCAGACTCCTGGGCTGGGGAGCCTGATGTGGGGCTCAGAACTCTCCCTCCTGTGAGAGAACCTGTGTAATATAATTATTCTCCAGTTTGTGGGTCACCCACCTCGGGGGTATGGATTTGATTGTATTGTCAGTCTGCCCCTCCTACTGTGGTTCCTTCTTTATGTCTTTAGTTGTAGAAGATCTTTTCTGGAAGGTTTTAGTCTTTTTCAATGATGGTCGTTCTCCAGATTGTTGTGATTTTGGTCTGCTCGTGAGAGGAGATGAACTTAGGGTCCTTCTACTCTGCCATCTTGGCAGCTCTTCTATAACTTATCTAGTTCTGGAGGCTGAGGTCAGGGTACCAGCGTGGTCAGGTAAGTGTCCTCTTCTGGGATGCAGACTTGTTTTATGCTCACATAGTGGAAGGGCTAGAAATTCCAGTTTTCTGAAGAGCCCAGATACTAGTTTAGATTAAGCTATGTGGATTTAGCAAGGCAATTAATCACTTTATTGCAACCTGCCAAACACCAGGCATAGTGTGTATGGATATATGTGTGTGTATGTGTGTATATATATATATATTTTATTTCATTTAATCAAAACCTTGTGAGGAAGACTGAATCATTTCCGTTTTAGAGCTGGAGAAGCAGACATAAGAGTTGTGATTTTCTTAGTAACGTCAAGTCCTGTGCTTTCATAGCAGTGCAGCTCAGTAGTTAAGAGCTTGTGCTTTGAGAATCAGACTTCCTGGACCAAATCTTGGCTCCTACACTTACTGCATACCCTTGGGCAAGTTATCTATGCCTCATTCTCCTCATGTATAAATGAGAATAAAAATACCTTTTAAGGGTATTGGGAGGCATCAGTTGATACATGGTAATTAGGACAGTCCCTGGCACACTGGCATTTTCTTGTTTCCTACTTTTATGCAGACATAGCAGGAGGACTAAGGAAGAAGCTAGTTTTGGACACGTGTGGCCAGAGAGTGTTACTCTGTGTTACCACTTTTCCCTGTGTTCTCTGGTCAAAACGTACTTGGGAGAAGCCTTTGTACTATGGGTATGGATGGGAACTTACGGAGTATGAGCATGGTCTGGCACTAGTGGCTAGGTCCTGTCCCTTCAGTAACCTAAACCACCAGGGAAGTACCACTACTCTGTTTGGTCACACTGTCTCTTAAACTGTGAGCTTCTTGGAGGGTGGAATCATGCCTTTGGCTTTAAACATTTAGGGCCTAGCAAGGATGATGCTTCCCATGTGTTAGGTGCTGCACAAACGTTTCTGGAATAAATAGGAGTGCCCATGTGCCTTTCCCTATGGTTAAGAATAGGATTGCTTTATGTGGGAGGCCTACTTGGCCAGGAAGGTTAAAACAAAACAAAACTCAAGCACCTGAACTATGCCCTGATTCTGGGCTGCTGAGGAAAAAAAGGTGGTAATGTCTATGAGTAATTGTTTTTCCCCCGTGAGGCTTTAAGCTGGATATAAAATTCTGGTAACTGAGTTGCTTAAGAGGGAACTTTGTAACATCCATTTCTATTCCCAGGTTATAGAAATTCAAGACCCAATCAATCCCCCCAATGGGGATCACTATCAGCTTCTGTGGGAAGTGTGGCTTTACTCTTGGTACAATCGTCTCTTTGGCTTCTCATATTAGAGTTTGAGAGGGCAGCTCCTCTCTGGAATCAATTAACCTTATTCATGTTAATGCTTGTGTTTTGTAGCAGTTGCATCCTTTGGCCAAAATTTTAAAGTAAAACTGCTTCAGTTGAACAGTATGTGTACTTCCAATTTGAAAACCACAACCCTAAGTCAGTAAACCAGGTATCATTCCACAACTAACAGTGTGAAATTAACTGAAATTGAACACTTCCAATTCTAACTCCAGAGGGCCAGAATACATCTGTCCATCCTTTTTCTGTCCCTCTACATCATCCTTGAACCTAAGACTTATCCATCTGGAACCTCAGGCCTGATTAATGAAATTTCCTCACTCTAATTCTCCAATGAATATTAACTCATTTAGGGGCTCCCTTTTCATCTCAGATGAACAAGTTGTTGACTTTGCTTTTTTTGCTCAGAAACCAGTAAGACCAAAATTTACATATCATTCTACTACTTACTAGCTAGTGTATCAAGAAATGGTGAGAAACAAGACCAGATTAGTACTACCTAAATACTTTTAGAAGGTTTTAATCATAATTAGAAGTTAAGCAGTATGGATATATGGTAGGGGAAGGGAGAGAAATTGACTGGAAGAAGACGGCTTGAGGGACCCAGGAAATAGAGGTCAGGTATCAGTGATGGCAACCTGAAAGACCTCAAGCTACCACTAGACTATGCTGAGGTAAGAACTGTCTTCTATATTCCCAGCACCTGACACATACGTAGTTGATACTTGACCCCTTGCCTAATTATAACAGAGCCTCATCGCTTGCTTAAACTCTCCAGTGCAAGTAAAATTTCCTTCTCCTTTGGTATGATACTTCCCTGTCCAGGGAAATGTGTTTTTGACAATAATTCTCTGGAGTAATTCCATGTTGGAATATGGAGTTAAGTTGGTGATCCTTACCCAAACTTTTTTAACCATTCCTAGATAACAGCCTACTAGCTATGGGCATTAGTCAATATGTGTTGTCTACATTGCTTGATATCTACCAATTTTCACTCTAGAAAATTCCTGTCAAACTAGGTGTGGAAAAAACTGACGGAAAGTATCTGTAAAAATTCAAAGAAATTCTGTATTCGCCATATGTAAAAGACTCTAGCAGACATGTCAAAGAAATGGCATAGGCTTTGTCAAAAGATTGGATGGAAAATAAATGTACACCTAAAATCATGCAATTAAAGTATCCGTATTTTCTGATTTCCCACTCTAAACAGCCCCCAGTTCAGAAAGATCGATCTGAGGGCTTCTATTAAGAATCTAAGTGATGCCATGTCACGGTCACCCTACCACAGAAATAAGCTTTTACCCATTATAACTCAAGAAAGGCTGAAAATCAATAGCACTCTTGGTTTAACATCTGTTGCCACCATCTTCTGGATATTCCAGGAAAACCAGTCACTAATTGGAGCACCAACAGCAGACCCAGCCATACACCTGAGGGTGTGAAGACCAGCACATAGAGGAAGGAAAGGGGCCAAGGAACCATTTCCCTTCGGCAACGTAAAAGAAACATGCAAATGCTAAGATAGCCAGTGTAACATTAAGACATCTTTGTCTAGTTCTTTTGTTTCATTTCACAAGCAGAAATTTTATGGCTAAAATTTCTTAAAGCACCTAAAATAGAATTAAGATGCTTTTCACAAATAGGTCAACTGTGGTTAACTGCTATGATTGGAAGGGAAAAGTGAAAATACTGAAAATGCCAAGAAGCTATGAAATATGATACAGTGGCAGCATAAAAAAATCACTGATGGGGACTTCCCTGGTGGTCCAATGGTTAAGAATCCGCCTTCCAACGAAGGGGATGCGGGTTCAATCCCTGATCGGGGAACTAAGATCCCACATGCCACAGGGCAACTATGCCTGCAAGCTGCAACTACTGAACCTGTGCACCACAACTACAGAGCCCATGTGCTCTTTAGCCCACGTGCCACAACTAGAGAGAAGCCCACGTGCTGCAACTAAGAGACCAGACGCAGCCAAAAAATAAATATTAAAAAATAAAATAAAATGGATTATTTGCCTTAAAAAATATCACCGATGACCTGTTAGAAAAGACATACCTCATACATTTAGGTTCTGACCATCTACTCTCAACTTTTTTAAACCTATGATATACTCTGATCCTACCTTCTACATCTTGCCCCCAACCAAGAGTATGTTGGAGATCTGCTTTCTGTAATTTATACTGTGAAAGCAAGTAAATTAAATGCCTTTTCAGACTATACTCATCTCATTCCCCAACACAGCCCCCGATCATTCTTCTATCATAGAGCACAATTTGTTATTAACTAAGGACAAAATCATGCCCCTTCCCCCTCACCAGAAGAGCTGAAGGCGCGGAAGGTTATGTGACCAAGTCTACTGTCAATCACTAACTGCAACATCTTTTGGGTTATTGTGTCCTATGTTGGAGAAGCCAGAGATAAGATTTATATGACCAAACTGTGGAGAAACACTTATACAAATATCTTTCATTGGCTATAATTTCGTTGTCATTTTTTCCACTGTAGATCCTAGCTAATAAAGGGCCTAAGGTATTAATGGTTTCAGATGAACACAACCAACTGAACAGCACATACTTGGTGGCTTGTAAGTGAAGATGGTGCAAACTATACAGTTGGTCACTCTGTAAGTCCTAAAATTTAGGAGGACTGAACTTAAGGATGAGAATATGAAAGAGTGGTAACGGAAGTGAGTGAGAAGGCACATATGTGAAGTAGTGACTACAGCATTTTGGTAGAGGCTTGTGTTCCCAGCCTTCTCCATCATACCAAATTAGAGCACATTTAGAGAGAAACCTGAGACTGGAAAGCTTGGATATCAAGGTAGGGTTTATTAGTACTTGCATATTTTAAATGTTTAAGAATCACAGCATCTATGAGAAAAGAAGGCACACAGGTTATTAGTAACTGAATTTACTAGTTTTCCTAAAGCTGGGTCTGGAAGCCATGTGTTCTGGATACAGGATTTTAGGCAATTGAAATCCCTCAGTACTTCACTTCATAAATTGAGTAAATGATAAAACAAACTCCCTTACTGTCTGCTTGTGTGGGTGATAATGGCTACGAATGTGCTAGCAAAAATAAGAAAAATACAAATATAACTACTGAGATCTATTTTGGGTCCTTCCATTTCCAGCCAGAAGAATGGTGATTCTATTTTCTACATTCAGCACTTTGCATCATCAAGAAAGACTTCTCTCCTCCTCCTTGACAGACTGCTTTCAACAGGAGTATGGCTACCTTGAGAACAGGAGCCATAAACATTATCCTCTAAAACAATCTTTACTTTGATTGAACAAGCTTTATAGTTTTGGAAAGTCAGAAATCAAGTTTTGGGATGATAATTTTTTTCCTAGAGCATAATGTAGTCTTGATCACTCTTTTTGGTATGTGACAAGCCTTCTTGCTTCAGATTTTAGGAGTGGATAAGAAGCTCCAAGACTCATTATTTAGAGAATACTTTATTAGTTTCTGTAATCAAACCCATGTAGATAAGACCTTACATATTTAATACAGTGCGTTACCCCTGTACAAATGGAAAAAATTATGTTTAACGTTTCTAGACCAATATGGCTGTTGATTTCTGTACAATGCCAACCCAACACGGTACAACTGGGATACTTTTCCAAAGTTGACAGCACAGCTAAAGTTTCCAAAAATTCAAATTATATATATATGTATATATATATAGAGATAGATTTATTTATTTATATAAAAAGACCAATAGCAGTATGTTATGCATCAATAGCAGCAACAGCTTTTCCAGGTTCTGCAGTCATCTGAACAAAATTATAGAGACATCCAGCACACTCCATTAAAAAAAAAAAAAAAAAAAGGTAAAAAACAAAACCTCAGAAAACAGCAAATTCTGTTACTGTTGTGGTACCTGGCACCATTTTTTTTTTTTTTAATTAGCTTCTCAATTATCATCTGGAAAGAAAACATTCTAGAATAACGTCATTAAAAACAGATCTGATAAAGCACGGTCACTACTACGTATCATAAAGCAGGTACAAGATATTTTACATTCACAGAGGTATGATACAGTACTGTCCTACATCTATAATACTAGAGGATATAATTAAAAAGGCATTATTTGAGACTTGATTCTACTTTTCCAGCAGAGGGCCCAAAGGATGGTTATAACACAGCTCTGGTACAGAAATGCACCTTCTTAGATAGGATTTCCTTTCTTTAGTGGCACAGTTCTAGGTACTCAATGATCTTCATGAACATCAGCTAAAAACCGTTTTAAAAAATAAACAAAAAACTACTGGATTCATACAAAGATGACTGAGTAGAGGCAAGCAAGATTCAACCTAACTAGTATTTGACCAACTCTGTCGTGTCTGAACGGTAAGAGCTCCACGGAAGAAAGAAGACGCCAAGTAGCACATCAAACCTTTGGGCCACAACCAAAACACAGCATCTTTTCAAACAGAAGCAGTAGCCAAACACTGTCCACCTGGATATGTTCAAGGATGCTGACGTCAATACTTCATCATCTGCTCACTCATTCAGGAAGAAGGGGAGATCAGTTACTGTACTTTGATTGTGTTCAACTCAATCACCACGTTACAAAAATAGCAAGCTGCCATAATAAAAAATAAGGCTTCTCTATCCAGCACCAGTTATCTTCTGTTCTTCACCACCAAGCCTATAAATGCTATAACCATATCCAAAGAACGTAAGCGGAGCAAAGAAACCACATCTGATGTCTTAGCTGGGATCATCGCATTGTTCAGGCTGAGCTATTCCTCTGTGATGTTACTGCCCTCTTATTTCTGGTGTTTCATCTAACCATAAGGATTTTAGTTCTAAATTATATGCACTCAAGGAATGTGTGCACGTATTCGTATATAAATTTCTGACTGAAGATGCATGGCCATCAACAGAGTGCATGTTATATAGTAGGTGCAAGCTGGCAAAGCCTCATTTTTACTGGTGCAGCAGCTGTGTGTCAGTGTAAATTGCTCCTATGTCCCTTGTGCACCTCCAAGCTCTGGACAGGATAATGTCAGAGACCATTTTACCCCTCTGGCTGCTGGCATTATCTGACTTCATCCTCCCTCTTTCCCCTCTCCCTTCCCCCAACCCCCTGCAATAGCCCACAGCCTTTAGGATTTTGTTTCTTCGGTTTTGATTGCCTGAGGTTTGATTGGTCCAGTTCTAACAGGTTTGGTGGCTATGGTGGGTGCAGGGGGCGGCTTTTCTTCTACTTTTTCCTGACAGACACCGGGGGGGTCGGTCAGTGTTTCAGGAGGTTTACTTGAATCACTGTCCACTTTCTGGGCTTTGCCTCCTATCTGTTTGTTCTGTTGCTGTTCAGAGAAGAACCGCTGCGTGGACTGAAGAACCTCTGCTCTCTGCTTTGCCTTAAAAAATGAGAAACAACAACTGAAAATGCTACAGTATTACCAAAGCTTGTCAATCAAGCTCAGTTCAAATTCTTTTACCAATCACAAATCAGTTTTCCCCATGTTGGTTTGGCCCCAAAGTACCTCATTGATCTTTCGGCTTTTAATGGATAGATTTCTTCCTATTTTTCAAAACATTCCATGTGATTTAAAAAAATAATAATAATAAAAAAAAAAATAAAAAGAACAGGACCACCTCCCACCATCTTTTCAAAGTTTGCCCTTTTATCAAATAATAAAATAGAAATTGTTGTTGGTTTGTATCTTTTCTGGAACAAAGCTTATTGATATTAAATTTTATTTAGGGAGCCTGCTTGCAAATTTGAAAACATATATGTAATACTTAAAACTTCTAGTTATCAATATGTGGTCTACAATAAAATGAAAAGGAAGCACTTATATTGTGGCATTACCAACACCTAGGACCAAATGTCTTGTGGCTGAGTCCTCTTCCCACAGCTCTCTTCTGCAGGGGAAGAGCATCAGAAATTAGTAACTACAACTTCACTTGATCACTAAGTTCTGATAGCTCCTACCACATTCTGAGCTGGTAAAATAATTTCCTAGTTTTATTGACTCTGTGCCCCCATAGAATATACTTACGTCAATCTGTAAATTATACCACTGTATAACATACACAGTTAAAACTAAAGTTTCTACACCTCTTGCATATAACAAAAGCCCTTCATGTTCTATAGGTACCTGTACTATATTCAAAGTTCTGAAGCAATTTTCACGAAATCTGTATCCTTCCCCAGCCCATTCATTATTAAGCTCTAATGTCATTTCCAACATGGGGATGTATGAAAATCAAGTGCCAAGAAGGCAAGAGAACTGGAAACCAAGGCCAAATGGTTTCCAAAGATTTCTACACATACTAGTATTTTTAATAGTTATGAATGGATGGAAATCCTAGGCACATAGCCTTAATAAAAGTGGATAACATTTAACAAGCGTTTCACTGCAGGGCAGTCTTTAAATTTGATTACTCAGGATCAGAAACAAGGGATATCCACCCAGAAAGAAACTTTACTCAGTCAACCGAATTTTCTAACAGGATTGTCATAAACATGCTTCTAATTCAGAGTAAAGCATTACTATGGACATTTCCCATTTGAAAGCAGTAAGCTTTTCTTTGTTCTCGTCTGACCTGATATATAAAGTGACAAAATTGGCAAAATTATTAAGACCTCTGAAGTTAAGTCTAGAAACAGAAATAAACTGATTCAGCTAGCTGTACAGGCAGACAGGTAAGGTTTATGCTATAAAAACTGTCCCCACACAGACTCCTAAAGGCACCCTTCTGCATTAGCAAACCTCAAGTTTATCAGCGCCTTTTATCACGAAGGATCCCAAAGTGCTTTTTGAGTTCTTCATCTACAACTACACAATCTGTTGTGGAATATGGCTGCCTCAGGCAGCAGGCAAAAAAAAGGGTATGAAACCAGTCTGAGAAGAAAACTATACTTGGATGACTCATGAAGGAAGAAAAATCAAGATAGGTAACATGCCTCACCCATTCCAGAGTTTTCACATAACCATGATTTATATCTTGGGATGGGGGGATGGGGGTGGGGTGGAAAGGGAGAAAAAAAAAAAAAAAGAAAATGGGGAAGCCTATAATAATTCATATTACTTATTTGCTCTTCCAAAAAATGTGGCAGCTAAACTTATATCTCCCTCAAATATTTATTTTGTAAGTAATTCATTTGGCCACAGAGTTTAAAATGTTAACTTGTTTGCTGACTATTAGCTGCAAAAAACAAAAAACAACAAAAACATTAAAAAAAAAAAAAAAGAAAGAAAAAAGTGTGGGGGGGGTAGGGAGAAAAAAAAGAAATTAAAAAAGGGGGGCGGGGTAGGATGAATAAAAGTAGTTAGTTTGGTTAAGTCTGCTAAGACAATGAATGCCTGGATATGCAGTTATGGGTCCAGAGGCATCTTAAGACATGGTTCAGAGACAGATTCTTGCTCTGTTGGGCTGTTAACACTGTACTAACCTTCATGTCTTGTTCAGCCTTCAACGCAGCCTGGGCCTGATTACCTCTGACTCCAGATAGTGATCCACAAGGACCCCTGGCTACATGTGGCAAACGAGCATGGCTCATGAGGCCTGTGGTCAGCGGAGGAGGCATCTGACTGGCCAGTGCCATTGGTGGCCTCTGAACAGGCGCTGGGAAGGTGTTAGTATGTGGGGCTCTTACCAATGGAGGGACCAGGTTAGGCTGAGAGAGAATCTGAGTGAAAAAAACAAAACATACAACATTGAACTGTTAAAAAAAGAAAAAATTTGCCAACTAGACCAGGTTGGCTTATCCCAGAGTAAATCTGTGCCCATTCTGTCAGTGAAAGGAAGTGTATGGGTTTGTGCCATTCTATTACAAGGACCAAGAACAAATGGGCCATGTTTGGAGAATCTAACAGAAAAATTAGGCAAAGCATGCTATGGCACTTCAGTTGGTTCTAGCATTTCAGCTACAAATTCTGAAGGGGAGACAGAAAGGCTATTAATTAGGATATCTTTAAAAAAAGATATAACTGCAGAAAAGGCACATACCTATACCAAATATAATCTGAAGATAAATGAAAATAATACTAATTCAACAAATATATGAGAGTGCTTATCAATTTTAGTTAGTCCTTCCATATGATTAGCAAAGGGAAGCCAACATTTTTACACATACATTAGAACACCTTTTAGAGTTTCCACCTCAACTACATATAGTTATCTTAAAAAAACAAAAACCAAAACTCCCCCCCGCAACTTTAAAACTAGAAAACGGTAAGCACTGGGACCCTTCTCTGAAAAGTCACCTTCAAAAAGATAAAAGGATCAGGACTGAAATAAACTCTCAGAGCTGTGTGGGGAATCTTTTGACTATATTTCAATTGTCTGCTTTAGAACTATATGGTTACTACTTGTGTCTAGCTAAAAACTGTAGAGAATATATTTGAATGTCATAAATTTACTAAAAACTGTTTCTAAACTGGTTATAATACGGCAAGATTATAAAATCAGAGAATTAGCCAGATTAGCAATCACTTGCAAGTAAATAATACTCATTTCTCACTTATATCTGCCCACCTGGGGTGCAAACTGTGTAGGAAAAGGTTGTGTCATTCTCACAGTGGCAGGGGCTGACTGGAACTGCTTCTGATAGACAATGCTGTTCATTTTGCTGGACTGGCTGTTCGGACTTGTGGAAGTAGCCCTTGGAAAGAAGCCATCACTGGTCAGTACGGTAGTGCCACATAAATGGTGCTGTTAGATTTTTAGAGACATTGCTCTTGGTAGATTCATCATACTTGGTAGTTGATGAAAATTTACCAAGGTGAGTTACCAAACATTATGGTGGTAATGAAGAGACACTGGAGATGCAGATGTGAGAAAGCACACTAGCTAGATTTTCCCTGGGTTAAATTTTTTTTTTCTTAAAATAGAGTATAGCAAATACGTTCTTGATAATTTAATAGCTTAACATTTTGGTAAAACTATCAGAATGTCTTATACTTACTATAGGAAAAGTGGCATTAAGTATCTAACAAACAAATGGTGCTCAGTTATTCGGATATTCTCTAAGCAAATGTAAAGGCCCATTTTACCGGAAAGGACTAGACGTTGGTGTGGTGCTTCTACCGCTGATCGGAGGTGTGCCTGGTTTTATATCAATGCCACTTCCAAAGGCTTTTAGTTCCATTTCAGACATCTGAGAAAGAGCATAAAGTAAACTTAACATTTCTGCAATTCCATAAACTAAAGTGCTGTGTTTAGTATTCTATATATGATAGCTTCATCTGGCAAAGGGCAAAGAACCTTAGTACAAAATTCCTCCACAAAATTTATGAATTCTTTGTTATTAGGTAAAAACCAGAGGGGACCAAACACATTAACAGAGAGTAGATAAAAAGTAAGTATAATGAGTTTGACATTTCTTGGAGGGTGGTAAAAACTGATGCATTTTATTTTTATAGACTACACAGATGCATATATCTAAACTCATGGCCTTAAATTCTCAAAGAAACTGCGTAAATTTCTCTTCACTTACTTTTCCTGTGGTTGCGATCATGCTATGCTGTGTTCCAGCAGGGATTAATCCCCTGAAAGGCTGGCTTACTTGTGCAGGACGACTCATGCTCTGGGCCTGTGCTTGTGGGGTGGTATGCTGTAACGGGGGCTGAAGAGTCTGAGGCAGAGCAATTAAAGGCTGCCCGGTGGATCCAAAATTAGGCAAGGAAAGCTGGGAGGCTGGTAAAGGTACTGTAACCTAGAAAACAAGCAAACAGAAACTGTAACAATTTGCTTAGACCTGTTGTATGTATATCCCTTTTACTATATATTATACATGACTCTTCAAATACTTTTGAGTAAGGTTTTAAACAGAATACTTCAATCTATTAATACATTTCACATATAAATATTTTGCTTAGTGACTATCTCCATTCTTTTATTAAATGTGCAACAATAAAACAGATTAGCAGTAGAGAAGCTATACATATAAAATAATTATGACTATCTTTGAATTAATCCATAGTACATGCCTAATAACCACAAAATACAATAAAATCATGAATATACAATTTAAGAAAGCAGTTACAACTTTCATTTTTATAATAGACATTTTTATACTGTTTTCAGGTGTGGTCAAAATGAGCTTTGACAAAAAAATAGTCTTTCAGTTTTCATACAAATAATATTTAACTTGAATGTCAATATGGTGATATTTTTTGAATTCTCACCCCCTAAAATACCCACCAAAAATAGTTATGAGAAAATGACTAATGGCTTGCCTCTCTCCTCCAGCCCTCCACCAACTTTCAAAGAGTAAGCTGATTAATGACATTGCCAGAGGAGATAGTTTCATAAAAATATACATTTTTCACTGAAAATTATTACATTCATATACTTAAGAAATGTGTTTGTCATTTTTACTCTGTCATAACTCTGCAACCCAGTCCTATGTATTATATTAACCGGTGTGGTGGTCTTCAGGGTCTTACTTCACCTCTAGCATGAATGGGTAAAGCATTTATCACACTTACATGTAACTGCATATCCTGGACAATGGTTTTCAAATTTTTACATGTGTGGAATCTTTTGTTAAAATAAATGATTACCCAGAAATCCATTTTAAAAAGAGGTAAAAAGCATAACGGATTGAAGTGGGGGTGAGAAGAGGGGTGGTATAGGACTGAAACATGTCCCACTACTAGTGGACCCCATGGAATTCCTAGACACCTCAGAGAGAAGTCTGAAACCACTGCACCACCTCCCCATCTTGGTTCTATTTAAATTCCCCAACAATAACAAAAGCAACAGCAACAGCAGCAACAACAACAATAATAGTAAAGAAAATTGAGGAAATTTACCATGCCATAGTTTACCTGCTGGAGAGCACTTGGTGACTGGGCAGTGTTATAAAAATTTGTCTGACCAGGCTGTTGTACTTGTCCAGAATAAAGATTTGAAGCCTGGGTAAGATTCGCTCTAGCCTAGAAAATATTTTGTAAGAAGTAAGATTGAAATATTTTTCAATTCAGATATCAAGATCATGACTTCAAAGTAATCTCTAAGAATTTTAGCATTAGATAGAAAGGAAGATCTTGTTTTTTCCACTGCGTCATTTAACATTTTTTCTTTCAAAACTGTTTTCTTAAATAATTTGCTGCATAGGAATACAAAGACAGTGCATGATTCTAGCTCCTGCCTTACCTGGAGAAGATGTGTATCAATCAGTTGGGAACCCCCTAGTCCTGATGCCTGACCCAGCTGATGTTCATACAGTATAGGAATAGGCTGAGTATTTGAAGTTTGCTGAAAGGCAAGACCCGACTGTGCCTTGGCAAGTTCCTGGTGTTGGACAGCTGGGAAGTTGTGGATGGCAGTACCAGAAAGTACCACAGATGGCTGGGATAGACTGCTTTGCATGAAGGCTGGCTGAGATCTACAGAAGTATTAAAGAGAAAAGGCTTGTGTTAGAAGTTAATTCTATCTGGAATCTTAAGAATGAGTATCTCAAATGACCAAATACTCTAATCAGCACAATTAAAGACGCAGAGTGTGTCTAAAGCACTTGTTTCAAGATTTAGAGCCCTGTATACAGCAAAGCTCCCCATGTAAAAGTTCTGGGAAAAGTCTTGCTCTTCCTGAGGAAATGGTAAGATTTCCTTCTCTTTAACAATGAGAATAATTCTCTTTTCATGTGCTCATTAGCCAGCTCAGAACCAAATCTGCTGTTTTTCTCTTTGGTATTGACATTCTATTCAAATTTATAGCACCAATAGCTCTGACTTCCGTTATTTGTATTTCATTACTTCCACATACATGTGTGTATATATACATATATACATACACATACATGTATATGTATTTTTCCTCTAAGAGGTCTCAAGACCTCTATGGAATGAAGCAGAGTAGTAGTTAGCAACAGGATTACCCACAAAATTTTGCTTTGTTAATTGAGGTATAAGGGACTTATAACATAACACTAGTTCCGGGTGTACAACATAATGATTTGGTATTTGTATATATGCAAAATGATCACCACAATGAGTCTAGTTAACATCTGTCACCACACAGTTACACATTTTTTTTTTTCCTTGTGATGAGAACTTTTTAAGATCTATTCTCTTAGCAATGTTCAAATATGCAACACAGTATTATGGTCAAAGGGTATAAACCTCCCATTATAAAATAAGTCATGGGGATGTAATGTACAGCACGGTGACTATAGTTACTAATACTGTACTACACATCTGAAAGGTTTTTAAAAAAATACAATGCTGAAATCTAACCTCAGACGGCCCTATTATTTCTGGGATGGAGGTGTCCAATCTTTACACATGCAACAGGAACAAAACCCATTAAGCAGGAGCACTAGTCTAGGGTCACAAGTAATCTTTACAATGTCCACTTATAATCTGTTTCAAATATAAAATGTAAAACATAAGCATACTGTTAAAACTACCCCGGTCCTGGCAGAAATTAATTCAAGGATTCCCTGTTAATAAACACTATGCTAGTTAGGTTCAGAACAAGAAACAGCAGAATGATGCGGTAGGGATACAAACAACTACTTTCAAAGTTGAAACTGGTGCCTTTCAAGTAGCCATTTGCCACAATTACATATACAGCTTATATTTCTATTGAACAGGTCTGGTCTTAAAAAGTACATCTTCCAAGGCAATTGTTAAAATGGGGGTTACAAATACAGAATTGCATTGCTAATCCATCTCCCATAGCTATGGAAGATATTACTAATTAATTACTGAACTCTTTTTAACAGAGCTGAAAAGTTGCAAACTTTTCAACAATGTTTCAAACAGCCAGTACCAATTAAAAGGAGATTGGTTTTGAGATTAAATCTATTTGCTATTTCTAAATCTACTGGTATTAAAATTTTAATTTTTACCACAAATTTCAAGATAACCTCAAATTTAATAACATGAAAGAGACTGCCTGTAATTCCAGTCGGGGTAAATAATTTTACTTGTAGTGAGAGAGAATTTCTTGGAATAACCAAACCAAACTGTCATACCATACCATTACTCTGGTATGACGGAGTAATACCAGAAAATAAAACATACTATATAATTATACAGATGTACTAAATTCTACTTAATAATCTTTAATAAAAAACAAAAGTGAGAGCCACATTTATTAAGTTTACTAATAACTCTGTTCCTTTGAGAAAGTTTGATTAGCTGAGCCTAGCTTCTTCAGGAGTAAAACGTGATCTGAAAGAAATGAGCTGTATCAATTGATGCCAAGTTTAATCTATAAAGTACGGACATTCTACCTGAACCACTTAAAAAGCAAATTTCTAAAAGGAAATGCCTAGTTTTGCAACCTTCTTTACAGTAAATGTCCTGAAAGGAATTTTTTTTCTTTTTTTTTAAAAAAAATATTTATTTACTTATATATTTATTTGGTTGCACCAGGTCTTAGTTGTGGGAGGCGGGCTCCTTATTTGCAGCTCACGGGCTCCTTAGTTGCAGCAGGCGGGCTCCTTAAGTTGTGGCATGCGAACTCTTAGTTGCAGCATGCATGTGGGATCTAGCTCCCTGACCAGGGATCGAACCCGGGCCCGTGCGTTGGGAGCGTGGAGTCTTATCCACTGCGCCACCAGGGAAGTCCCTTATTTTTCTTTTTGACTGTTTAGGGCCATTACCATGAGTGTATCAATGACAGGTATACCATGATGATGACTGAGTTATGCCATGATCACTGCTGTCATTCAACTCTTACCCCACCCTTCCACTCTCATTAAGTTGGAGATGAGAGACACCTGGGTTAAATCCAGGCTCTGCCACTTATTTGCAGTGTTAACATTAGGATAAAATACCAAAGAACCCAAAAACAAAACAAAAAAACCCCCCACAACTTCTTCGAATGTCAAATGGGGATGACTTAATCTACCTTATATGGTTTTGTGAAAATTAAATAAGTTAGTGTATGTAAAGGGCTGAATATCATATATAAAGAAGTTCAATAAAGATCAGTTTTCATTACTTGCTTAACTGCAAAGATAACTTACAGTAGTGAATCTTTCAAAAGAATGGTTTCTTCTACACTACAGAGCATCACCACTCATCACCACTACTTCTATTCCTTGTTTGACACTCTACTCTCTCGCTTTTATTATATTCCACCCTGGCCTCTGCCCCCTTACATACTGTAATGTCATCTGCCATGCCTCAGCTCTTACACAGAGCAGGCCTGGATTTAGAGTTGTTAGCAGCGAGATGGCACTCAAACTTTCAGGTCCTTTAGCAGCCATTTTCTGTGATTTCTAATTGTTATAGGACTGCTGTTAGCCTCTTCTTCAAGACGCTCTGAGGCTTCACTTTGTTCAATGAAGACTGACAGAAATTACCAGAGGCTGAAGTTCATGACACATACTCAACATAATTATTTAATGTAGTTTATAAGAGGGTCATCGTGTTTTGGAGGGGAAGGAGGGAGTAGAAAGGATATGGCAAGAAGGCTCAGCAATTACACTGTTTCCAACATCACATACATAATTTTAAAGCTTTTACCTATATGGTTGAAGTGAAGAACTGAATAGTTCCTGAGCCTGGGAAACAGCAGGTCCAGCACCCAAACTTAGCTGGGCTTGATGCTGCCCTTGCAGTGGTGCATAAATAGGGATTGGAATCTGCTGAACTGAAGTTGGCTGCAATGCAATGAAAAAACAATATATGAACGCCATATACACAAATGACAACACCTGGAAAATAAAAATTTGAGATATGAAACAAAAGATTAATGCTATGTATCAGTTCCTTTTAAAAACAAAACCAAATGTAAACATCTAAAATTTCTTTTCAATCCATTACTAGTTCTACATTGAGCCCCCAAATACTATCACATCACACCACAAAAACGCAAAGAAACAAATATAGAATGGAAGAAGCCTGTGATACTTACCTGAGAGAGACCTGGTTGGAAGCCTTGTTGCTGAGCCAAGGATGGTGGAGCCAACCGTGCATGTTGGGTATTGAATAAATGACTTGTGTCCATATAGAAAGCTGGGATTTGAGCTACAGATTGGCAGGAAAAACAAGCAGTAATGAGTGTCTAAGTTTCAGAATTTTCCAAACAGTAACAAAAAACCCAAAAAGCAGATTTCAAATAAAGTGAGCCCTCTGAAAATTAATACAGCCAAGGAAAAACTAGAAATGTGAAAAGATACAAATGCAAAAAGATGTAAAACTTCTTTCAGACAGGTATATGCAAATTAAAACAATGAAACTCTAGAACGTGTGAAGGTTGACGAAAATAGACACTCTCATACACTGCCACTGGAGTATAAACTAGTAAAATTTTACATAATCCACTAAAATTGAAAATGAACCTACCTGTTTACCAGCAAATCCACTCCAATTTTAAATCTACCAACTAGAATTTAGGAAAATATTTCATAAGAATTGACATTTAATAATTGAAAGAATCTGGTATAGATTCTTAACAGATTTCTTCTCTATGTTTATACTCACTACTTTGTATTACGCTGTTTCTATATAATAGTATGTTTGGGAGAACTTCCCATGTTGTTTTTAATTTATTATCATTATAAACAATACTGCAATGAATGAACACCCTGATACATATATCTCTGATTAATAAGTAGGTTTACCTGTACAATAATATTCCCAACTATGAAACTGCTACTACAGTGACTATGTATAACACATAAAATATTCTGAGATACTTTTCTAAAAGAATTCTGCCCATTTATATGCTCACTAGCAATGTACTTTTAAGAGCCTATTAATAATACCTGTGGATCCTTATAGATAGTAGGTATTAAATATGCTGGGTATTATCAATCTTCCTAATATTTCCCACATGGAAAGACAAAAAATAGCCTCACTGTCCTTTTACTTTGAATTTAAATCATTAGTGAGCTCGAATATTTTTCAAATGCTTATTTACTATTTAACTCAGATTAACATTGTGACATTTAGTAGGACAAGTTACCCCCCGCCAATAAATAATTTTTTCTCTTCTTTGTTGTTCTTAGGTTTATTCTTCCTCAAGAACTTTATCATCAATTTGTCAGGTTTCAGATAACAAACTCCGGTTATCTGTAGAGGGTTGGTTCTAGGACCACCCCCCAGATACCAAAACCTGCAAATGTAAAATGGGGTATATCATTTGCATATAACCTAAGCACATCCTCTCATATACTTTATTTATTTTTTTAAAATTATTTCCAATTTGTTTATTTATTTATTTTTGGCTGCACTGGGTCTTTGTTGCTGCGCGCAGGCTTTCTCTAGTTGCAGCGAGCAGGGGCTACTCTTCGTTGCGATGCACGGGCTTCTCATTGCAGTGGCTTCTCTTGTTGCGGAGCACGGGTCCTAGGCACGCGGGCTCTAGAGCGCAGGCTCAGTAGCTGTGGCACACGGGCTTAGTTGTTCCGTGGCATGTGGGATCCTGCTGGACCAGGGCTCAAACCCATGTCCCCTGCGTTGGCAGGCGGATTCTTAACCACTGCGCCACCAGGGAGGTCCCCTCTCATATACTTTAAATCATCTCTAGATTACTTATAATACCTAATACAATGTAAATGTTATGTAAATAGTTACCTGTGTGCAGAAAATACAAGTTTTGTTTTTTGGAACTTTGTGAACATTTTTTTCGAATTACTTTCAATCCACAGTTGGTTAAATCGTAGACTCGGAATCCATGGATATAGACTGTACTGGACACTAATATGTCTACTATAAATGTAACATATGTGTAAGAAACAATTGCCACGAACCCCAGAATGCTTGTCAAGGAGAGACAACATTCAATTCTATGAGGAAACAAATTTGCAAAGCAGATCAAAAAATATTTAAACTTGAAAGGTAAGGGAAGAGAGAAAAAAAAGCATTAAAACGTCTTCATTTTCTAAATTCCTTATACTCAAACATCTTACCTGCTGCAGACTGAGACACATAGACTTGTGGACTCTGTTGCTGCTGGGCAATAAGCGAAGGCATACAGCTTAACTGCGAAAAATGACTTGCAGAAGGCAGGCTGCTTGTCTGTAATTGTTGGGGTTTCACTTTACAAATATTAGGAGGGTCTGATGTGGTTGTAGATTTTGTACTTAAAGAAGAGGTAGTATATGTACCAGCTCCTACATTCGGGAGAGGGATAAAATAAGGGGGAAATGTAGCATATTTTAAAGTACCACTGTTGTTCACAGTAAACTCAAGCACCAACCAGAAACTGGAAAATTAATATTTATGTCCACTATGTACTTATTAGGCACTTATATACGGTACCTCAGACCAAAAGTGGGTATGAGGGGCTTGTAAAAGGAAGACACATCTATCAGATGCAAATAAGACTATAAAATCTGGAGAAATATAAATAGAAAATTAAAATGAGGAGAAAATTTAAAAATAAACTCACAAAATAAGGAGGCTGAGAGCCTACAACATTGTTATAGTTTAGCCTCAAACTAATATTTAGTTTTTTAATCATCACAAAGGATAATCAAGAGCTTCATTCATTTATGGTGAGGCATAAATATTAGCACATAAATGGGCCTTGAGAGATCACAATTGCTCCTAAAAAGTCACATAAACTTAAGGTTAGACTTTTTTTCCTCTTTCTGGCAAAATACCTTAAGGATAATCTTTAGAACGTCAGTTATTTATAAATAAATATTTGAACATCTATTAAAGGCCAGGCATAGACATAAAAACACAGAAGGATAAAGTGTCTTAAGAATAATTATTAATGTAATACAAAAATTTAATGTAAATTGCTCCGAAAAAGTCATATAAACTTAAGACTATTCCTGTCTCTCCCTGTATATATACCAGCAAAAACTGGTATTTAGTAATACGTTAAAAACAAGACAAATTATTAATAATACTTGAGCAAATGACAATATAGGTATTTGATTCAAAAGTGTGATGTAGTAGTTATTATTTTCAGATATCAAATGATGTTCTAAGAGAGGACCAAGACTGAGGTACCTCTGTTCTTGCACTTGAATCTCTACCAGTAGGATGACTAGCCAAGAAGGTCCTTGTTAAAAATTTATCCTAGTTGAGGGGAATGTGGGGAAACTAGACCCAGAGGAAAGGAAGTAGTTGGGTTCCAAAGAAAAAACTAGGAACCTCCCCAGTCCCTATATTTCCTAATCTTCCTACCATACTCTCCTCCTGCTTCCTTTATAGCCTCACCCCCTATCCACCCAAGTAGTCTGGGGCCCAAGCTGGTAAGCATAATGAAGATGCCTTGGAAATGGGTGATGGCGAGTGCCTGAAAGGGTTTAAAGAGGGAAGAAGTACAGTTGGAATACTCTCTTTGATTTGAATATCTGGGCTTGTCTTAATACATATATCTGATTCCAGATAGTGTCAAAATAACTATAGTACAACCTCAGTCCTTTTGGTGCTTAAAAGTAGCACAGAAAGCCAGAATACTGAAAATCATTACTGCAATCATTAAATGAGAACTAGCCAAAGCAAGTAAATTCTGTGCTGTATATATTTTACATGTATTGGAAAGGAGTTTCCGACTGTTTTGGAAACATTAGAGAGTATTAGGAAAGCTTAAAACGAATTTCTATTTTCAGTAGAAGAAACATGGTTATACATATGGTAAAAGGGTATACCTTCTTAGAGTCAAATATTTCAGAAATATCTCTGGTTCTTTAAGGATGATAAAGCCCCATATGAGATATAGTTCAATGAAAGGATTACACACTAGTGAAACATTTAAGAAAGAAAAACACCTTCTAACTTGGGATGCTGATGGACTCTACTTTAAAACAAACAAACAAACAAACAAACAAAAAACCCCAAAACTAATGGATATCATTTACTCAAATAACACAGACTGGAAATTCTCTACCCGTAACTCTTCCCCAGAAAACATGTTAAACCAACAGACTTAGGCCAAGAGCTCCTTCAAATGAGATACAGATCACACAAAACTTAAAAGCTTTGTGATTTTGTGTTATTTCCAAGTTGGTCTAATTAGCTCTATGAGTTAAATAATAAAAATTAAAAGGTGAAATTTATAGAAAAATTTAGAGGAACAAGACAGAAAATCTCCCACCGATTCCTTATCCGTATCTGTATTGGGAGTTGGGGTGGGAAGAAGAGAGGGTCAAGCGAAGTATTTTAGTAAGCCATCATTAAATATTTGCCAAATTAAAATTGGGAGAGGGCAAGAGAGGGGAGGGAGGCAAGAAATTTATAAACCAGCTGATAATTATCTCATGTGCAATCTTCTGTCTTTTACAAATAATACTTTGGGGGATAGTAAACAGAAAAAGATCATAAGAAACTTTAAATAATTTAAGATATTTAAAGAAAAGGTACAAGACTTCTACCTGATAGTGAAGTTGTGGGAGTGACTGAAGCAACAGGAATCTGAGGCATCGATGCACTTGAGAATGAATTGTAATTAGCAGTGCTTGGTCCACTGGCACTACTGCTGACTCCACTTGCGATTGGAGGTGCTGTGGAAGTTACTGGAGATCCCTTTTCCCTAACATTTGGAGAATTTTCCCATGCCTTACGTGCAGACTCCATCTGCAACCAAATGAACATTTTTTAAAGCCAAAAAAAAAAAAAAAAGAAAGAAAATCACTATGCTAACAGAACACATATATAAACAAATATATACACATAAATGTGTTCCAACTATAACCTTTCAAAAACCACATATATAGATTAGGACCATAAGGCTTTCAAAGCTTTCACTTTCTCCTTTATCTCCACTCCTTTACTCAAATTGGAGGCAGTGGGCTTTAATTATGTCTCTATAGAGAGCTTGTTGAAGGCTTTGGCAAACAGGTCAGTGAACTATAGTCACAGCTCTTGTATCATCTAAACATGAGTCCCTATTCCTACCAGTGAATAAGGAAATGGAAATACCAAGTCCCTTTAGGACTGACTTAAGGCTCTGATTCTAGTAGGAAAGACACTAAAGGCCCTCCATTAAATATCCATTCTCTCCAGTCTTTCTTTTTAAACCAACAGTTCTCAAATGGCAAGCGACAGGTACCTTTTGTTTGGCTGTTTTATGCTCACAGTGTTTTAAAAGGCAGTGTAACCAGACAGGTTTTAGGCTTGGGTACAGTAGAAACACTTCTTGTTTCACCTCCAGACCCTATCAAGCATTTCGGGTTCTGACTGCCACCATTTGTATTTGTGGCTGCTGGTTTTACCTGTAGGCTTAGTTTAATCTATCTAGAGCTGTTCAACAGATAGACAAATGCAAGCCACATATAATTTTAAATTTTCTAGTAGCCACACTTTAAAAAATAAAAATAAAGAGGTAAAACTAATTTTGGTAACATATTTTTATTCAACCCAATATATCTACAATAATATTAAAACCTATAATCAATACAAAAATTGAGATGCTTAATTAAAAAAATTAACATTTCAGATCCAGCATCTATTTAATTTTAAACTTACAGCACACACCTCAACTTGGATTAGCCACATTCAAGTGCTCAATAACTACATGTGGCTTGTGGATACTGAACTGGAGAGCACAGATGTAGATCCTCAACTATCCTGAGGCTCCTTGAACAGGAAAGGAACAGATAGAGAGATTCTGAAGTTTTTAGTTCTACTAGTCAAAATACTGAGCTGAGAGGAAAAAATCTAAGATAACCTATAAAATTCAGCTGCAATGACTTACACCAGGGTACTTTTCACAAATAAGATTTTAAAATACCACTGTTGGGAAGTTTGTAGGTCTCTGAAGTACCAACTTTAAAAATTTCAACCTGATTTTAAGTATTTGAGAAATATCACATATCTCCCTACTTTCCTGTTAAAACACACACTATATATAATATAACCTTTTCTTGATGGCTAATATCATTACTACAAACTCAAAACACAGGACACTTTTAGGTTTGCTTGACTCTTTTCCTTTTCCTCACAATCACCTTGCTGGTTTCAAATGTATTTTATTTTAAAACAAAACTCTTAGAGGGTAAGAAACAAAAACAAAAACCCCCCACACCACCACTTAGCAAGATAGACAAAATGCAATTTGCTTGTACTATCTGAGATTTTATAGCTTAGAGCAATGTTATAGACTACAATGCCTTTTACAACCAGTTTTGTTGTATGGGAAATGCATAAATTATAGGTTATCAATCTTACATAATACTTAAGCCACATACATTGGTTTCATTTCATTTCTTAAGCAGCAAGAAAATTTAGATTCTAATTTTGGAAATTCAAGGAAACTAAGAAGTATAATTACTTAACTATATTCATTTTTCCTTTTGGCAAGTATACTGTTGACAATACCCATATAATAGAAATATCCATACTTTATAAATTACTCAAATAAAGAAAGGTGTCCAAAAAAAAGTAAAAATAGATAATTGACAAGGACCTACTGTATAGCACAGGGAACTCTACTCAACATTCTGTAATAACCTATATGGGAAAAGAATCTGAAAAAGAATGGATATATGTATAGGTATAACTGAATCACTTTGCTCTACACCCAAAACTAACAAAACATTGTAAATCAACTATACTCCAATATAAAATAAAAATTAAATTAAAAAAAAGTAAAAATAAACCAGAAAAAGTCTTAAGCTAATACAATTTAATTTAAATTTACTTTAATCCAAATGTATATTATTTCTTTTTGGGGTGTTAAAAACATTAAGTGAAAGGCAATGTGGAAGGGCTTTCTGAAGAATCAACAACTGGCCTGAAGAATAATTAATGATGATATTGTATTTGCTTATGCAAAATGAGACTACTGCCTTAAGCAGAATAATGGTAAAAACCACATGTAAGATATAGTATGAAACACAGGTTAAGACTCATTCAGGTGGAAAAACAGCAAAAAAGGCTGAGTAGGAACTGGCAGTAAACAGTAAGTACTGGGTAAAGATGGAGATGACACAAAGCAGAAGCGGTTGTCTTGTAAAATTTTATAGTCTCAAACTTGTATTTAAGCAGCTTCTTAAAAAGAAGTTGGGGGTATTAAAAAAAATAGTTGGGAGGGGCAAGGGGACAAGTGGTCAGGAGGCTGGAGAATCAAATAGAAAGAGTCTAGAAATAAACACTGGTCACATTATAAAAAAAACTTAGTTACTCCCTCTCCTGAAGATCATCAAAAAGATTCACTGGCAACCAGTGTAGCATTAGAAAGCCCTGCTACAGTAGAGGATAAATACTTGCCCAGGTTATAAAACTAAACAAACAGCACCAAAGAGATAAATAAATGCAGTTAAAAAAAAAAAATCCTCACTTAATTCCACATCTGTATTTTTTAACCACTGACTACTCTTGAGGTGAACAACTGATTTAAAATACTCTCAAATAACTCAATTGTAAAAAAAAGTATTAGTAACATAGCTCAAAATTATAAGCATAATAGGAGATTAAAAAAAAAAAAAAAAAGCCTAAACTTCTTGACATCAAAAAGCATGTGTTGTGTAAAATCTCTTTTGGACCGTTACTCAAAAATTATCCAACAAAAATCAAATCAAAATCACTTGTATTAATCAATTACATCTTCATAAAATACTCTTAATTACTACATTGTATTCATTCAATTCACACATGACTTAGAGGAAAGACAGAAAATTAGCATTCTTACCATTACCAGTACTTAGGACAAAAAAACATGCAACACCAAGTTAGTTGTTTTCAACACAACTAATGTATCCAATAATTATTAAGATCTCTAAGAGGAACTCAGTACAAACATGAAATATAAAATGCTCTCCTGTACTTTTAAGACAAAATTCACAAGCATAATACGCCTCACTTTAAATATGAGGATATCAAGTCACTGCTATGTGGTATTAGAAACTAATAAAATTTTAAGGTATAATTTGACATCACTCCATTTCTTCAGCTTAGTGTTGCTGCTTTTCACACAAAACTAGTAAAAATACCAAGAGTATTGTTAACTTATGTCCCCTTGCATGCAATAATCAAGGACCTTTAGAGATGGATGTCGTACATACCTTGAAGGTGAGGCTGAAAGTAGTGGGAGGAACTGAAGTTAGGCTGGAGCTCTGTTGTATAGTCTCCCTCTTAGGGAGAGGGAGGCTGTTGGGCAGGGGCACCTGAAAAGGTAGGCAACACATATTACAATCTAAGTCTGCTACAAAAGCCCCATTAAAGATAATGCTAATGTATTCTAAGGTTATTTTCATCAGAGCCAAGAGGAATATTTGACTGCTTAGTTCCACTGCATTTATAGTAACTGATAATTCTGGACATCTTAGATAAAACTTCTGAGAAGAAATACTGTCTGCTTATTTATGCATAAATTGACAGAAAAAGAATCTGTCACAAACATAAGGTAAAAACTCAAAGGTCATGCTTCCTATATTTTAATGTATATACAAAACACCTGGGGGTGTTGTTAAATGCAGATTCTGATTCACTTGGCCCGGGGAAGGCCTGAAATTCTGCCTTTCAAACAAGCTCCCAGGTGATGCTGATGCTACTGGTCCCTGGACCATACGCTGTATAGCAAAGCTCTAAGTAATATAATTTCCACCATTTACAGGACCCACAGGTTCTATGAGAAGCATTTAACATGGTAGGGTAAGTATAAGAAATTATTCTCTTTACAGCAATCTAATCAACTTATAAATAGATTCAAGAACAAAAGTAATGTTGGGAGGAAAATATATAGTGTCACCCCCACCTCGTTACACTAACCAAATTGCTTTGCTATAGTAAGACATGATTATGGCAAGTACTGTTAGAAACCTGAAGATGCTAGAAATTCACTACTCGTATCTCTTTTTTTCCTCTAAGTCTCTGGATCTTGAGATTTTATTATGTACTACTATATGATTAATTTGTACTACTACATGATGGTTCAGTCAGTTGTTTAAACACAATGACTGAGATGTTGGGGGCGAGTTTAAGATAATCACTTTGTGGTACTACGGACAATCTAATGGAGATTATTTTATAAATCTTTAAAATAGCTGTGCCATAATAATCAAAAACACCACCTGCATTTAAACCTTCAAGACATTCAAGATTCAAAACAATTGTAATATTAGGTACTACAACCAATAAATATCAGCTAAGATCCTTAAAAAGTGCGTTAAGCCTCAATAAGGGAAATAAGGCTTTTTTTCAGTTTAATTTTTATTTTTAATTTTTTGGCCACGCCAGACGGCTTGTGGGATCCTACTTCCCTGACCAGGGATCAAACCCGTGCTCCCTGCAGTGGAAGTGCAGAGTCCCAACCACTGGACCACCAGGGAATTCCCCAGTTTAATTTTTAAAAAGACAAAAGCTCTATGCATAAAATGGAGCCTCCAGACTAATGAATGAGAAAGGGACATTTCAAAAGGTCCTAAAATTTTTTCCCATGTAGGACGTTTGTTTTTAACACTATGTTAAGCTCAGAATCACCACCACACTCGGCACAAATAAGCAACACTGTGAAACCATTCCAAACTGATGACCTTTTATAATGCTCCCTGACCCAAACTGATCTTGTTTTCAAACATACTCTGGATACACTGCTAAAAATCAAATATAGACTATTTACTTAAACACAAGACTGGGCATCTTCCCCTCAGTAGTCCTCTGTGTACAAGTCACTATGTTAATCAGCCTTGCAGATTAGACAGAAACCATTAAAATGCTCATATGGATATTTTCAATGAGTTTTAAGAATAATGATCTTCCCTTCCATATTCATATTTTATAAATTATATTTTTAGAAAAGAGTAGTTTGGCAGAAAGCATCATATACTTTCTGGAAAAGGTAACATACTCTACATTTTTCTAAAGTGAGAAAAGACAGCATGATTCAAGTATAATTAAACCTTATTGAAATGTTACTAATTCAGTATTTGAGAATCCATGTAGTGACATCAGGAAGTAAATTGAAAGTCTTTCTGCCCTTCCCAAGTTTTCTATTACTTCCTATAAGAAGTTAAATAAACCTGTCTCCAAAAGGTCAGGGGAAGAGGATTTGGCATATGAAGTGAAGCTTTATAACATAAGTTGGACAAATTACATTAATCAGCTCCAAAAGTGTTCTCTTATCACAAAGAGAAAATGTGTGTCTTCCTCCTTTCTCTTTTTCCTTCAGCTGGACTACAAAAGTTGGATTAAATGATCTCTAATGCATCTCACCTAAAAGTCTATATACCTGATGCTAGAGAGAAAAACAGAAAACATGGGAAAGACATTGTAATAAAAGATAATTGAGATTTTTATTCTAAAATGATAGAGTTAAAGCTTTTTAAGAGATCTTTAAATATATCTGTAAAGGTTATTTTTTTAAAAGAAGCCTTTGTTTAATATAGAAGGCTATATTTAAAAAAGAGACCAGATGACCGAATTTCCACCATACCTGCTCTCCAAAACAAGAGCCATACATGTAACTTCTAAAATGCTCTTCTTCTTCCATGGGAGGTTACCTAACTTTTTTTTGGCTCACAATTTTTCACCTGTCAGTTAGTGAACTAGGCAAAATACTGGACTGTACTGATTTTTAACAGAGTCTTGAATTATAACACGGTTGCTTTGGGATGCTAGAGCCAAATTTACATAACTTACTGTCATCTTTTAACACATTTTTGAACGGAGACGTATTACGGCCACAGGCATTAGTTTCTGCAAAAATCCCCTGGTCAATAATGTGTTAATAGAGCATTTAAGGCTTTATGAAGATATACATTATAGCTCAATCTTCACAAGAGGAATGAAGTTGTTAAGGTCCAGTATAATTTTTTAAATTCAAAAAGAAACACATAAATCTTTGGTAATAATCTGTCTTTTTAAGTGAATGACCTTTCACTGCATTATAAAAAGGTGTCATTTAAGAACAAAATTACCAACCAAATAAATGCTGAATCTGTAGAATGTGAAAGCTAAGAACAAAAATTCTTACCAAACCAGGTTAATAGGATTAGTACTTACGAAACCAAGCCTAAGCATCACAAGCCTGGATATTAAACATAAAGCTGATGACTTTCAGGGGAAAAACAACTCAGCTTTGACTATTTCCCCTAATTATATTACAGTGCTCCTAAATACAAACTTACTATCAACTTTTTCCCTGAGAAGAGTTAAATACTGGTCATAAAGTGTGTATTAGATAACAATAGCCAGGTCCCTATCCAAACTTGCGACATCTCAGGTTGATTACTTACATTATTAACCAAAGTATCCTCCATCTTTGCATTATTAGTAGCCACAGTGTTAGGCAGAGAGGAAGAAGGTGTAGTATAGTCTGTTACAGACTCCTGTGGAGTGGTAATAGAAAAAAATACGTTTTAAACTGAATTAAAGAGTCACTTTCTAATAACAGCCTAACAGTTGTAAAGTTGTTTTGGAAGAAAGCAGGAGAGGAGAGCAGACCTTAAGATTCAAATCTTAAAGACCGACAGTGGGATAAAACAAACATGGACCTACCACATTTCAACCACTGCTGGGGTCCTATACATTTAAAAAATATACTGCATAGGACTAGGAGGTTGTCAACAGTGTCAAGTATTTATTTCTTTGGATTTCTAAAAGAACTCTGTGTGGTTCTTATACTCAATCTATAGCTTACTTTCAACTACTGATTTTCTATTTTCTTCAAAATAAAACATGGATAAATGAATGTCAAGATCTTAGTTGTCACAATTAATTAGGTTTTAGGATAAACTCCTTGCTTATTATCATGAATCTCTTCTTTAAACATGGCAGAGTTAGATCACACAAGCTTTTCACTTCCATGCATTGAGTTGTATGGCAATTAAAAAGAGAAAAATATTCAAGTAATATGAAAGATTCCATCTACCTTTCTTCTCCATGAATACATGTTCCGGAGTGAACACCAAATGGCAGATATAAATTTGCTACTCCCACAAGTGTCAGTCCCCATGAAGTCACTCAGTGTATCTTGCCTTAATGAGTATTTCTAAAGATATGCATCTTTCATTCAATGTAGTCCCTAAATGCAAGTCAACCATTCCTCTGGTGCTCAACCAATGAAACATGATCTGTTCCAACCCTGAAAGAAAACTGGCTATACTGGAGTTACTAAAAGTTTATCTTTTAGTTTATCTTTCCTGACTTCAGAATCTCACTAGTGTGCAAGATAAGGAGGGGTCCACTGTAACTCCATTAACAAAATAAAAAGTAATATAGAGCAATTCTTTCGAAGTCTATAAACACGCTGAAAAGCATTCTAATCTTGGGTAAATATTTTTTCACTTTAAACTACTCAATAGTCCAGAATTAAGTTGCCACAGAAAGATAATTTACTGTAAGGAATTTCTTTAGATCACATATGCACACCATGAAATAAAATCTTCTCTGTAAGAAATAATAACCCTTATAAGCTATAGAATTATATGCCTCAAGAAAAAAAAAAAAGTATTTTGTTGCTGTTTTCCCCATTCATTTTAGACGTGGTTTGCATCAACTGAACTGGTAATCGTTGCACGTTGCTTACCTTCACGTTAGTGCCATATTCTGGGGATGATACTGAGATCATTGTTCCTATTTCAGTAGACATTTCTGAAACTGCTTTGGTATCCTTTGTTGCCACAGGATCTGTACTTCTGACTGTAGCAGGGCTTGATTTCTCCTGTCCTTCCGGCTCCACCTGTTGGGCATCTTTTACTTTTCTATTTTTTAATGAACGTTCCTTTCCAATAGGACCAGGTTTATGTTCTTTGTTTTCTACTGGACTCAAATCTGGAAGCTAAATTCAATGTTTATGACAAAAACACATCATGATCAAAGACACTCATTGAAAACTAATCCAATTTTGAAACTTATTCTCCTTAAGTGTTAGTGGCTTACATACAATTATATCTGGAATATGAACTATACCTTCTGGGCTTTGATAGGGCCTGCCCGTGGCTGCTTCTGCCGTTGTTCTTTAGGTTCAGATATTTTGTCAGTAGTTTTTTCCGAAAGCACAGGAACAATTTCATTTTCACCCCCGTTTGAAGCTGGAGCACCAAACTGAATTGTGTCAATTCCAATTTCAACTCCACTTTCTTGACTATTCTTTGTTCCCTAGTAAGAGCACATTTAAAAACTTGCTTCAGATGTGAGAGAGTCGCATGGACATATACACACTACCAAATGTAAAACAGATAGCTAGTAGTGGGAAGCAGCCACATAGCACAGGGAGATCAGCTCGGTGCTTTGTTACCATCTAGAGGGGTGGGACAGGGAGGGTGGGAGGAAGATGCAAGAGGGAGGAGATATGGGGATATATGTTTATGTATAGCTGATTCACTTTGTTATACAGCAGAAACTAACACACCATTGTAAAGCAATTACACTCCAATAAAGATATTAAAAAAAAACCCCTCTGGTTCTATAATGATAAAAACTTTAAAAAAAAAAAACTTGCTTCAAAGCAGAGTTCAAATTTGACTGAATGATTTATGTAATAGCACATATTTTAAAAGTATAATAGAAGGTTTGAAGCAATCTACATCCAACTGAGATTAACTGACCTTGGTTTATGTTTTAGGAGAACATTCCCTTAACCCTACTGATCTGTATTAGAAAACAACTGATAAATTAAAAACTAGGACAAGACTGAAGTTTTAAAGTCCTGGCTTTAAGTGCCCTGGGTTGAAGGGCAAATCAGAGCCTCAAGTGAAAACAAATGTAAAACATCATTTAAAACAAATGTAAAACAAATACAGAAAGGCACCACCAGCAACAGATAAACGAATGAATTAACAGGGGAGCAGAAAAAAGATACGAATACCAGTGTCACCCACTTCTGCTTTGAAAATAAAATGAATTAATATACATGAAAGTACTTTGATTGGTAATGGCATGCACACACATCAGAAATTCATTCATCAATTAAACTGCTAATTTATGTAATACCTTCTTTGTGCTAGGCGCTGATCCAGGCAGACACTACCAATCTAACTTGCATTATAATGGATGAAGAAAATAAACAACTAAAAAGTTAGACAAGGGATATGCAAAAATTAAAATATGGTTAAACCACTTAGAAAAAGGCCCTAGGAGGTCATATGGAAACTGAATCTAAACTATAGGATTAGTGGAAGGTGTTTCTGGCAGAGCAAACATCTAGTGTAAAGGTCAGGAATTAAAAAAAACCCAAAAAACTAGTGAGGCTGGAACACAGCAGGTATTAGGAACAGTGGCAGAAGATGGACAAGCAGAAGGTTAGATGACATGGGGTTTTGTAAGCCTGAGGGTGTTTATAACAATGTCCCCCAGTGGACATTCAAAACCACAGACAGTACTCAACAGTACACATACTGTGTTTTTTTTCCTATACATACATACTGATGATAAAGTTTAATTTACAAATTAGGCACAGTAAGAGAACATCCAAATTGCCAGCCACACTATTTTTGTGCTTTGGGGCCACTATTAAGTTACATAAGGGTTACCTGAACACAAGCACAGCAAAACGACCAACTTGATAACCAAGATGGCTACTAAATGACTAATGGGTGGGTGGGAACACTGGATTTCATGACGCTATTATTCAGAAAGGTGTGCACAATTTAAAACTTATGAACTGTTTATTTCTGGAATCTTCCATTTAATATTTTCAGGCTGTGGCTGACTGCAGGTAACTGAAACCACAAAAACTGTACTTAACCTTTTCATGGAAGAACAAACAAAAAGACAAAACTAGGGACAAAGTTAAACTTCAGGCCTTGGTCTTATAATCAAATCACTATTTCATATCATTTTTGCTACCCCTGAATTAAGTGTGTCAATTACTGTGTAAGGTTATTGTTATATTTATCAGTATAACAATGTCATCAGTAGGAATAAGGCATGTCATTCAGATCTATTTTTAATATCTGAACACTCACTTTCAACTATAGACAAACAGTACTGATATAACTTAGAATAAACATCTCTGTTTTAGTCAATGTTGAAATTTTCTAGTCAGTTCAATATAAATGTACAATTAATCTTAGAAGAGAGAATGGTGCAGTACTTAATAACTGAAAGCTATTGATTTTATGTATAAAACAATTAAGAACTTATAAATAGTTAAATGAATAGGAAAATAGTTAATGGGACTTAGAGAACGTTAGACAATTTTAGGAAGAATATTATATTCTTTGAAACAAAAAATGTCTATAAAATATACATAAGACAAGGACAGATGATAAAATCATTCTATGCAGAAAATATAAAGAACATAAAGAGGATGAAGAAAAATATGCATGAGGAAAATGAGATACCAACAAAATATCTTGCTGCTCCAAGAGGCTGAAGAAGAATGTAAGCATCCTTTTAGTATTATCAACTTGTAGTAGAATGTCTACAACAAAAATCTTGCAGCTGAGAGATTATGGTCCCTGTACTTTAACGTCAATTTAAAAACCTGGACCAAACATTTTAATAAAATTATTAAACCAGTACACTCATCCAAAACAAAGAAAAGAAACTTTCTACTCCATCCTTCTCATTAGTAATGAAAAATCAACTTTCTGTACAAGAAATGCTCTAATTAATCATAATGTCAAAACAAATAGGCAGAGGAAAAATGATTAAACTGAGCATCTCAGATACAGAATCCAGTGACTCTTAATTCTATTTTTACAAAGAGTTCTCTGTAGAACTTAAAAAAATCAAAACAGACGATGAGGCCTACTCCAGACCTAAGTCAGAAAGCTGAACTGGGGGTAGGGAACAGCAGGAAGACTTCCCTGAAAAGAAAAAAGAAGAAAAAAAAAATCTCTTAACTGTATCTTCCTTGACATTTCTCTGCTCCCCTTTTACGGCAAAACTACTCTAGGTTCTCTACACAGTCGGCCTTCTCTCAGCATCCATGGGCTCCACCACCCTTGGATTAAAAAAAACAAAAAAACACCCGAGAAAGTTCCAAAAAGTGAAACTCGAATTTGCTGCACACCAGCAACTATTTACATAGCATTTACATTTTATTAGGTATTATAAGTAATCTAGACATAAATATATGCAAATACTGTGCCATTTTATACAAGAGACTTGAGCATCCTTGGACTCTGGTATCCATGGGGGATCTTAGAACCAATCCCACTGCGATACTGAGGGACGACTGTACTCATCTTCTCTCCCATTTTCTCTTAAATTCACACTAACCAGGCTTTTGCACCGAGTGCTCTACCAACATTGTTTTTGTCAAAGTCACCAGTGACCTCCACATTGTTAATGCCAACTGTCAATTCGCAGGGTCTGTCTTACTTGACCTTCCAGCAGCATTTGACACACTTGATTTATCCCTCTTTAAACTCATCTTTCACTTGGATTCCAGGACACTTTTCTCATCACTTAGCTTCTCCATCTCCCACAACTCCCTGAGTTAGGACTCGGTTTTTGATTCTCTTCTCTTTTTCTAACTACTTTTATAACTCATTCTCCCTTCGTGACCTCAACCAACCTCATCACTTAAGCACCATCTAATGACTTACAAATTTATGTAGTCAAACTAGACTATCTTCTCTGAACTACAAATTCTTATATTCAACTACCTACTTGACATTTCCACTTAGATGTGTAATAAACATCTTAAATCCAGCAAGTTCAAAACTGAATTCCCTGATCTTCTTCCCCAAAGATGATTCATTTTACAGCTTCCCAATCTCAACTGATGGGACCTCTATCCCTTTTGCTGCTCAAGTCAAAAGCTTTGGAGATAACTGACTCCTTTTTCTCACATACCACATTTAATTCATCAGTAAATTTATGAGCTCTACCTTCAAATACCCAGAAACCAACCATTTCTCATCACTTTTAATGTCACTTTCCTGGTTTAAGCTATCATCATTTGATTATTGCAACAGCATCTTACCATCTATTCTTTGCTCCCACAGACCGTTCTTAACAGACTACTTAGAACAGTCTTTTAAAAAGTCAGATCCTGTCACTCTTTTTCTCAAAACTATCTACTGTTTTCCTACCATGCCTGAAGTCCCTACCAGATCCTCCACCTATTATCTTTCCAACCTCATCTGTTCTCTTTTCATCCCTTACTTCAATCCAGCCATATGGACCTCTTCAAACACACCAGGCATGCTCCTGTGTTAGGGTTTTGTATTTACTATTCTCTGAACCAGGAATTCACTTTTCCTTGGACAACTGAATAGCATGCTCTCTTACCTCCTTCAAGTCTTTAATTCAAATGTCACCTAAGTAGCCTTTTCTGGCCACCCTATTTTAAGCTGTCTCCACACCCCTTGGGAAATTCCTTATACACCTTCCTTGCTTTTGCTTTTCTCCTCAGCACTGATCACCATTTAACATTCCATGTGTTATTTATTGTTGGTTCTCCCCAACTACAACGGAAGCCCCATGAGCGCGGGGCTTTTATTCTGTTTTCACAGCACTACCCACTTGTTCTAAGGCCACGGTTAGGACAGTGCCTGATACATCACAAGTGCTCAATAAATGTTTGTTCAATGAATGAAGAATTGCTGGCCTAAATAGTCAATTACCAATACTGCGTGTTTGAGAAATTACGTTAGAACAACCTCCCGGAAACTCTGCTTCTAAGTAATTATACTGACTATTCAAACATGCATATCATTAAAAACACAGAACAGTCCAGAAAATAGTAATTGCACTTATACTCTCTGTGTCACAAAGCTAGAAGTTTTAAAATGTTAACCGTAACATGTCTAAAGGTGAGAAGCAGCTTATAACTGTCGAGATTCAGTAGCATTAACATCACTTGGGAACTTATTAGAAATGTACTCAGGCCTTAGCCCAGACCTAATGAATCAGAAACTCTGGGCATGGGTCCCAGCAATCTACTTTAATAAGCTCTCCAGGTGATTCTGACGCATGCCAAAGTTTGAGAAACTGTTTTAAGGAAACTCCGCCACACTAACCCCACAAAAGCCATTATTAAGTCTGTTCCTACCTCTGATGAAGTAGCTGATCCAAATGATGTTAGGGGCTTATTCCATGCACTGACTGAAGGTGGCTGTGGTGGACTAATGGGACCTACTGAGAAGGAGAAGCCACAGGAAATATGACCATTAAAATTTAGAGGCTAATAATCTTTAACCCATTTAACCCTTTCTTTTAATGGTAGCTAAAACAATGACTTTTCACATGGTATATAATACTTAAAGAGATTCCTGCATACCAAAATAAATATAATCTCCTCCAAAACACTGTACTATTGTTTTATCAACACAAAGTTGTGTCCATAAAATATGGCTGTTAAAAATATAACACACTTGTCTTAGAAACAAAGGTTTTAAGAAAGGAAGCTAAGAAAAGATTACTGTTACTGCTTCCTACTGAGAAAAAAGAAATGGCTAGGAAAAAACATACTGAGTATATAAATAAAATTGAAAACAAACCCCCAATTCCCATGCCATTTCCACCCCTCACTTCTTGTTGCACACTTACATTTCTTAGAGATGTCATTCAACACAGCTGGTGGGGCTACCTTGTTATCCCATAATTCAGTTGTAAGAGTGCCATGTGACAGTGGGGTCTGGATGGGTTTTCCTGTGGCTACATAATCTGTGCCATTAGGTGTCTGAGCTGAAGGTAGTCTAATTGAAGGAGGTGGCTGTTTTGAAGACTGTGTTGTAGTCTGTAGTGGACTCTGGACTGGTTTGTGAGTCTGTCCTTGAGTCTGGGCTGGGGCAGTAGGGGCTGGGACTGAGACTTGGACTAGGGCAGGGGTTGGGGCTGGAGCTGGGGCTGGGGCTGGGGTTGGGATTGAGGCAGGGACAGTCGGGGCTGAGGTGGGGGCAGCTGGGGCTGAGGTGGCTGGAGGTGGAGCTGAAGCTGGTGACAGAGCTGAAGCAAGGATGGGAATTGAGGCTGAGGCAAGGATGGGGACAGAGGCTGGGGTGGAAGCGGAGGCAAGGATTGGGGTTGGAGCTGGAGCTGGAGAAGAGGCTGTGGCTGTAGTTGAGGTGGAGGCTGGAACTGGAGCTGAGGCTGAGGCTAAGGTTGGGAGTGGAGCTGAGGTGGATGTAAAGACTGGGACTGCAGCTGGGGCTGGAACTGGAGCCAAGGGCGATGCTAGAACTGGAGCTGGGGTTGAGGCTGGAACTGGAGCTGAGGTTGTGGCTGGACCTGGAGCTGAGTTTGAACCTGGACCTGGAGCTGAGGCTAGAGCTAAAGCTGGAAGCTGTGCTTGCTGGGTTCCTGTAGCCTGTTTTTTGGCAAATCTTGGCGGGAGCTTAGAAGTCTGACTTCTTCCTTTTTCATTTGCATTCTTTTTATTCCAGACCTTAAAAAATTTGCAGGAATCATTTGTGTCAGTAACACAGCTGAAAGTAATAGTTCACACAGACATTCCAACAAAGCTAAAGCTATCTACTGCTAATTTAGCTCCTTTACTTTACAAAATAGCTACTTGATAGAATAAAAACATCCAGGTTGCCAATGAGATTTTAAATTACAAGATGCTATAGAGGAAAAAAGACAAATATGTATTATATATTCTTGATATACAGGTCCACAATCTCTTTTCCACTATTCTGAAATTAAAGAAATTAAGCAAATTTGCACTAAATTCATTTGGCAGCAAAATCTGACCCCACCTGACAAGAAATTACTGACTTCACTCAACTCATGTTTGCCACAGAAGCATTAATTCTGGGAGTGTTGCTGGGTATTATGCTATATAAAATATGCACTAATGTATCTTCCTAAACAATAATAATAAATGACTTCTGAAAATATCTAGTCCCAACGATTATATTCAATTAAACTCAATATTACCATCCACATAGGATTTTTACAGTGTTTCCTGCTTTTAAGCCCTCTCATCTGTTAGGGCTCTTTATTGCTATGACCCATGTGCTCTATTTATTTTTATCCTGTGTCAGCATTCAGTAAAATGGGTGTTTCGGTTGATTTAAAGGAAATAACTTATCGTGATTCATACTATGTATTTAAATGAACTAATTTAGATTACAACAGAAACTTGTATAGGTCAAGAATCTGCAAGTTATTAGAGATAATGGCAGTTGTATTCATTAAATTTCCAAGATGATTTAAAATTAACCCTAACTCTGCAATGAAGTAAGATGGGGCAAATAAGATATATTTTGAAATAAAGTAAAGATGGCCTTCTCTAAGGCAAACAGTGAGCTAGTGATTACATTCTACTTAAAATTTACCTCATTCTGGTTAAAAACAGTTTAAAGTTGTGAAAAATCAGGTCATTCTCAACACTTGAATAATAAAATGCAGCCTTGACTTTATAGGTGGATAGAAACCTTGACCATTTCCTAATATATTTTGAGCAACAATCTAAATAACTAGCAACAAATTGAAACGCTAAACCTGTATGATTTGTTCTTCCTTCTTTCGGCGTTCTTCATCCTGTAAACGTTTCTGTTGTTTTTTGGATACAACTTCAGTAAAACCATCATCATTCAAATTTGACTGGGGGTCTTCAACTACTGTTACTTCAGGATGGTCATCAATTATAACAACACCTACAGATATACAAAAAGATTTAAAATGATATTTTTTTTCAATTGAAAAGATAAATAGAAATGTTTAGTCCAGTAGTGATTAAAAAATAAAAGACATGGCAAAGATCTAGTTCTTATAACTCATAGTATATAACCCATTTCCCATAAAATGGCCATTTAGCAGCAAAATTTGCAAAGATTTCATAGATATATGAAAAGATTTTGTAAACAAGGTTAAAAATAAAAGTCCTGAGACTATCTACTTTGAATGATATATTATACATCTTTTTTTCTTAAACAATGTAGTGGTAATGCCTTGTTTTGTAAAAGAAAAATCAAAATTGTCTTATCATAGTCAAATCACTTAACCTCTACCTCTCCCAGCCTCAAGATGTGTGCTGTGCTGTAAAGATCTACATAGTACTTTATCTCATTTGCATCTAACCATTCTAAGAGGTGGGTATTACTATTGTTTTCCCTTTACAAAGGATGTAATAAGCTCTGAGAGGCTGATGTGCTAACAATGCGGTGTTGAACAACTAAGCTGGTCTTATGATTCTTAACGCCTCTAGTTTACGTAGACTATTGTCTATAATGTGGAGCTGTTAAAAACATGAAATACATGTTAAAGTTCCATGTGAATGTAAAGTGGCATAGATGTACATACATCATAATAACCCAGTGGAAGAATAATTCAAGATAATACTTTCAACTCATTGTCTAACTAACAATTATTCCAGCTATCTTGTTAAATTATTCTATATTCCAGTGAGTATAAGAAATTTAGATCCATTAACTAATACTTAGAAGAAAAATAAAAATAATCCAGGTGATGTGATTTTGGGTTGTAGGTATAATGTTTGCACAATAAATATAAGAAAAGGGTGAGGCAATTCAAATAAATTATTTTAATTTTGCAAATATAAATATGTTCTGATCGGGAAACACATAATAAAAATAGATATTTGCTTGGGAATTATACATATACAATTCAGAATTTGGTGATAATTTGCGGGGGCTGGCAAGAGAATATGACCATGGAGTGGATCATAGGGAATCTACTGGAAAACAGTTCTTTTTAAATAGCTAAAAATTTGCATTTATAGAAACACTGACAAGGAAACAAAAAATAAATACTAAGACTGGCTTTCACTCTTTATAAACCTATTACTGTTATTGTTTTTCTAATAAAAATTTAATTTCAAAGGAAAAAACCAATTGATTCTGATTTATCTATGACACTTCTACTTGTGTTCTAAATCCTTTAAGAAATTAACTGTATAACACAACACTGTAAAGCAATTATACTCCAATAAAGATGTCAAAAGAAAAAAAAAGAAATTAACTGTGTAAAATGGAGCATATGCTCATCTCAATGCAAGGTTTCAGTCCAACATTTCTAAGGATGTCATGCACTCCAGTATTTCAGACTTGTGAAGAGACCTCTTCATAATTCTAAATTCGTCTCGGTTTTTCACTTAAACTAAAAAGTGTGTGTTTAAAGCTCATCTTCATAGTCATGCCATCACTCATTATTTTAATTTTCTTGCCTAAGAGCTTCGTTAGAAACCTTTTGAATAGTTCACTCAATTACATGAAGCATTTACGGACATGTGAACAATACTTTGTTCTCAACACCCTGTTCTTGCCTGGTGCTTTGTAACAACATTTTGGGCTAACGGGACATTATTAGGAAGACCATTTTTAGGAAATTATAGAACATTTTTAGGAAAAGAACCTGAAGACGACTCTTAAAATTAACTTCAACAAGTTAAAACTAATAGCTCAATTTCCATTATCAATTCAGAAATTATTGACTTCTTACCTTTTTATATTGTCTTAATCCAATAATATAATACTTTGCAAAATTTCTACTCCAGCAGTTGTTTGGAAAAAGAGAAACTAGTAAACAAATATTTGAGAAATCTGCCATGTTTTGTGGACTTGTGTAATCTTCACTTGTCATTGTCCAAATGTGGTGTTTAGATGGATGTTAATCTCTTCTCATGGACCACAGTAAGATTAGCATCCAAGCTTCCTATGGATTTACTTTAATCACTCTCTCTAAATCAGAACTTTCCAACTTTAGCAGTATTAACATTTTGAGCTAGCTGTCCTGTGCACTGTAGGATGTTTAGCAGCATTCCTGGCTTACACCCACTAAGATGTCAGCAGCATCCAGCCACCAGTTTTGACACCAAAAATGTCTCCAGAGATTGCCAAATGCAGAACCATCCCTGTTAAGAACCACAGTTCTCAAAATTCTTAAAATGCGCAATTAAGATAAGTTTCTTTCTTTCCCACGTGAATCCTAAAATGGTAGTCTAGAATTAGCTCTCAAAAGTTTGCGTGCATCGGAATCACCTGGAGAACTGGTTAAAACACAGATTGCTTCACACTCCAAGAGTTTCTGATCCAGCAGGTCTGGGGTAGGGCCCAAGATTCTGTATTTCTCACAAATTTCCAGGTGATGTTGATGGTCTGAGGACCACGCTTTGAGAACCACTGGTCTAGAAATAATAATGCCAAAGTCCTGGGCCCAAATCAAATTTAGTATGTATAAATAAGTATTAACTAGATGAAAGAAAACTCTCATCTACATCTTAAATACTGGAATAACAACAGTACCTAACCAAAGTTTCCCATTACTACTATCTGGTCTTAACTTAGTAAATCTCTCAATCTTATTCAGTATTTCCAGCTTAAGTCTCATCTGAATGAATGGCAAATAGCACATTTTTACATGTATCAATATAAGTGTCTACTCATAGAGATTCCTTATTAACTTCTTCATCGAATATTTCCTTCTTGCTGTGTTATCCTTCATATTTGATATCCTATCACTCCATGGCTTTCTGAAAGCATTTATCCATAGCAACAGTACCTCCCATCCTATTATTTATTCTCTATTTATCGTATCTTAGATGCCAATTTTATCAAGGTCATAACTCACTGAGGTTAACATTTCTTTCCTTTCAGACACAGAATACGTACAGATATAACTAAGCATCTTCACATTTGGTTTTCTGTGCTTCCCCACACCTGTTTAGCAAGGTAGGGTGGTTAATTTCCTCCTTTTTTTTTTTTTTAAAGAAGAACAGTGAAACTCTGTGGATTATCTTTAACAAGAATTTTATCAAGCACTCAAGGCTATGCTAAAAGCTGGTGTTATTTCAGTTAAAGGTATATCAGTTGGTGATTCATAACCAGTCTCTATCTCTACCTTGAAGTCCAACTCTTTCTTGTTTGATGACTTCTTTATTTACAGTATCTATTTAAATGTAACAAACAGATAAACAGATAGATATATAAAAGGGACCTGAGACGCACTTGCATAGTTGTTGAGATCAAACTGTGATAGTGCATCCACTTTCTCTTTCGGTTTTTTAGGGCCTGGTTTGGGCTCTTCTCTTTTTTTCCCAGTGGAATCTTTGGAGTTCTTTTGTCCTGTACCATTAGGTGCTCCTTCCTGGTGGTGTGCAGAGCTGCCATTGACAGGATCGGCACCAGCTGTGCCTGCCGACTGGTCATCAAATGGCCTACAAAGTAATAATTTGAGATTTTATTACTACCTCTACATATCCGAACAAAAGAAAAATGCTCTTAGTGGCAGTTTCTAAAGTTCAATCTAAGAAGAAATAACAGTGGGATAGAAGACCCTAACTCTAAAACCAACAAGCTTTAGTGACTTTTGTTGGGTACAACTTCACTAAGACGGAGCTTCCCAGTAAAGGAGATAAGACAAGCTCCTTAGGATTCTTTCCAGCAATTAAATTCTAGAATTCTAATTATCCTCTGAAGGTTCTCATCGTGTCTATTCTTTCTGTGTCTATCATGTTATAAATGAGCTATCAACATTGTTTATAGCAGAAAATTTCTGTGACCCAAGCTAGTCCAAAGTATTCACTAGTGGATCTTCTCCACAAGAGGGCAGCATATGAAAAATTTTTTTTTAAAGAATTCTATGCTTACACTACAAGTATGTTTTTTTTTTAAAAAGTTCAATCAGATTTATATACATGTAAACATTTTAAAAACCAGTTTTAATATGGAAACGATTCACTTCACAAAACCAAAGGTATTTCTACAGGGTTTTTTTTTTACCTAACAGATTCTTTTCTTGGGTTCATTTTATAAAAACTTCATGAAAATACACCATGAAAAATGGCCTTACCAATTCATTTTCAGCTCAGCCTATAGTATTACTCAAGATAAAAGCTTAGAAAGAGCCTGACAAAAAGCATGACCTCGAACAGGTGAAGAATGAATTCATTTCTTCTAAATGGGACTCTTGCAAAACATTCATTTCACTACAGCCAGTAACTGCTATTTCTGCAGGTTCAAAGTTGTTACCATCTACATAGCACAAGTCTTGCTAAGTAGTTGAGATCTACAGTGCACACAAATCAGATCAATTTTTCCTTTGAGTATTATTACTTGAAATTCTAATAGTTTGGTTACAGTCAACAACTATTGATACGTTGTTATTGTAACTTATATGTTATCCTATTCTTTTGACTTTTAAAGGGAGGTTTAAATTCTGTGTAAAGCAGGTACTCAAACACAACTGGTAGTATTATTTCCCTGGAACTTTTTCTAAATTATCAGAAAGCAAAAATATTTTCACTGACTGGTATAGTAACCTGAAATGCTGAAATGCTAAGTGTAAGTAACTAACCAATGCAGATTAAGATACTTTGCCTGAATAAATTTCTTACCAGCTCAGGCTGCAAATCTGGGAATTGGTTTAAAAAAAAAAAAAAACGGGCAGGCCATTAATAGTTGCTTACTATATACCAGGTGTTACATTAAGTGTTTCACAAATATCATGTCACTAAATCTTCACACATTTTTATAAGTACTATTACTTTCTCCCCCTTTTACTGGTGAGGAAGCAGAGTTTATACCACTAGTAAATACCAGAGCCTAGATTTAAAACTAGGACTAACGCTACTTTATAATGTTTTCTAATACTAAAAATAATAATAATAATAATAATTTACTATAACCAACATTTTAATATTTAAAAAAACAGACCAAGTTTAGCATAGTTGAGAAAAATTCTTTTAAAAACACCACCAATGACATGGTATTTATGTTACTGGTGGCCTTGGTGGTTGGGCAGGACTTTGCTTTCTAGGCCTCTCTCTAAGCTGGATCATTTATTGTAGGTTTGCAACTTGAGTGAGGAATATTATTTATCCTTAAGTTTCAACATTCACTCTCTAGAAACCAGTACAGAGTGACTGTATACTGTTACAACATATTAAGTCCCAGAGGACACCTGTGAGCACCAGTTTTCCAAAGAGAAACCAAGAAAGAAAGGCAGGCTGCTCATCATCAGTAAGATGATTTACCAAATGCAAGACACTGTATAGGTCCTGCCCTAGGTGTGTAGATTTCCCCAAACCTACAAATTCCTAACAGGACTCTTTTGGGAAATGTAACGTAAAAACAGGCAAAGACTTCTGAGACACACTAACCTCTTTCTCAAGCACCCTTACACTTTTAGAATAGAAAAAAAATTCTAGGAGAAGAATGTCTTGGTCCTCTATAGACTAGCTCCTTTGCACAGTTCAACCAAGAAGTATACTTTTAGCTTCTCTAAAGGTGCAAAAGTAGGGAATTCCCTAGTGGTCCAGTGGTTAGGACTCTGTGCTTTCACTGCCGAGGGCCCAGGTTCAATCCCTGGTCAGGGAACTAAGATCCCACAAGCCGCATGGCGGCCAAAAAAAAAAAAGAGAAGGTGCAAAAGTAATTCTATCTAACACAAAATACTCACCCTCGTTTTCCACTTTTTGATGGTGGGCCACTTCTCCTTTCATTCCTAGGACCTGAGAAATTCCTTCCGGATTTGGGTGGACCATTGTTGCCACGCCGATTCTGGCGATCTATGCCAGGTCTCTGACTAGAAAAACTTCTCTTTGCTATTTCCCTTTTTGGAGGTAAAACATTCTCTCCGGCCTTTACAACCACTTGTGCATTCAAATCAGCATTTTTTTTTTCATCCCTTTCGCGCCTCTCATTGAAATCACTGCTTTCAGAAGCTGTTTCCCATTCTTCATTTGCCTGATCTGAAGAGTTCTGATTAGATAAGTCTGGTGTCTTATTCCCAGAAATATCCCCAGCAGTATTAACTGGTTCTTGAACCACATTACTAACTGTGCCATTTGTGGGTACTGCCACCTCATTGGTTTTTGAAGCAGCCTCCCTCTCTCTTAGCCGTCTAAATCGGGGAGGTTTATCTTGCCTCGGTGGTCGGGTAGGACGCTGCCTTCGGGGCCTCTCTCTAGCTGGGTCAAATTTTCGCTCAAATTTTGGAGGCCGTTTATCTGCTGGCATAGGAATAAACTGCTCATGTCTTCTTGGTGGCTCTCCATCATCTGGTTTAGGAGCTTCTGCCTGCCTTGGGTTCCACTGATTGTCCCGATAAGCAGGTCTTCGTAAAGTGGAAGGGCGTGATGGGCGACCTCCAGGATCCCTTCCACCACGTCTGAATGTTCCCCCTCTGCCTCGCCTTGTAGGCTCTCCTTTAGGAAGGAAGCCTGGTTTAGATTTATCATCATCCCTTACAAAAGGTTTTTCTAGAGGTCTACTATCTATTCGGACATGATTTTCAGGCTTGAAAGAAGATGGAGGCTTTATAGGTTTTTTGTTTTCAGACCGTTCCTCTCTTTTGGGAAGTTTACCTTTGCTTAAACTATCCTTGTCACTTGCACTTTCATGAATTTCACTGTCTGTGTCAGTCTCTGAACCTCGCTGTCTTCTTCTTTTGGGAACTACTTCAAAATCAGAGCTCTCACTTCGTGTTTCACTTTCTTCTCGTTGTCTGAGGGGTCCTGGGGGCACATGCTCTGCTCGTGGCTTATTGTCTCTATACTGAGGATAGTCTCGAGTGTGCCCTCTACCACCCCGGCCACGCCCTCCATAAGAGCCTCTATAGCTTCGCCCTCTGGAGTAATATTCACCTCGGCCTCGACCTCTGTATCCTTGATCTGGAAACCAATCTCTATCTCTAGCTTCTTTCCAATAGGTCCTAGGGGGTAAAGTTGATTCTTTCTTAGCTGTTGGTCTTAAATCTGGTCGAGACCTCTCTGTAACAAGGTCTTTGCTGATGATTTTCTCAGGTTGCTTTTCTTCCTTGACTGTTGGTACTGTGACAGTTTGCTGGTTTACAGTTTTAGCTGCAGGCTCTACCTCAACACTACTTACAGGTTCCAAAGGCTTCTCGGTATCTTGAGGTGGCTTTTGCACCAAAGTTGAAGGTGAAGTTTCTACTGAAGGAAATTTCTCTGGTTCTGGTTGAGGTGGCAGTGGAACCGACTGTGGCTGAAGTGGTGCCACAGGTGGTGGGGGTGGAGGAAGAGGTTCTTTCTTTTCTGTCTTTTCAGGTTTTGCCATTTTTTCGGTGACCTTTTCTCCCTTTTCTCCTTCTTTCTCCTTCCTTTGCTCTCGTTCTTCTTTCATATCTCTAAGTATAGGTTTTTTAATAGGACCTGATCTTCTCACAGGCCTATCATTACCTTCTTCTCTTCTGCTGGAGCTAGGCCTTGGGCCCCAACGAGTTTCCGATTTAGATTTATACAGTTTTTCAGGTTTTGGTCCTTCAGAAGATCGTATAAAGCCCTCTTTTTTTGGTTTTTCCTCTGGTCTTTCTGCTGGTTCTTTTGAATCAATGCATCTGCTAGTTACTTTAGGAATGCTTGCAGATGGCTCATTTCTCTGCTCCTCTGATTTTTGAGTATGGTTAGATCCATGGGAAACACTTCTTTTCCGGGCAGGCTGACTTTCTCCAGCTGAAATTCGCTCTTCTTGAGTGGATACAGTCTTTTGATCAGGTACATCAAAACAAGCAGGCTGATTATTTGTGTCAGTATGATGAGGTCTAATGTCTTCCACCGATCTGCTTAAAAACTTCTGTACTTCTGTCTCACTTGATTCTCTGACAAAGTCTGCTTTTGGATGAGCCTCTAACTGACTATGTTCTACTGGATAAGCAGCAGTTATGTGTTCCTGATCCAATGGGGCTTCAGGCCTATGATAAGGAGAATTCAAAGAAATAACAGCCATCAAGGCAAAAATCTTTCTCACAGGTACATGTACAGCAAAATAACCCCTCTAATTTAGAAAGAAAAAATGGATCCTAATCATAAAGAGCTTTATGTCTCTATAAAAAGTTTAGTGCAACATTATTCATAATAGCCAACAGATAGAAACAACCTAAATGCCTACTGACAGATGAATGGCTTAAGAAAATGTGGTAAATGCATACAATAGAATGTTGTTTAGTATTAAAAAAAGAAAGAAAATCCTGCTATATGCTATGTCATGGATGAGGACATTACACTAAGTGAAATAAACCAGTCACAGAAGGACAAATGCTGCATGATCCCACTTATATATACTATATAATGTAATCAAACTCATCCACACAGAAGGTGTGATTGCCAGGGATTAGGAGGAAGGCGGAAATGAGTATGATTAAATGGGTAAAAAATTTCAGTTGTGCAAGATTAAAAAGTTGTAGAGATCTGTTGTACAACATTATGCTTATACTACACACTTAAAATTTTGATAGGAGGGTAGCTATGTTATGTTTCTACCCCCACAATTAAAAACAAATGAAGCTCATTCCTTAAGAGGAAGTTTAGAACATGCTGATGTGAATTTTTAATCCACCGAAACTAGTAATTTCCACTTATAACGAGAGTACACTAGAGTAGGTCCATCTTTCCCACTGAATCAGAATTTTAAAACACCACAACATATACTCCTTAAAAGGGCAGAAGTTCTAACTTCATGGTTATAAACTGTTAGAGATCACCAATTGTCTGATACTTCAAAGTAACTCTGTAAATTAGTGTTTGTCCTTAACTCAGCCTTAGAATTAAATGTCTACCATATTTCTCGTTAGTGGAAGAACTACATCCACACTTTAGCCACATTACATGTCAAGTGCCTAATCAACAGCAGAATCTTGCCAATTTTAACATCTACCACTAAATTTCAGCATTTAACTAAGTGTACAGAACTACGTTACAAAATGCCCTAATCAATACAGAAATGCCAGAAAAAGGAAAATACGTCCTAGAATGAAATAAGGCATACTAAATGGGAGAAAATCAGATCGGTGGCTCAGTCCTAAATCAGAAAGATCTTCAGAGAGACTACACAGTTTTCGTTTCCCCACAATATTCTATTGGTCTACTAATAATTTTAATAATTACCTTACATCCTCAGGTTCTTCTGTTGCCTTGGGAGTGGTGGCCTGCTGAGGCTCAGTATGAGGATAGGGATCTGATCCCCACATCATACGAGGCTCAGAGAGGGAAATTGCATGATCTCTTGCAGAGCGAGCTATATGCTCAAATGACTCAGAGCTGCTCGGTGACCCTTCCATCTGGTCTCTTCTCATTAATGGCTTAGGAGGAATCATTCCTATACGAAAGATCAGAAAAAGATTGGGGGGTGGGGGTAGGAGAACGAAGGAAACAAAATCATTACAGACGTAGAATCTACGTTATTACTTAATTACTATTTGGACAGTCTATATTTAAACCAAAGAAACACTTTTGGCAAGTAAAACTGATTAATTCAAAAAAATAATCAGTGAAAATTATATTGAGTTTTTCTGTGAATGAGATTTTTATTGTTGTTGTTAAATAGATTTAAAAATTGAGGAAGCAAAGCAAGCAAAACCATAAGAACAGCCTATTTTACTTTAAAGGAAAGAAAAGATAATGCCTATAAAAATCAGATAACAAGCACCGTGACTCTACGCATGTTAAACATTATGAGAATTACACCAAGTGATAAATTTTCAGAAAAACATTTTCTATAGAAAATCCCATTAATCTAGTTTAGTTGATCAATATGCTATAAATTATGCCTCTTAAATTTAAAATTTTCAGTGTAAATTTTAAAATAAAGATGTGATTCTTGATCATATTTTTGTCACCTCTAAATTTTCCTCTACACTGTCTTGGTACTGGATTATCTGGATTTATTCTGATAAAGACTGCTATTTTATTTGTTTTTAGCTAACCTATTAGGAAATCCAAGTGTTAGGCTGGCAAATGATAGAGAAAATTGAAAAGCTGTAATATATAATATATGGACAAAATTCAAATGCTGAAACACCTGAAGGAATAAAAACAATGTAGTGAATAACAGATATTATAACTAAGATAGTAATTTTCCATCTGAAAATTTTAAAATAGTATTTGCAAGAGAGAAAATATATTTTCTCTTTGGTCTTACCACACTGTTGGTACAGTATCTGGCATTTAACTACTCTATGCTGAGAGAAGACACATAATTTTATGACTAAAAAGTCCTATTTAAGTTCTTACTAGATTATAACTCTCAAAGGAATTAAGACTAAAAACGCGGGGAAAATGAAAAACTTTGAACTTGCAAAACTGCAAGTGAGCCATGAGACAATGCCAACTTAAACTTACCAGGATGAATGGGCGGAATATCCATAGCAGGTCTACCTGATATCATTCGCGGATCCATGTATGACTGCATCATGAGCCACCTTGGATCAAAACCCATAGAAGCCAAATGCTGAGGGTGAGGCTGCATGGGCTGGTAAAGAGGTCTGTGTGGTGGTGGAGGGACAGCACCACTGGATGGCTGTGAAGGAACCGTTTGTGGAAGTACACCTTGCTGCTGCTGCTGCTGCCACTGCTGCTGTTTCATCTGTTCCTAAAAAAAAGCAGGACCCCACATCTGAGACTTTAGCTCCATGCGATAAATTAATATAATCAATCAGAAAATAGGCTTTGTGAAACCTTGAGGGAAAAGAACTCCAAACACATTTGACAGTGAGAGGTGGCAAGACAAAAGAACAAAGAATGAGTTATGACATTTTGCCTTACACTTGACTTAAGCAACTAATCACTCATTAATTATACTGCAGAAACCACTTCCTAGAAAGGAAGATGGTTTCTATAAATGAGGCAGAGGGAAAAAAGGAATGACATAGAAGTTTCACAGTAAAGCCCTTATCAACAAACTTTTACTAATTTAAAAGGGGGAAATTTTTCAGGGAAAATTTGTATGCTTTGTGTATTTTGAGTTTTATGTCAAATTATTTCTTATACTACTGAACAATAAACCTTTTTAATCACACATACAGGATAAAATGTTTTTATTGTTACCTGCTGCCGCTGGAATCGTGGTGGTAAAGACTTCTGAAACTGTTTAAAATAGCCAGATAATATAGCAGGCCGAGGCTGAGACCCTGATTCTGGTTCTGTTTCATGTGCTGCTTGTGTGGTCTCCTTTTCACTGCGATTGCTATCTTGTCTACTGAAAACTGGGTCATCCTCTGCCCAAAGAAAAGGTGAAAGATAATTATACTCATCAACGACACTTGACAAATACATGTTGTTTGTACTGGAGTGAAATAATTAGATTGATATATTTAAAAAGTTAACGAGGAAGAAAGCATCCTTACTCTAAAACACTTTTGTATTTTAATATTGGTAACCATCAATGAGGTAACATTAGATTAACAAAACCCTAGACTTTCTCAAAGCTGGATTCTTGAGACAGAAATCACATGCCCAAATGCTTTACCATACAAATGTCTGTATTTGATATTTTGTGATAATAAACCATTTCAAATACTACCTATTTTGCACTGTTTCACTAAATATTAACACTACTGTCAACATTTACTTGGGGTTCTCTAGGACTTAGGTGAAAACACAAATGGCCTATAAATACTTAAAATAGAACATACTGGTTTACTTAAAAATTTTTTTGATCAGGGGATGTTATCTATAAAGAAAACTAATGAATCTAAGTCTGATGACAACAGAGTGATCACCAGCTATCTTCAAATATATAAATCATTATTCTGTGATATACTTGAAGATAGATGGTGATCACTCTGTTGTCATCAGAGTTTAAAATCATTATTTTATGTAAAGGGTATCAATTATGGTACACGAGAAGAACCATACACATCCCCCCACACAAAAAAAGTTCTCATCCCAAAGAAAACCAGAGCCATATACATTCTAGAGAATGCCATTTGTCACAACTACAAAGCCATGTATATTATAAATTCTTTTCTCAGAGAATTAGGGGTGGATTTTAATGGGAAAGCTAATGTAATGCCAATGGTAAAACGATGCAGTAAAGAATCACAAATCACATTTTGTCTGTATTACATTCAATATTAAAAATGTTAAAGAAAATAAAATATTAGAGGGGAAAGAGAGCCAAGTAGGTGCAACATTTAAAAATGAAATGGGTACATCTCATTGATAAACCCAGCTAAAATTAAACTGCCATCAGAGGACATATAAAATGTGAATGAAAATAAAAGTGTCACTAAACAATGATTATTAAAAACAAAACCATAATTAATTATGTATATATAGTGGCTGCTGATGGTTAAATTAATTAATCAGGGTCAATACATGTATTCACTGGCAGAACTAGGACTAAAATGAATTTCCTAAAAAAAAAAAAAAAAAAAAAAAAAAGAATTTCCTTATTTCTAATCCATGGTCCTTTCTCATTAACTGTGAATGAGATTCCCTAAGGTTGTTCTCTTTCAGAATTCATCAATTTTAAAGTATACAAATGTTTTTCATTTCTGTGGTGAGAAATTTTACTTTACCTTTTTTGAGTGTTTTGAGCAAAGTGCTTAAGATATATAATAAAAGCCCGTTACCAATATCAAATTATCTCCAGACTGCTTAATATAAAAATTTGTGAAATCTGGTAACTAAACAAATAATCCACATGGGCTGTATCTTATTTTTTAAAAAAATTGAGATAAAACACTTACTCTTTTTATAGTTACATTAAGGACCAAGTTTGAAGGTAACCCAGAATATAGATAAAAACTTAAAGCAAAACTTTAAACAGCTTTATAACTTCAAGCAGCAGGGTCTTATAGAAAGAGCATGGGTTTTGAGGTAAAAAAAATTTCAGTATTTCCGTAACAGAAAATATACTGAAATAAAACTATTTCTATTTTAAATCACTGTTAACTCAAGCTATTCACTAAGACTGAATTTTACAGCAAGTTTGGAGCAAAGTTTTATTAATTAGAGTTTATAAGCCAAGTTGGGAAAGAACAAAAAAGCTGATTATAGGCTTTGGCTTTGGGTTTTTTTTGGCAGCGCTGTGCGGCTTGCAGGATCTTAGTTCCCCAATCAGGGGTTGAACCCACGCCCCCTGAGGTAGAAGCGCAGAGTCTTAACCACTGGACTGCCAGGGAAGTCCAGTGAAGGCTTTTTTCAAAAAGCAGAATTACTGTCTGGTAAGCATATAAATGACCTACGGAAGCTTTTCTATTCACACTGGTAAAAAAACATATATGAAATTATGAACTGAGTACAGTCATTTAATTATGACAATCCAAAATTCCCATTAACCTCTATTCAACTTAAGTTTTAGAGGTATTAACACATGTGAACAAAAGAGATTTTATTTAGTAGTTAAATGTCTTGGAATCAGAAAAGAGTAGAAGAATCAGCATCTCTTAACTATGAAGCTAATACAATTTTGCAGACAAAATAGAATTAAAGGTCATCTAACTATATGGTATCTACAATAAACTCACTTTAGATCCAAATATATAAATAAATTGAAAATGAAAAGATGGACAAAGATATTCCATGGAAATAGTAACCAAAAGAGAGCAGGGTGGCTACACTAACATGCGACAAAATTGACCTTAAATCAAAGAAGTTTTACAAGAGATAAAGAAAGTCATTAAATACTAATAAAAGGTTCAATACTGCAAGATACAACAATTATAAAACATTTATACACCTAGTAACAGACCACCAAAACGTATGAAGCAAAATACTGACAGAATTAAGGGGATAGATAGTTGCACATTAATAGTTAGAGGCTTCAGTCTTCCCTGGTGGTTCAGTGGTTAAGAATCCACCTGCCAGTGCAGGGGACACAGCTTCGAGCCCTGGTCCAGGAAGATCCCGCATGCTGCAGAGCAACTAAGCCCATGTGCCACAACTACTGAGCCTGCGCTCTAGAGCCCGCAAGCCACAACTACTGAGCCCATGTGCCTAGAGCCTGTGCTCCGCAACAAGAGAAGCCATCACAGTGAAGCCTGCGCACCACAATGAAGAGTACCCGCAAGCTCACTGCAACTAGAGAAAGCCCGCGCGCAGCAACGAAGACCCAACACAACCAAAATTAAACAAACAAACAAATTTATATATATAAAATAATAAAGGCTTCAACATTCCAATCCCAATAATGGCTAAAATAGCCACACAGAAGATAAATAAGGAAAAAGAGAACTTAATAAACCAACTAGATCCAACAGACATATACAGAACACTCTACCCAAAAACAGCATACACATTTTTCTCAAGGGACATTTCCAGGACAGATCACGTTAGGCCACAAATTAACTCTCAAAAGAGTTAAAAAGATAGATATCATATAAAATATTTTCTCTAACCACAATGGAATGAAGTTAGAAATCACCAGAAGTAAACCTGGAAAATTCACAAATCTGTGGAAATTAAGCAATACACTCTTTAACAGCCAAAAGATCAAAAAAGAAAGTGCAAGGGAAACTGGAAAATACCTATGAGATGAATGAAAACAAAAGCACAACATACCAAAACTTATGGGATGCAGCAAAAGCAAAGCAAAGAGGGAAATTTATAGCTATAAATGCTTACATTAAAAAACAGGAAACCTCTCAAATCAATAACCTAGAGTTACGACTTAAGGAATGAGAATAAGAAGAACAAACTAAACCCAAGGTTACTAGAAGGAAATAAAAATCACAGCAGAGATCAAGAAAATAGAGAATAGAAAAATAGAGAAAAATCAATGAAAACAAAAGTTGGTTCTTTGACAAGATCAACGAAATTGACAAATCTTTAGCTGGGGTGGAGGGGTGAACTAAAGAAAAAAGAAGACTCAAATTACTAAAATTAGAAATGAAAATGGGGACAATACTACCAATTCTACAGAAATAAAAAGGATTATGAGAGAATTATGGACAACTGTACACCAACAAACTGGATAACCTAGATGAAATGTACAAATTCCTAAAAACAAAAAATCTACCAAGACTAAGTCACAAAGAAATAGAAAATGTGAATAGACTTTTAACTAGTAAGGAGACTGACTTGGTAATCAAAAATCTCACGACAAAGAAAAGCCCTGGACCTGATGGCTTCACTGGCGAATTCCACCAAACATTTAAACAACTAACATCAATTCTTCTCAAACTTTTCCAAAAAATTGAAGAGGAGGGAACACTTCCTAACTCATTTACAAGGCCAGCATCACCTTGATACCAAAGCCAAACAAGAACACTACAAGAAAACTACAGACAAATATCTCTTATGAACACTGATGCAAAAATTCTCGACAAAATACTAGAAAACAGAATTTAGCAGTATACTGAAAGTGTTATACACCGTTTACCAAGTGGGATATATTCCTGGGATGCAAGGATGGTTTAACATACAAAAATCGATCTATATATTACACATTAACAGAATGAAGGGAAAATAACACATGATCATCACAATTAATACAGAAAAGGATTTGACAAAATTCAACACATTTTTGTGATAAAAATACTCGAACTAGGAACAGAAGGAAACTACCTCAACATAATAAAATCCACTTAGGAGAAACCCACAGCTAATACCACACTCAATGTTGACAGACAAAGCTTTTTTTGTAGGATCAGGAACAAGAAAAGGGTGCCTCCTTTTGCCACTTTTATTCAACTTAGTAATGGATAATTTTGAGGGATTCAACACTGCAGTGGAGGAAGTAACTGCAGATGTGGTGGAAACAACAAGAGAACTAGAATTAGAAGTGGAGCCTGAGATATGACCGAATTGCTGCAATATTACAATAAAACTTGAATGGATAAGGAGCTGCTTCCAATAGATGAGCAAAGAAAGTGGTTTCTTGAGATGGAATCTACTCCTAGTGAAGATGCTGTGAAGCCTGTTGAAATGACAACCAAGGATTTAGAACATTATTACATAAACTTAGTTGGTGAAGCATTGGCAGGGTTTGAGAGGATTGACTCCAATTTTGAAAGAAGATCTACTGTGGATAAATGCTATCAAACAGCACTGATGTTACAAAGAAATCATTTGTGAAAGGAAGATTCAATCGATGCAGCAGACTTCACTGTTGTCTTATTTTAAGACATTGCCACAGCACCCCCACCTTCAGCAGCCACCACCCTGATCAGTCAGCAGCCATCAACACTGAGGCAAGACCCTCCCTCACCCCCACAGCAAAAAGATCATGGCTCAGTGAAGGCTCATTGATGGTTAGCATTTTTAGCAATAAAGTATTTTTAAGTTAAGGTATGTACATACAGTATATATATATTTTTAGACAGAATGCTACTGCACACTTAATAGTCTACAGAATAGTGTAAACATAACTTTTATATGCACTGGGAAACCAAAAAATTCATGTGACTTGCTTTATTGCCATATCTGCTTTGTTGCAGTGGTGTGGTACCCAACCTGCAACATCTCTGAGGTATGCCTATGCTCAAAATAAATGAAAGCAGGCAGGGTCTCAAAGAGATATATGTACACTCACAGTCCCATGAGTGTTATTTAAAATAGGTAAAACACGGAATCAACCCAAGTGTCCATCAACAGGTTGGGTAAGCAAAATGTGGTGTGTGTGTTTACTTATATGATGATTAGTAGCCTTAAAAAGGAAGGAAATTCTGTAATATGCTACAATGGATGAAACCTAAGGACATTATGCTAAGCAAAAAAAGCCAGTTACAAAAAGCCAAATACTGTATGATTCCACTTACATGAGGTACTGAGAATAGTCAAACTCACACAGAAAGAAAGTAGAATCACCATCCAGGGAGGGACTGGGGAGAGCTACTGTTTAATGGATATAGAATTTCAATTTAAGAAGATGAAAAGAGTTCTGGAGATGGATGGTAGTGATGGTTCATTATGAATGTTTTCAATACCACTGAACTGTACCCCTAAAAATGGTTAAGATGCTAAACTTTATGTTACATGTATTTTATCATAATTAAGAAAAATTACAGGAAAAAAACACATTTTAAAGTATCCAATAAAATTCAAACTTATCCAAAAAACACTAATCACTTTTATTTGGATTACGTATTTTAAAAATACAAAAACATCCAATATCCACATGTAATATGAAGCCTTTTGTAAAGCTTATATAAAGACAAACAAGACTATTATACCTTTGTTACAGCTGTTTTCACTTTCTGGTTTTTCTACCATAGGCTCTAAAGTAGGTTCTTTGTGTTCAATTTTTTCCTCCACTTTCTCCCTTTCTTTCTTCTCCAACTCACATTCCTTTTCCTGTTCTTTCATCTTCTGCAGTTCTTTTTCCTTTTCTTGCTGCCGTTCTAGTTCTTTCTCTTTTTCTTGCTTTCTTTCCTTCTCCATTTCTCTCTGTTTTTCCTGCTCTCGCTCCAGTTCTTTTTCCTTCTCCTGTTGCCTTTCCCTTTCTTTTTCCCGCTCCTTCTCTCGCTCCCGTTCTTGTTCTTTTTCAAGTTCTTTCTCACGTTCCCGTTCCTTTTCTCGTTCTTTTTCTCGCTCCCTTTCTCTAACTTCCTCTGGAGAGGGTTGTTTGTCCACGATGCCAAGCTTTTCATCTAATCGTTTAAGTTTCTCTGCACATGCTGCTTTCCTTTGCTCTTCCATTCTTCGCTCTTCCTCTTCACGCCGTTTACGAGCACGTTCCACTGCTGCAGAAAGTTCTGACTGTTGTCTTCTTCTTTGCTTCCATATTTCATCTTCATCTGGGACCTGCTGCTTAGCGGGGAAAGAGCCTGGTCTTCCAGGTACTGCCTGTCGGTCTGGAGGAGGATGCTGAAACATTAAGATAAATTATCAGATGAGTATGACAACAAAGGATATATCATAGACACGGAGCAGGAGCAAAATTCTCCAGTGTGTCAGAAATTTTCCTGAAAAACATACACATTAAACTGCAAACAAGTAACAATGTGGGGAAAATAGTAAATCTAGTTAATTTTCGAGAATAATTAATCCAGTCATCTAATATTTACTGAGCGTGTACCTATTTACTGTGCCAGACATTATTGCTCACTCAGTATTTGTTGAATAAAATTAGAAGTTGTCACAACACGAATTTCAAAATCTAAATTTAGAGACAAAGGAAATTTAGAATGTGAGTGCTTTAGCAGGAACTTCCAGAGATGGAATGCCTAAAGAGGGAGAAAAGAAGTCCATAAAGATGCAACATGGCACCACATGAGCCCTGAGAAGACTGAGATACAGTTACAAGGAAAGAGCACACAGTCAAAGATGCTAAGTGAAGGACATGGAGACATTGCTGCTGCTGCTGACATGCCAAAGGAGAGAAAATTCCTAAAAAGCAGCTTGGGTAGAGAGAATTCTATCTTTAAACTGAAAGATCCAGAAAGGTGTATCTAGATCCCATGGTGGAGAATGGGAGGATGACCTGAGAGGCTGAGTTTTAATGATTTAATTTTCAATTAACACGTTCTAAAACAATTACTACAAAGCCTAAAAATGCCAGCAACTTTGCAAAGACAAGCAGGATGAAAAAAAGCACATGAAGAGCTGCAACATCAAGGAACTAAAAAATTTGTTTTAAAAATATTGATTTTCGGGACTTCTGTGGTGGCGCAGCAGCTAAGAATCCGCCTGCCAATGCAGGGGACACGGGTTTGATCCCTGGTCCGGGAAGGTCCCACATGCCGTAGAGCAACTAAGCCCATGTGCCACAGCTACTGAGCTTGCGCTCTAGAGCCCACACACCGCAACTATGAGCCCACACACCGCAACTACTGAAGCGCGCGTGCTCTAGGGCCCGTGTGCCACAACTACTGAGCCCATGTGCTGTAACTACTGAAGCCTGCGCACCTAGAGCCCGTTCTCTGCAACAAGAGAAGCCACTGCAATGAGAAGCCCGTGCTGAGCAACACAGCCAAAAAAAAGAAAAAAAAAGATTTTTAATAGTATTAGGGCGAAGAAACCTTAAAAGCCATATAATTAGTCAGAATCCCTACAAAAGAGAAAATAAAGATATGGTGAAAACACTGGACTGAATACTAAAAACAAAAAACCCAAACAAACCATGAATCCAGACTCTACCATTTACTAACAGTGCTGTCTTAGGCAAACTGTTTAATCTCTCTGGTATTTAGTTACTTCATCTAGAGCTTGAAAGACAAGCTGCAAAAGCAAAGTAATTATATAAACACACCTAATTTACACTGTAAACTCACAGAGTAAGCATTTTTTAAAAAGCAACTTCATTGAAGTATAATTTACATAAAATGTGATATATATATATTTAACTGTACAGTTTGGTGAGTTTGGACAAATGATAAACTTAGGTAACTACTGCCCCAATCAACATATAGAGCATTTTCATCAGTCCTCTGCCTGCATCCCTGACCTCAAGCAACCAGCAATCTACTTCTGGCAGTATAGAGTAGATCTGCCTTTCCTAAAATTTCACAAAAATGGATACATCAAGTTATATTCTGTTTTGTATCTGGCTTCTTGTGTTCAGGGTAATGGTTCTGAGGTCACTGTGTGTAGCAGTAGTTTACTCCATTCTATTGCTGCATAGTATGGCATCACAGGCATATTGTTTCATCTGTGGATGGACATACGGATTGCTTCTAGTTTTTTTTAACTAGAAATAAGACAGCTATGGTCATTCATGCCTAAGTCTTTGTGTAAATGTATGTTTTCATTCCTCTTAGATGAATACCTAAGAGTGGAACTGTCAAGTCATATAGTAACTATGTGTTTCACTTTATAAGAAACTGCCAAACTGTTTTCCAAAGTGATTACAAGGTTTTACAGCTCCACCAGCAATATATGAGGGTGTCACCTGCTCTGCATCCTCCCCAATATTTGGTGTCATCAGCCTTTTAAATTCTGGATGTGTAACAAAATTTCAATGTGGTTTTACTTTCCATTTTCCTGCTGACTAAAGATATTGAACATCTTTTCATGTGCTTATTGGACATTTGTATACCTTATTTTATGAAGTGAATGTTCAAATCATTTTGTTGGACTTTTTGTCTTATTATTGACTTGTAAGGGCTTTTAAATACACACCCCCCCCATACAAGTTCTTTGTCAGATGTATTAATATTTTTTCCTGTGATATCTTTTCTTTGCCTTACAGATGTTTTTCAAAGTCCAACTGATCGATTTCTTTTTTCTTTCTAATTCTTGCATTTTTTGTCTTATCTAAGACATTTTTGTTGGCCCAAGTTCATAAAGACTTTCTTCTACATTTTCTGCTAGATGTCTTAGTTTTAGCTTCTATGTGTATAGAAATGTTACAAAGAGCATTGAGTGGTTAAAAGGAAAATGACTGATGGAGATAACGGTGATGGTTATGGTATGTGCACTATCATTGTAGAGTGATCAGCGAAGGCCTGTGCATTGTTAGTATCTGAGCAAAGAACTCAATCACAGCAAGAACCTTAGAAAGAGTCTTCTGGTTAGAGGCAACAGCAAATAAAATGTCTTGAGGGTAAAATTAAAACGAGAGCAATAAAGCTTGTGTGGCAAGAACAGAGAGGGAGAAAAGTAGATGAAATCAGAAAAGGAGACAAACTTTAAAGACCATGAAAAGAACCTGAGCAAGGAATAACTGACCTAGTGTATGTATGTATGTGTGTGTGTGTATATATATGTAAAGCATATACATGTAATATAAGATATATAAATATATACATAAAGTTATATCTGCTATAGGAGAATTTGGGATGGAGGTAGTGGGTGAGCAGGCAGCAAGACAGGAAAACAAGACGACCTGTTAAGTCCAAATGAAATGTATCTGGTGGCAGCAAGTACTCAGTATAGGAATATATTCTAAAGGTAGAGGTGACAATTTGCTGATAGATTAGGTTGGATGTAAGGTAAAAGAGAAGAAAGATTTAAGAGTGACTTCCATGTTTTAACCTCAGCAATGTCATTATCTAAGATAGGGAAGACGGGAAGACAGTAGCCGAACTGCCTAAGTGTGGGTGAGGGTTTTTATGGTTTGCACTATTAACTGTCAGATATCTACCAGAGATCCAAGTGGAAATGCTGAGCCGATTGCTGAATACAAGACTTTCGAAGTCAGGATAGAGCTTTAAGGGCTCGAGATACTTACTGAGTGCCATCAGATGATCCCCCAGGGAAAGAATATAGTTAGAAAAAGAAATGAGAACACAGCCCTGAGCCCTCCAACAGAAGGAATATAAATTTAAGAAAGAGAACAAAACAGTATGATGTCTCAAAAGCAAGTTTTTAAAAAGTTTTAAGAAGGATGGAGGGATGAAGAGGTTAACTATGTCAACTGCTGCGGAGATTAAGTAAATGAATACAAGAGAACTGTATTTGGCAAGATGGAGCAGTCATTACTAACCCTGATAATAACAGTTTCAAAGGTATAGTGGGGAGATGAAAGTGTAACTGGAGAGGATTAATGAGAGAGAAAGTGAAGCCAGTAAGTGTAAACAGCTCACTAGAACAATTTGGCCATGAAGGGGAACAGAGATATAGGTAGGAAACTGTGGGGAAATGGAGTGTAGTGGGAGTTAAAGAAGGGTTGGTGTTTAAAACTTTTTTTTAAAGATGAAAGAGAATATTACTGGTAACCGATAGAAGATGGGATCCAGAGAACAAGTAGAAGGGTCATCCTCAGGAGCAAGGGCAACAGGAAACGAGTCAGACCAGGAAGGGCGCTCAGATGGGAAGAAGAGCTGCTTCTTACTTTCTTGGAAAAATCAGGAGCATGCTCATCAGCTGAGGAGGAAGAAGGACAGGCCAAAGAGGAAGACGTGCAGGAGCTACAATGTGAAGTCAACAACTGTTTCATAAACATTATAAATAAGAAACACACAGAGGACGTTTCCAGTAAAACAAACAGGGCAAATAATACATACAGACCATTAACAAGCATTTAGTTAAAATTTACCTGCTGTGCAAGCAACTTTGGAGGTGGTGGCAAGTGTGAAGATGGTCCACGTTCCTATTATAAAGAAAAGGATTTTTACAAAGTAAGATAAAAAATATCTACTTGAAATATTTCTGACTGCAATGTTTTTCAGTGAGACCAAAAGACTGCAAAAAGTAAAACATCTTTATCCTTTTCTCTTTTTAAATAAAAGTACATCAGTCTCTACAAAATAACTTTATGTTCTATACAATCACTCAGCCATTTTAATTAAGGTTACAATCCCCAATTAACTTTGTTAAGAGTAGAATCTTAGTGTACAAATTCTAGAATTCTATCCCAGGTAATCTGGCTGTGAAGAAGTATGCCTCTAATTTCAAATTATTATTTACGTAAGCCCAATTGTTTTTCTAATGGCAAACTAAACCTTTCAAATTTATATAAGGAAAAGAAACATCTAAAACATTGGAACCAGATATATATAGACTATTCACTTGTTATTATACATATCAGTGCCACACACACGTACGCAAATCAAAACATCAAGATATGGTCTATATTTTTCTATTTTTTATCATTCCCCATTACGCCAGTAAGTTAAAAGTCACACAAAACACAGATTTTATTTTAAAATTACTTTAAAAATCCTTCTTTTCCAGAATTCACAAATTTATTTTCCAATGGCTAACCAATGCCTTAAGAATAAAATTCAAACCTCTTGTATAGCATACAAGACTTAACAACTACTAGTTCTTACATAGCTCTCTTACTCCTCTCCCATGTCAAACTGCTGGGGACTTCTTGATTAGGCCATGCTTTCCTATACTTCTCTACCCTGAACATGTTCCCACTGCTTGGAATCACCCTCTTCCCTTTGTTTACTGGCTAATTCCAGCTTCAAGTATCAAGTCTTTTGTGAAATGTTTTACATAGAATTTTCTAAGAACTATGTGCACCCTATCACGGCACTGTTAGCTACTTACTTTTACCTCCCTGAAGGCACCGATTCCTCCATCCGTTTTGTATGAATTCAACAAATACATGCTGAGTATACTATGAATTACTTAAGTAGGCTCTCTGGAAGATAGCCCTGTTAAATTCTCACTTTGCAGTGCAGTTCTTGCTACATCTTAGAGGTAGGATCAAGTGTATCTGTTGCCCACATACTTCCCCCTTTTTAACAACATTCTTCAAAATGGCTCAGACTACATAGATTTCTCTACTCCCTAGTGTGATTTCCCTACTCAGATAACATACAATTTCACACGTGAATACTAACTAGGATTTACGAAGCATTCAGTAAACTATAAAGCACTTCAGTTATGTTAGTTTGGAAAAACAATTTATCCCTCCACTCTGACATGCCCAAGCTGCTATAAGAAGGAAGAGTGAAACTTTAGTTTCTACTTGATAATTTTAGCTACTGTATTGATAATTCCTGTTAGTATGCAATAAAATTATGGTTTAGGTCTAGAGCTATTTAAGAAAAAATATGTAGTTCCCATTTCCTAAGTCTTTTTCCAACTAACTCTATGATTATGAGATTAATTCATCCTTGTCACTTGTCTGCAGTGACAAGAATCTCCATGAGTCCAACCAACCTGATTAAGTGGAGGTCCTTTCCCATAGGGACCTTTTGCTACTGATGGATGGGCAGGTATCTGAGAAGATGACTTAGTGTTGAAAACTTCATCTGCTTCTTTTCGGTTTTCAGTGTTTTCAGAGGCTTTTGAACCTTGATCCTCACTGAAGAATCAAAATCCAGGTGAAATAAAAAATAGAGTGGACAGAATGTACCATAAGTAAATGCATTTTCTCAACGTAAAAAAGACATTATTTCCATACAATTTCAGGGGGAAAATGTATCAAGGAATGAGATGGTGTTGTAACCTAGCAGTGCTAATTTATTCATTCAAGAAATATATGCTATATATCTATAATGTGGTGGGGCCTGGGCTTGGCCAGATTATCACCACAAGATACAAGATGCGATATAGTACTTATCAAATATGGACACTCACACTTGACACACAATATGATTCCATCATTTTCTATTACCCCCACCCAAAACTCTCATCTGAACACAACTGAGTAATATTCCAGATAATTAATTAATTAATGTATTCTAATTTGTTCTGATTTAATGAAAAAGAGAAATCAAACTACAGTATTTTAGTAGGCATCTCACAACTGATCATGAAACAGCAGTGTATTACAACACTATGGCTGAAAAATTATACCAATATGTGCATGCAAACTCCTGTTTATCTTAAGAGCCCAATTTTTATGTTACATAACCCGTATATTCCTGACTCTGATGCCCCTATATTCCAGAAAAAAAGAGAAAAAGCTCCTATTTTCCAAGACCTTATTGCTCCTTGCTAAGTTTAAAAAATCAAAGACTTGAAGCAGCTGTTGTAACCCAAGTAATTTTTCTCTGATTTTATAAATATGGATCAGGTCAAGTAAGTAACAAGTTTTAAATGGTCCCGAATACTGTTTCTCAACATATCTCCAATTAGATGACAAGCATCTAAATAGCTTCTTTTTAAAAATAGGTATTTTCTTTAGAAACATCAAACTCTTAATTCCTTGATTATCTGTACTTTTAAAATTTGGCTCATTAATCGCCTTCCCACTCAGTAAAAATCCTTGGAGTAGAATGTAGAAATTCTATAAGCGGGGAACAAATACCTATTAATGAAACCTCTCTGCGTAAATGGCTCATGTTACATCAACAAATTCATACTATTATTAGTAAGAGATATCACAACTTACCTGCTGTTTTCTTTAGGACTACTACTTCCCTGCTCATCATCATCACTGAAATTCAGCTGTTCTGTATAATCTACTTCCATCTGAGCACCTATTAAATTAAGGAGAACTCAGATTGACTGTTTCAAAGCATCTAAAAACTAAAAGTGCTTAATTAATCTTGCCTCTTACCTGCCCAACCTTCATCAGCTTCAGCATCTAGGTTATCAAATTTATCAAGCTCCTTCAGTTCTGACGCACTAAGGATGGAGGGGCGTTCAGGCTCAGAGGCCCATGAAGGAGGTGGGCCTCTTCCTCGAAGGCCTCTAACCAGTGACAGGTTATGAAAGAAAAGGATACTAAGTTTTAATGATACTAAATTAGGAAAATATTAAAAGATTGGAATTTAGTTCATTTCAATTCAACATTAGTTTTCTATACCGTGATATACAAAATATTTTGCACCTGACATGTATGAAGAGATTATAAAATTAACACAGAAATTTAAGACAATACATAATTATATTTCTTATGCAGATATTTAATAGCAAAGTTTTCAAACATTTAAAATAAAACAAATATATGTTAAAAGATGATATGGCTAAGACTAATACTAATCTCAAAATACACTAAGCAAAAAAAAAGAGAATGGGGGTTATCAACATCATGGAAGGAAGAAGGAGTAAACAAGTGCCATCCATTTTTGGGGCCACAATTTTCAGTTTTCAGAATTTTATGTCAACTGATTTAAAGTTTTAGAAGAATAAAGTATTTTTTTTGTTCTGTCTTACAAAAGTTAGCCAATTACTTGTTAATGGCAAATGTACCTTGAGGACAGAGTAATAAATCCCCATAATCCACTCAACCTCCAGAAAATCTTAACAAGTATACATATACCCTGCAAACTTTAATCATTTAATAGTCTTACTTGTTTGTTTCAGTTAAAGAAGGTGGAAACCTCATGGGACCATGTAGAGGAGGATAGGCCATCCTTGGATACTGCTGAAACATCTGTATAAAAGAAACAAAAATTGATAAAATCTAGCTACCCAGTTATTAAAAAAAAAAAGATCACCCTGACTAAGCCTGAAATTATAATTTATAGAAATGATTAAAATAAACAGTACTGTCAATAACTAATTTTATCTACTGGTATAGATGATCATTCACCCTCAATAACAAGCCATTTATAAATCTACTGCCTCCACCAAGTCATTACAAATAGAGGTAATAACTAGGACACATCTTATTAAGAACTTCTGTTATCCTATTAACAAAGTTACATAAAAATGACTGTGTACTGAAATGAAAAAGTAAAAACGATGACATGCATGCACCCCAGAAAACTTCAGTTTCTTAACCAAGTTCAAATATCAATACTTGAAATGATATAATGTGAGACCTCATCCTAATGCAAGAGTAGATTAACTGAAAGCAGATTTGCTGATAAAGAGGAACTCAGTTCAGATAAAAGGATAGTCCATAACCCAACAGAGTTGAAGGAGGAAGTGGGTAGGGAGCTAATTGAGAGATTTTCTATGGGTAGGGCATAGGTGGATTCTGAGTCATTACACAGATAGTAATTATATACAGAGGCCCAAAGATGATGCTCTCCACGGGAACTTGGCTTTGAGAATCTGACTTTAGGAGAATTCTAAGATAGATTATGAAGACAACTAATAACACCAAGGGATTCATCCTATGATTTGGAAGGGAAGAAATGTCAAGGAGTGCTTGATTATTTACTATTTGCTTATAACTAGGTTAAATTATGTTTAAAAAAAAATGAAATTGTATTATCTTAAATACATAATTTATATCCTGAAATAGTTTAGTTTTTCTTTTAAAAAAACTGATGAGGGAATTACTTTATACTAGAAGAAAGGCTATGTTTATATGATCGTGCTGTGTAAAGAAGAAATTTCTAAGTAGGGTTGGAGCAAAAGTTAATTAAGATAAACAACAGCTGAAACTCAACAGGAGAAGCTTTTTGTTTGGGGAATACTCGAGAATTTTCGGTTGCATCACACTTTACACTGAAATTAGCAAATACACTATTGGAGGCAAATGTTCATCGGTTAAGTTGCATTAGATCCTTCTGCTGATTATTTAGGCATAGATATTAATTTCGTGTGGTATTAATAAATGTTTGAAATTTAGGAATTTGCCACAAAAACTGCAGAAACAGGGGACTTCCCTGGTGGCGCAGTGGTTAAGAATCCGCCTGCCAAGCAGGGGACACGGGTTTGATTCCTAGTCCTGGAAGATCCCACATGCCACGGAGCAACTAAGCCCATGCACCACAACTACTGAGCCTGCACTCTAGAGCCTGCGAGTCACAACTACTGAAGCCTGCGTGCCCTAGAGCCCGCACACCGCAACTACTGAGCCTGCACACCGCAACTACTGAAGCCCATGTGCTCTAGGGCCCATGTGCCGTAACTACTGAAGCCCGCGCGCCTAGAGCCTGTGCTCCACAACGAGAAGCCACCGCAATGAGAAGCCCACGCACTGCAGCAAAGAGTAGCCCCTGCTCGCGCAACTAGAGAAAGCCCGCGCGCAGCAACGAAGACCCAACACAGCCAGAAAAATAAAGTAAAAAAAAAAAAAATTGCAGAAACAACTATAAGTTCTCAACACATGATAATGGTGTTTTAAATGTTTTTGTTTAGTGAAACATTTTATTTGAATAAATTCATTGATGAAATTGGGAACAAAGCTCACTTGGTCTCCCCTCTTACCTTCCCCCTTATCCCATTCCACCCCTACGCCCGGAAATACAGGCAGGGGTCCTTGAAAGCACAATTTGAAAAATCTTAGGAGACAAGTATTTGGATGCAAATCATTATTCAAGGTCAGGTTAGCATATAAGATTGTTTTATCATACACCCCAACTTTTTAAGAAAATATTTAACAAGTAATTGTATTTAATAATTTATTTCCCTCTACCTTAGAATGGTTAAGTAATAATGATACAAAGAAAAAATAGAAAATATGGTTGGACCTTGACTACTTAGCAGTTAAGTCATAAGAAAAATAAATGTATGAACTAGATTGTTCTTTCCTCTGAGATTAATGGTTTTCTCAAAAAATGTAAATTTATTTACTTAAGCACATGTAACTTGCCATATAATTTCACAGTAGACTGAGAGCAAACGAATGAATGAGGGCACCAAATCTAACTACTAATCTATAGGAAATATGGGGTCAAAAGTATATATATGTGTGTGTGTGTATATATATATATTTGTTTATTTTTTAAATTTCCCCTGCCCAAGAAGCAACCACTATTAAGTTTCGTTTCTTTTCTTTTTTCTTTTTTTTTTCCTGCACTGTGTGGCATGCAGGATCTTAGTCCCCTGACCAGGGATCGAACCCGGGCCTGTACTGCGAGTGTGGAGTCTTAACCACTGGACCGCCAGGGAAGTCCCCTCAGAAGTATATATTAAATGAAACTACGAAGATGGAATCTGCAAAATACAGACTATGAGAAACTCTACAGGAAAACAAATAAATTGTAATAGATATGCTCCAAAGAAAACAAGAGATAAAGGAAAAGAGGTACCCATAGATAACAAGATTACTAAGAAAAATATAAACCATCTCAAGAATAGATGTTATCTGGATCCTAATTATGAGATAATCAGGGAAACTAGAATATTGACTTGGTATTTTAAAAAGAATTTTCAGGGACTTCCCTGGTGGCGCAGTGGTTAAGAATCCACCTGCCAATGCAGGGGACACGGGTTCGATCCCTGGTCCAAGAAGATCCCACATGCCGCGGAGCAATTAAGCCTGTGTGCCACAATTACTGAGCCTGCGCTCTAGAGCCTGCAAGCCACAACTACTGAGTTCACATGCCACAACTACTGAGCTCACATGCCGCAACTACTGAAGCCCGCACGCCTAGAGCCCGTGCTCCGCAATAAGAGAAGCCACTGCAATGAGAAGCCCATGCACCTCAACAAAGAGTAGCTCCCGCTCACCACAACTAGAGAAAGCCGGCACGCAGCAATGAACACCCCACGCAGCCAAAAATAAATAAATAAATAAATAAATAAATAAAAAAGAATTTCTTTTTAGGTGTGGTAATGGTACTGTGGATTTTCCCCTAGTCTTTTATCTTTTAAAATATAACCTAAAATATATATGGATGAGATGATGTATCTAGGATTTTAGTAATCCCAGGTGGTGAGAAATAGGTGAAAAAGATGGACCCCAAATCGATAACCGTTGAAGATGTATGGTAGTTATGGGAGGAAGAAAGTTCACGCTTTATCATTTCTTTTTTGAATGTTAAAAATATTCCATTACAAAAAGTTTTTTAAAAAAATTCAAGGTATACTAATAAAAACTTTAGAACTAAAGCAGGTATTAACCTTTTCTTGTGCCATGAACAACCCCTCTGGCAGTCTGATAAATCTTATGGACCTCTTCTCACAGAAATGTTTTTAAATGCATAATTAAAAACACAATATTACTAAGGAAACAATTATACTAAAATTCTGTTACCACAATATTTAAAAAACAAATTTGTGATACAGTAATGTATGTGCTTCATTAAATAACACTAATAACTATTTTGAAGTAATGCTGAGTATAAACAATACTTGCAATACCTAAAAACAATGTAATGTGATATGAAAATACCTATGCTCCCTAAGGATAAAACATGGGTACTGCTGATAATTTCTGTGATTTGATTCCTAAATTCATAATCAAAGAAAATTTTAATTTTAGTTAGATGTTAATGAAAATAAAGACCTCAACTTTTTCCCATTCCAATTCTTTCCTTGGAATCCAGATCAAAAACCTCTTATTTAACCACTTGCTGATTCAACAATACTCACGTAAGAAGGCATCATAGCTCTGTATTGGGAAGCAAGGGCAGGCTGTTGTCCATTCAGTTTAGCCTGTGGAGGACCACAAGCTATCCTCTTTTCCACCACTTTGAGGATATCATTTTGCTCTGATGTTCCAGCTGTGCTTTCATCCTGGCCAGACTTTTCATCTTGGTCAGATGTTAAAGGCGAACTAGCAGATTTACCACCATCTCTCCAACAAGCAACATCTGGTATGAAGAGAGAGAGAAAATAAGAAAAAAATCTGAAAATGGAACAGAGTGAAACCAAACTAGGCACATTTCAAGAGAAGTTAAGCAAGTAAGCATAGTGAAGGAACAGTGAAAGTCTAATCTAGGCTGTACTAGAAATTTAGACTTTGAAGGTGTTTAGGTAGTCAAGAGCAGTGGCTTCCAAAGCAGAGAGGATGTACCTCAGAGCAGCGGTCCCCAACCTTTTTGCCACCAGGGACCGGTTTCATGGAAGACAATTTTTCCACGAATGGGGGGAGGGGGGGTAATGGTTCAGGTGGTAATGCGAGTGATGGGGAGCGGCAGATGAAGCTTCCTCGCTCGCCGGCCACTTACCTCCTGCTGTGCGGCCTGGTTCCTAACAGGCTGTGGACTGGTACCAATCTGCGGCCCAAGGGTTGGGGACCCCTGCCTCAGAGGGTACCACCAAAAGCAAATACTGGGGTCAGGGAAGAAAATATTAGAACTTCCCTATTAAGCTTCACCAATTTTTGATACAGAGATTAAAATCACTGTTATACCTGAGGTGTCCTGAAGAAGGGGGGAGGGAGTTCCATAACCCAGAAGGACTGACAGTGATGCATGCTCTCATTCGTTTTCAGTCTACTATTGCTAGTTACATGTGCCCAAGTGAGCTGATTTAGTGACTGCATTACCTGATTCAACTACACTTAACCAAATAAAAGAGATAAATGGTTTTACAAGGAAACCCTGTTTGGTTCGAATGGTTTCTACCTCCTGCTATTCACACCCTGTGTAGTCCCCTCTCAGCAGTGTACCAGGATTGGTCTGTGTAACCTGTAGAATAAGGCAGAAATGTTGGCTGTCTTCTCTGAGAACAGGCTATGAAAGCCTAGGGGTTCCATCTTGGGTGAGAGATGTCTGTCTGTCCCTCCTTATTTTTTCTGAGGAAATCCGTTGTGAGCCGCCCACATACAAATGAGCCACCATAAGAGAGCTTAAAACAGCAGCCCTAGTCAAGTCAGCATCAGATGACAGTTTCACTGCAATTCTGTTGACAGAGAACCAACAAAACCTGAGCTAGAACCCCCAGCTAAGTGGCTCCCAGATTCCTGACCCTCAGATACTGTGTGAAATGGTAAGCCCAGTTCAGTTTGTCTTTTTAAGCTGCCAAATTTGTTACACAGCAACAGGTAACTGGTGAAAAGAAACTAAACAAGAGACCAGTGGAGCTGACACATCTATTACTAATACAAACTCATCAACCGCATTACAGTAATTAAAAATAAAAATTAAAAAAGGTGATTTACCCAGACCTGGCAAGAAATGAGCCAAAGAGATAGAAAATGTATTAGGTTATCAAAAACATGGATTTGTAACCATTACTGTAAATAGGAACTTCCCTGTACATGGTACAGGGTTCTTTGAGATATTTGGTAACAACACTATGAATCCAATATAATTAATAAGATGTTTTAAAATCTCTCAAAGATTTTATATTTCTATTTTTAGTTTCTGCTTTATAATGTACATAATACGAGTATCTCTTACTATCTCAATTGATTGGTTCCTCGGTTTGAGTTCAGAATATTAATAGAAAGCAAATGAATGGATATAAATTATAAACAAATATTTGCATATTGGGGAGGTGTGCTAAAAAATTTTACTATTGTAAAAATGACCAAATATTGATGTGCAAACAAGTCACCTAGGCATCTTGTTAAAATGCTGACTTTTGATTTAGTAGGTTGGGTGTGAGGCCCAAAACATATACTTCCAACAAGTTCTCAAGTTAAACTGATGCTGTTCATGTAAAAACCATACTTGAGTGGCAAGCAACTACAGTTACTATCTGCCTTTTCAAACTAGGTGAGTCGTCATACATACAGCAATAGCAGACAGGAGGTTATATCACAAGATAAAACACAAATATAATCTCATTCTGTATTTTTATTAAATAGAAAGTATTCTTACTTGGTGGGCGTAAACTGGGTCCAGGTCCATAGCTGTCATCAGTTGATTCTTTTTCTTTTTTTTCTTGATCCCCAGCTGCCTGCAGGCTGGGAAATTCTTGCTGAAAATGACTATTCACCTGGATTCCTATGGATTTTTTTTTAAAAAAAATTACATGTAACTTTTATACTGAAGATAATTCAAAAACCCTCCCAGGATAGAGCTCTCTTTTTTTGATAATTTATTCCGCGTTTCAATGGTGACTGTTCGTATCCATAAAACTTTTAAATTTATCTAGAATTAGAATCCCTTGGAAGGTTAATGAACAGCCATGAGGAAATAAAAATCTAAGAAAGGAATCTGCCAGACATTGTTCCAGTGACTCATTAAAGATAATGAGGCAAGTAAGGAGAATTTCACTTCTGTTTCTCTTTTATTACGACTCCTTTCATTTTCAATATAAGTAAAATTCCTTTACTAATAAATAACTCTAAGAATCAGTTCAAATAATATTGCTAAAATAGAATTTATGAATCAACACTACAAGTATCACGGTGAGACTAAAATGCTTCATTTTAATTTATTGCGGAGATACTGATTGCACCTCACTATTCACTCATTCACCTATCTACCTACCTGCCCGCCTATTTATTTTTATACTTCCATAAATTTAAAAGAGCTGATTTTATTAGCTTGAGGGCCCAGATGGGTTTTTCCATACAATGTTTTATAGACATCTTTTGCAAGTGGGAAAATTAAGTTTTGTTGCGGATTCCAATCATTCCTAGCAGGGAGGGAAGTATTACAGCTACTGTGCTTTATGGCTACTCTCTAGGTCTTCTCTACCACGGAAATCGTGAACAGCATATATGAAACAGAAGAGGTTTAGGGGCACAGATGGAAAATAATATGGTTTATAGCAATCAACATAACGTCTGGGTACTTTTATGTCTCAGAGCCGAAGGCATAAGATTTTGTCTGGTCATGTAGGGTAAAGACAGAGTAATGTGGGGCACAAGGTACCTTAAAGACTCCTTCTTTAATCCCTATTATTGGCTCATACATGGCTCTTAACACTGAAACTTAAGTAGCCCAAGAGAATTTTTACAAGACCCTTTTTTTCAGGGCCTGATAATATCTTTTGACAGTGTTCTCTACCCCTGCCAAAACACCATAATTCGCCCCTTACCTCCTGCATGGCTGTTCAGTAACTATCAAGCCTAACCAGTTTCCCCAGCTAATGTCCACTTACCATCTCCTTGCCCACCTTGCTTGTTACTGGCCCATGATTTGGGAGCAGGTGCTACTTCTGGGGGAGCTGCAACCCCAGGTTTTGGTTGTGCTGGTGGAACTTCTGGTGCTCTTAAAAAAAATATGAATCCATTATTTCAGATATTATATGTTTAAATAAAATAAATATTGCATTTAAGCTAAATCTGTATACAAATTATTTTGGCTACATATTTACTCAGATGCACCCCACCATGTTTTCTTCTGCAACATTCCTTTAAATGAAGTACAGCTATTTTTGTCCCCTTTCATTTCTACCCACGAATAACCCAAGGAGATGACAGTTTTGTTTTTAATTTTGGAAAGAAAAGAGGGGAGGAGGGGAGGAAGGGAGGAAGGGAGGGAGGGAGGGAGGAGGGGAGGAAGGAAGGAAGGAAGGAAAGAAGAGAAAGAAAGAAAAAAAAGAAGCACTCATTATTGAACATAGCTACCAAAAATTTGTTTTGAAGAAGTGAACATTTATAATTAGAAATAACATTATAGTCATACATACAGCCTGGACTGGTGGGATTAACCAGGGGCTAAGGCTAAGCAAGCTGTCCATTTGGCAGTCAACAGTTTCACCACTGTACATATTACTGTTAATCAAAAGAGGTAACAGCAACTTGCCTGATGCATCCCCATGAGTAAAAGGTGTTTTAAAAGGGTCTACAGTTTTATTCAATTCTTGTAATGAGTTAAGGCTTAAAAATGAAAAAGGCAGTTAACAGGCTTAAGAAATGCAATATATTTCTGGTATACTTAGACCTAAAACTGACTTGCTACTATAAAATAATTCTATAACAACTAAGAAGTAGAGAACAATAAGTCTTTAGTAAGCTTCACCCAAGCAGTTGTATTTATTATATAAAGATCCCCAAACCAGAATAAAGAAATTTAGTAACAGATATAGGCAAAAAGCATTAAGTACTCACGTTCTTGTCTTATTTTTAAAAACTACCACTACTTAGCTTGGTCATTTAATAAACCAACAGCCCTGAATAATCCGTGACACAGAATGCTAAATATTTATTGAATGAATGATGATTAAGCGGGATATTACTAATTCCACGCCAGCTTTCTTGTGAATTCTTTATTCATTCAAATAATATTACTTGAGCACCTATGTGCATCAGGTATAGTTTCAATGAATCAGGCAGACAGAAACTCTTAGCTTCATGAAAAGTAGTTAACAGAATCAACTCTTAAATCATTTTAGAAAGAGAATGCCTGATTTGGTGAGGATGGGATAGGAGGGAGCCCGACAGTGTATGATACAAGGAAAACTGTGATTAGCAATTCTGTCAACTGTTCTACCCTGACACATAAAAATACTGCCACTAAACCCACGCATAGGAAAAATTACACAAAAGTTGACTATATAAAACACTTTAAAGGGCATAGCACAACACCTAGAACGTAAGGAACTCAAACATAAGTTCCCACAAAGAAAGGGGAATGATTTCATTCCTTAATAGACTTTGACTCACTTTTCTTCTTCGTGTTGCTCTTGTTTTGATGCCCATCCTGTGCCATCTTTAGGTACGATGTTCACATTAGGATCATTGCCTTTGTTTTCCGCTTTGAGACTCGGGAGGTTAGCAGGTGGAGGCATACGCCGTGAAATACCAACTTTTCCAAGACTCTGTAATCCATGTCGAGCTGCAACTAAAGATCAATAACATCAACTTTCTTAGTAACTATTTTATTCTTAAAACAAAATGAAAAGACAACAGGAATTAATGGGATCTTGAATTATTATTTTCTATTTTAAAATGAAAAAATTAAAACTAAGCCACACACCTGCAACATACCTAATGTAGAAATTATACTAAAATTAACTATCAAGCCACTGAACAGATGCTTTAAAAATTCTAACAACTGGGACTTCCCTGGCAGTCCAGTGGTTAAGACTCCACGCTTCCGGGCTTCCCTGGTGGCGCAGTGGTTAAGAATCCGCCTGCTGATGCACGGGACACGGGTTCAAGTCCTGGTCCAGGAAGATCCCACATGCCGCGGAGCAACTAAGCCCGTGAGCCACAACTACTGAGCCCGCGCACCACAACTACTGAAGCCCCCGCACCTAGAGCCCATGCTCTGCAACAAGAGAAGCCACCGCAATGAGAAGCCTGGGCACCACAATGAAGAGTAGCCCCCACTCACCACAACTAGAGAAAGCCTGCGTGCAGCAACAAAGACCCAAGGCAGCCAAAAATAAATAAATAAATAGAGTATACAGAAAATAAATAAAATAGAACATACATTAAAAAAAAAAATTCTAACAACTGAACCAACCCTAAGAAAAAAACTATGAAAAAGAAAACACTGACAATGCTGTTTTCTAATTTTTCCAGGGAATCGATTTTAAACTCGAAACTTCGTACGTTAAAGAATAAACATGATATGAAACAAACTCACAGACATAGAGGACAGACTTGTGGTTGCCAAGGGGGAGGGGAGTGGGGGGTGGAGAGGGTGGGAGTGAACTGGGAGTTTGGGGTTAGCAGATGCAAACTATTAAATACAGAATGGATAAACAACAAGGTCATACTGTATTCAATATCCTGTGATAAACCATAATGGAAAATAATATGAAAAAAGATTGTATGTATATGTATAACTGAATCACTTTGCTGTACAGCAGAAATTAACACAACACTGTAAATCAACTATACTTGAAAATAAATTTTAGAAAAGAAGAAATATGCTACCTTTATGTACATAATGAACACTGTTAATGCACCATACAGTATCATGTGTACATGGTCCAGTTTTCACTCTTCACTGTAAACACTGGGTTCAAGGTATTAAAAAACAAAACTAAGAACCACAGGACTCTCTCTAGTCCATAACTAAAAGTGGTAGAATAAATCCACTAATACATAGCTTTATGCCTATTAATCTCATTGACCAAGTCTCCCTTTTGGAACCACATAGTTTTATTTATTTTCTGATAACAACAAACAGGAAAAAGAAACATATTTTAAAACATTTATAAATTTTCAACTTTAAAAAATTCATATCCCTTCAAAGATGTGTACGTATATAAAAAGCCCAATGTAAACAGGGCTGCATTAACATATGTTTGCCCTAGATCCTAATAGCAATAGCTCTAGTGTGTCATTTATAGTAATAAAACAAAACCATGAAAACTATAAAAAATATAAATGCCACTTGATTTTACTCACCTGTGGTTTTCTGAGTTTCTAATGATTTACCCTTGTAAGTATTAAATAAACTGAGTGTCGCATACTTTTTCCCATCCTTTGCTTTTGTGTTCTGGCCTGACTTCTCCGACATTTCAGTGGAAACTCATCGAGTCCAGAACGTCCTGCCACACCCCTTAAAACCAGTCTTTAAGATGCACATAAGAAAGAAAAACAAGGAGGAAAACTTTAGAATTAGTTTACTAAAAGCTGTTAGTAAATTCAAATGTTCACAGAAATTCTGAAAAATAAAAACATGAGAAATTAAATCAATCTTCAATAACTCACATCAACAATAATTTCAAGAGCCTGTTTAATACTGTAAAATTCCAACAACCAAAATGTGACAAAATTAATCAAAATAAACTTCCATGTGCTTGGTGAGTATATTGTTTATGATTTGTAACCGTTTAACTACACTATAGAGAATAAGGGTTTTAATCCATACTGAGATGAACAGTTCAAATACAGTGAATCTATGGATAATGTCTTTCTATTTAATAAACAAATATCATTCAACTTAATAGGGTTGCGATGACTGGCATGATCAGCTTACACATATGGAATACAACCGTGACAAAAGAATAACATCGTTTCCCTATAAACTGCATGCCTGTGTTTTCAGGCAGTATGTGTCTAACAAAGATCTATTAGTTTAACAGTTTAGAATAGAAAGAACATTCTATTTTCTCTGCATTCTGCAAAGGGTAGAATACTTCTTTATAAACCCAAGGTACATAAAAACAATATTCTATTTCATGGCTATGGAGTAAGTGTTCAAGAAATAGTGTACACTTGTCAAAACAAGTCTCTGTGTATATGAGAAGTTATTAGAAGTACATAGTATTTTAATGAACATTCATATACAAAGAGAATGTTCATCTTTGGAACTAATGTATCCCAATTAAAAACTAGTTTATTAATAAACAGGGCGAAAGACACAAATTAGCTCTCATACTATTTCCCTTCAATTTAATGAGGTGTACATTATCAACCTTAGGAGTTGGATTTTTTCTGTTTGTTTTGTTTATTTTGTCTTCAGGGTGGAAGTAGGACAGGAGGCGGTGAATTCTACCAATAAACCATCAACAACTAAAAGCATGGGAGCTAAGGATAACACAGAATAGTATATAATGCAAAAAGCATTCAAAGTGTAGGAATGCCTGTGTAGACCCTACCATCATAAAAATCATTTTATGTACTGGTTTTACATTTGTCAATTGCAGAATAAGCATCACATGCAGAGACGTGATTTTATATTCATATCACCTGCCACAGTATTTATGGCGTTCCATAAAATTTATCAATAATTTTCACATCTGTTATATCTTTTCAGTCTAGTAACTTTATGACACAGTTAGTATTCTGATTTTACAGATAAGGAAACTGATGTTCATAGGTAAACGAGATTGGATTTGAAATCAAGGCTTCTGGGTCAGTCCATTTACACCATGCCGCCTCCTCCTCATGTAACTGTAATCACTTAGCTTCTCCAAGTATACATTTACGATAGACCATCTTTCCTTGAAATAAATTGTGAAAACGACTCACCTGCAACCAAAACAACTACATTAATGAATATAAGATGCCTTACAATCATATGTGGCAGAATGTGTATAATTAATTTTATCCCAAGGGTGCTAACGATGACGGTGTGAAGAGAGCTATCTATATACTCCGAGAATCTATCCTGTTGACATATTTTCACCAATAACATGGATAAAGATATACTGGAAGAATATTCACCTCCAGTGACAAAAGAGGACAGTGCATATTCATTAGACGACAAAATTAGAATTCAAGGAGATCTTCCTTCAGGTGAAAAAAAAGTAACTGACATATAATAAAAAGTCAACTTGTTCTTTCACCCTCATTTGATGGCAATTTTAACACCTAAGAATCCTCACTCCCCTCTTAACACTACAACTACTCATGCAGCACTCTTAGTGGGGACCCTCACGTGCCTACATCATAAACAAAGCAACAACATTAAGAAAGAAACTCCTTAAACTTCCTAGGGGCAAACCTACAAGCCCACCGGCATCTACATCCATCTTTCCTAAGGGTTTCCTTTCCTTCACCTACTGTTACAGCAGTTCTCAGCATCATCTAGAAACTTGTTAGAAATGCAAATTCTCAGGCTCCAACCCATACCTACTGAATCAAACTGAGGATGGGGCCCACCACTGTGCCTTAGAAAGCCCTCCCAGTGATTCTGAAAAATACAAAAGTTCAAGACTCACTGACTTACTACAAACAGATATATGCTAAGCAGTGGTTGGTCCTTAACTCTTGCCACACATTAAAATCACCTGGGGATTTAAAACAGACCAGTTTCCGACTTCCCTGGTGGCACGGTGGTTAAGAATCTGCCCGCCAATGCTGGCGACAAAGGTTCGAGCCCTAGTCTGGGAAGATCCCACATGCCGTGGAGCAACTAAGCCCGTGCTCCACAACTACTGAACCTGTGCTCTAGAGCCTGTGAGCCACAACTACTGAGCCCGCATGCCACAACTACTGAAGCCTTTGTGCCTAGAGCCCATACTCTGCAACAAAGAGAAGCCACCGCAACGAGAAGTCCGCGCACCACATCGAAGGGTAGCCCCTGCTCACTGCAACTAGAGAAAGCCTATGCACAGCAAGGAAGACACAATGCAGCCAAAAATAAATAAATTTAGTAAAAAAAAAAAAAAAGTTTCTAGGGATGTGAGGTGGGATCTGATCATCAACCCTTATTTTGAAAATGCTCCTCAGTCAATTCTAATATGTAAGCAGTCTTCAGAACCACTGCAATAAAGGAAGTGTATCTTTCCTCCCATTCCATTTAAGGCCAATCCTTCCTTCTCTGCTACCCATCCTATCCTCACCTTCTTTCTCCGTCTAAATTCATCTCTGTAGGAAATCTCATCCAATTCTAAGGCTTCAACTACCAACCGATCATGCCAAATTTATATCTCCAGCCCAAAACTCTGTGTTCTTACAGACTTCTACTGCCTGTTTACATTTCTCCTTTGTTTTGAATAAAGTTTCAACTTTACCTACAACACAGGCATGTACTTCACATTAAGCGTTTCAGAAGCAAACCTACCAAATATTCACAAAGCATGAGAGGAAAACTGTAGTTAAAAATATTAAGTTGAGAGTCAACAGGGAAAATATCTCAACATTTGACAAAACGCAAATGTTATGTAAGAAGTCAACAAATTGAAGAAAAAAACTTGCAGAAACCCAAACATTAATGCTATATGAACAAACAATTCACTATAGAGAAATACCACTAACTAAGCAAATGTATCAAAATGTTCAATTTTATACGTAAACAAAATTAACAAGATAGGGCAGTTCACCTTGTCCACAGGCTTACATAAGGAAAACAAAGTAACATAACACAATTTAACCACAGGATGACAGAATATCTAATTCAACTCAGCCATCACAAAACCTTAGAGCCTGGAAATAATCACAAAACGAACCTTAATTTTCCTACTTAAGAGTTAAATAAACTAAAAAATTTCCTTTAAATTATAAGGAATTTCCAAATACTAGAAAAAAAAGAATAAGAAAATTCCTGCAAATAAAATATATAATAAAATTCAAGTTTGAGTGGTTCTTTTTAAGGTTCAAAATTCTGTACAAAGTTTCTCCTTCCACTATTAATAAACTACTGCCTATATGGTATGCCCTTCAGTACATGCTCTTTCACCAAACAGATAAACAAAATACATACTGGGTATATTCTGAGGTAAGAAAGATGGCCAGAGAGTCAGCTTCTCAGGCCATTAGAATAGAGAATAAATTTATTCTTTCATATCCTATGAGCCTCTCCAGTATAAAACCCAAGAAGGCTTTATAGTACTTACTACCCCCCTCCAAAAGTAAATCATAAATACACATGATTGAAGCTAGTACAAATGCATTCAAAAAATAATTCAATCAAAGATAAGAACAAACTATCACAATGTACCTATTTCTATAAAATATTATGCATTTCTAAAGACAAAGAATTTATAGCCGTAAACAATAAGACTGGATAAATCAGAAAAGCCAATTGCACTCTAATGGTTTGCCAGTTATATGTGGGCACTTTCAGCAATCCCACCCCTGGGCATATATGCAGAGAAATCTCTAATATGAAAAGATACATGCACCCCACCCCTATGTTCATAGCAGCACTATTTACAATAGCCAAGACATGGAAGCAACCTAAATGTCCATCGACAGATGAATGGATAAAGATGTGGCATGTATCACAATGGAATACTACTCAGCCATAAAAAAGAATGAAATAATGCCATTTGCAGCTACATGGATGGACCTGGAGATTATCATACTAAGTGAAGTCAGAAAGAGAAAGACATATACCATGTGATATCACTTATATGTAGAATCTAAAATATGATACAAATAAACTTATTTACAAAACAGAAACAGACTCAAACATAGAGAACAAACTTGTGGTTTTACCAAAGGGGTAAGAGGGGTGGAGAGGGATAAATTAGGAGTTTGGGATGAGCAGATACAAGCTACTATATATAAAATAGATAAACAACAAGGTCCTACTGTATAGCACAGGGAACTAATAAACCATAATGGAAAAGAGTAGGAAAAAGAATTTATATATATATATAACCTGAATCACTTTGCTGTACACATGCATATGTAATGTGTTTATATATACTGTCCAGTGCAGGTAGGTGTGTGTAATTTTACTTATATATAAATAAAACAAGAACTTAAGATACTGAATTGATGTGATCCCTAACAGAGAGGAAAGAAATGAAGTGAGCCCTATGGTTTCCTGAGCTTACTGCCTGGAGAGCTCCCAGGTCACGGCACTGAGAAGGGGACTCAGAAGAGAGTCCAAGTGGAGGCTGGGAGACTCCCTAAGTTGAAGAAATGAAGCTGGGCATTCAGGATGACCAAGGTAGCTAGGATATAATACTGGAAAGAAGAGAGGTATACAAAGAGAAAATGCTACAGATCTGCAGAGGATCTGTTCCCCCTTGTGTATTCAGCAGAGTATCAATATGTACGTGTGTGAGGAAACCACCCAAAGCCAGGAAAGAACCATCTGAAATAATCAGAGGGAACAGTGCCTGTTGCTCAGGAGGGACTGGGAATAGCACCAATTCTCACATGCTAGACTTTAAATCACACTGTTTCTGGTAACTGAGTCCCAAGCAAATCTAAAGAATGTTTATTTTAAAAAATGGAAAAATATCCAGCACCCAAAAAGGCAAAATCCACATTGAACAATTCAATTAAAAACTACGCAGGCAAAGAAGCAGGAAAATATGAACCATGTTGAAGAGAAGAATCAATCAACTGAAACCAATCTAGCTGACCCAGGTATCAGAATTAGTGGACAAAAATGTTATTTTATATAACTGCATTCTATATGTTCAACAAGTAAAAAGATTAAATATAGAGACATGAAAGATAAGCCCTGAGACAGAGTTAGGCAGCCTAATCTATGTGTAACTGGAGTCGCCCAAGGAGGTGGGGTGAAAGGAAAAATAATGGCCAGAATCTTACAAAATCTGATGAAAACTATAAATACAGATGCGAAAGACTCAACGAAGTCCAAGCATGAGAAATATGAACTAAACCATACCAAAGCACATCATAATAAAATTGTTCAAAACTAATGATAAAGAGAAAATCTGAAAAGCAATAAGAGAAACAAACATAAGAGTTAGAGCAGAGGGAATTCCCTGGCAGCCAGTGGTTAGGACTCCGTGTTTTCACTGCCAAGGGTGCGGGTTCAATCCCTGGTTTAAACTAAGAGGAACTAAGAGGTTTAAAAAAAAAAAAAAAAAAAAAATAGAGCAGAATCCTTGTTGGAAACCATGCAAGTGAGAAAATATTGCAGCCACATGCTTAAAGTATTGAAAGAAAAAACTGATAACCTAGAATTCTATATCCAGCAAAAATACTTTCAAAAATGACCAACAAGAGTTTCTCAGACTTAAGAAAGATGAAATAATTCATCATTAGCAGATCTACACTCTAAGAAATGTTAAGTCCTTCAAACAGGAGAAAAAAAAGAAAAAAGAAGTTACCAGACAGAAGGCTGGATCTACAGAAAAGAATGCACAGCACCAGAAATGGAACTAAGTAAGAAATGTGTGAAAAACACTTTTTTATTATTTAAATATCTTTATCCCAGGAATGCAGAGGTGGTTTAACCTTCAAAACTCAATAGAGGCATTTCACCATATAGTAAACTAAAACAAACACACAATTATCTCAATATATGCAGAAAAAGTATCTGACAAAACACAACACCCATTCCTGATAAAATCTTCTCAGGAAACTAAGACTCAGCCTGATAAAGGGCATCTATTACAACCTATTTAAAAAAAAATAAAGTCTATTAATAAAAAACAAAAACCTATAGCAACATCATACTTAATGGTAAAAGACTGAATGCTTAACCCATGTTCTAAAGAACAAAGAAAGGCTATCAACTCTCACCACTTCTGTTCAACACTGTCTTAAAATTTCTAAGCCAGTGCAGTAAGACAAGGGGGGGGAAAAAAAGGAAGTCAGATGGGGAAGGATGAAATAAAACTATTTGCTGACATGATCATATACGTAGAAAATCTGACTAAGCCTAAAAAAAGCTACTAGAACTAAGAAGAGAGTTAAGCAAGGTTGTATACAAGATCAATATACAAAAATCAATTATATCAGTGCACAGTAGTAACGAACAATCAGAAATTAAAGTACAACTTATAACAGCAATTAAAACTAGGAAATACTTAGGGATATATTTGACAAAAATTGTGCAATATTTGTATACTGAAAACTACAAAACATTAAAGAAGACCTAGATAAATGGAGATAGGCCATGTCTGTGAGTCAAAAGACCCAATAATAAGATGTCAATTCTTGCCAAGTTTATCTGCAGATTCAAAGCAATCTCAAACAAAACCTCAGAGGGAATTTTTCTACAATAAGCAAAAGAATTTTAAAAAGAAAAATAATGTTGGAGGGCCAATGTCACCTGATTTCAAGACTTATAAAGCAGCAATGAAGACACTGTAATAACAGTGTAAAGCAGATCAACAGAACAGAATATAGAAAGATATACAAAACTTGGGACTTCCCTGGTGGTCCAGTGGATGAGATTCTGCGCTCCCAACGCAGGGGGCCCAGGGTTCGATCCCTGTTCAGGGAACTAGATCCCACATGCCACAACGAAGATTCCACATGCCGCAACTAAGACCCAGTGCAGCTAGCTAGCTGAATGAATGAATGAATGAATACAAAAATATACAAAACTCAATGCAAAATGGACCATAGCAAAGGGTACAAACTTGCAGTTAGAAGATGGGTTAAGGGGCTTCCCTGGTGGTGCAGTGGTTAAGAATCCGCCTGCCAATGCAGGGGACACGGGTTCAAGCCCTGGTCCGGGAAGATCCCACATGCCGCGGAGCAACTAAGTCCATGCGCCACAACTACTGAGCCTGCACTCTAGAGCCCGCGAGCCACAACTACTGAGCCCGCGTGCCACAACTACTGAAGCCCGCGCACCTAGAGCCCGTGCTCCACAACAAGAGAAGCCACCGCAATGAGAAGCCCATGCACCACAATGAAGAGTAGCCCCCGCTCGCCGCAACTAGGGAAAGCCCGTGCACAGCAACGAAGACTCAACTCAGCCAAAGATAAATAAATAAATAAAATAAATTTATTAAAAAAAAAAAAAGAAGATGGGTTAAGTTCTGGAGAGCTAATGTACAGTATTATGATTATGGTCAACAACACGGTATATGTATTTCGAAGCTGCTAAGATCTTTTTTTTTTTGTAAACATCTTTATTGGAGTATAATTGCTTTACAATGGTGTGTTAGTTTCTGCTTTATAACAAAGTGAATCAGCTATACATATACATATATCCCCATATCTCCTCCCTCTTGCATCTCCCTCCCACCCTCCCTATACCACCCCTCTAGGTGGTCACAAAGCCCCGAGCTGATCTCCCTGTGCTATGCGGCTGCTTCCCACTAGCCATCTATTTTATATTTGGTAGTATATATAAGTCCACGCCACTCTCACTTCGTCCCAGCTTACCCTTCCCCCTTCCCATGTCCTCAAGTCCACTCTCTGGGTCTGCGTCTTTATTCCTATCCTGCCTCTAAGTTCTTCAGAACCTTTTTTTTTTTAGATTCCATATATATGTTAGCATATGGTATTTCTTTTTCTCTTTCTGACTTACTTCACTCTATATGACAGTCTCTAGGTCCATCCACCTCACTACAAATAACTCAATTTCGTTTCTTTTTATGGCTGAGTAATATTCCATTGTATATATGTACCACATCTTCTTTGTCCATTCATCTGTTGATGGACATTTAGGTTGCTTCCATGACCTGGCTATTGTAAATGGAGCTTCAATGAACATTGTGGTACATGACTCTTTTTGAATTATGGTTTTCTCAGGGTATATGCCCAGTAGTGGGATTGCTGGGTCGTATGGTAGTTCTATTTTTAGTTTTTTAAGGAACCTCCATACTGTTCCCCATAGTAGCTGTATCAATTTACATTCCCCCCAACAGTGCAAGAGGGTTCCCTTCTCTCCACACCCTCTCCAGCATTTATTGTTTGTAGATTTTTTGAGCTAAGATCTTAAATGATAATTATGCACGTGATGTGTGGAGGTTTAAGCTAATGCTACAGTGGTAATCACACTGCAATATATAAATGCACAAAAATACACCTTAAACTTATATGACATCATATGTTAATGATATCTCAAAATTTTTAAAAAGGACCACAGACAAAAGGTAAAACCTGAAACTATAAAAACTTCTAGAGAAAACACAGGAGAAAATCTTTGTGACCCTGGGTTATATATAAAGACTTCTTAGATAGTACACTAAAAACACAATTCATAGGGAATTCCCTGGCAGTCCAGTGGTTAGGACTCAGAGCTTTCACTGCCAAAGGCGTGGGTTCAGTCCCTGGTTGGGGAACTAAGATCCTGCAAGCCGCGTGCGGTGGTGGTGGTGGTGGGGGGGGGGCCACAATCCATAAAAGATGAAATTTCTAAACTAGACTTTTGCCTTTTGAAAGTTCTCACGGTTGAGAGTGAAAACACAAGCTACTGTCTGGGAAAAAACATCTGCAGATCATATATCTGACGAAACACTTTTATCCAGAATAAGTACAAAACTCTCAGAACTCAGTAATAAAACACATGACCCAATTATTTTTAAAGGGCACAGGATGTGACACTTCACCAGAGATACACAAGTGGCAAATAAACACGTGTAAAGATATTTAGCATTTCAGCACCATTAGTATTTGGGAAATGCAAATTTAGACTACAGTAAGATACCTCTATACTTCTACTGTATTGGCTAAAACTACGGAATAATTATACCAAGTGTCGATAAGGATGTGGAAGAACTGGAACTCTCATAGCCTGCTCATGGGAATGTAAAATGGTATAACCACTTGGGAAAACCGTTTGGCAGCTTCTTAAAAAGGAAAAAACATCCCAAAACCATACAATCCCAATTCCATTCCCAATGTTTATACAAGAAAATGAAAACATATGTCCATATGAAGACTCAGACTTGTACTCTGGTTCATAGTTTCATTTGTAATAGGCAAGCAATGGAAACAACCCAACTGTTCACGAACAGGTTACTGGATAACCATATTGTGGTATATACATAAATGGAATGAGTACCCAAGCAATAAAAAAGAATGAACTACTGATAAATGTAACAACATGGATAAATCTCAAAGTCATTGTGAAGGAAAGAAGCTGGACTCACAACATATACACTATATACTGAATTCAACTGTGGATGAAAAATGTTGCCTCCCGTATCAGTAAACAGAGGATGTTGCCACCGGCCAACAAGCCAGTAGCTACAGCAGCCACCGCCAACTGTGCACCCTGAGGGGATCCAGGATGGAGAAAAGGAGGATACTGGCCCTAGATAGTTAAGGTGCATATCAAAGGAATGATTTCAATAAGCCCAGACCCTTGCATCTTCCCATACTAGAAAAGAGCTGAATTCATTAACTTGAGACATCTGGTTTTCTTTAATTAACCGTAACCGTTTTTGATGTTTCCAACTACCTGGGTTTTGTTGCAAAACTTCTATATATCTTGGCTCCTCCCTTACCTCTTTGGACTAGTCCCTAAGAGCTATCTGAAAGGCTAACTTCCAGGCTTAAGTCTTCAGTTTTGTCCGCGAAATAAAACGTAATTCTCAACTTTTAGGTTGTGCTTTTTTTTCAGTCGACACTACAAAATGCAAATGTATCTATGGTACAGGAAGCAGATCAGTGATTGCCTATGGATAGGAACTGGGAGGAACAGAAGGAAATTTTTGTTGATATGTTCATTATCTTGACTGTGGTAAGAGTTTCGTGATGTGTATATGCAAAGCATCAAATAGTATACTTTAAGTATGTGCAGTTTATTATATGTCAATAAAAAATATTTTTAAAAAGATCAAGAACCCCTAGATTCCAAGCAAACGAGAGGGATTAGAAATGAAGTTATTACAGATATTTACACAAATTTATTGTAAGTGGAGTGTAGACTGCAAGGTATGATATTGTGATTTATAAGAAAATTATGCTTGGTCTTCATCCCCACTCCTGACACAGGGCTAAAACCCTTGGAATTTCCTAAATAATAGGAGATAAAGGTATCTTTTGTTATTCATAACAAGCCCCTTACAACCACACCTGAGGATAAGTTCATGTAGTGACTCCAGGAAGGCCTCTAGGGGTGGGGGCTGGTCGCCAGGGGAATCAACTAAGTGATTAGAGGGCTGGAACTTTCAGCACCATCCTCCTCTCCTCCAGGGAAGGGAGAGGAGCTGGAGGTTGAATTAATCACCATTGGCCAAAGATTTAATTATTCATGCTTCCATTAAGGTTGGGAGCACTTCCTGGAGGATGGAGCTCCCTAAACTACACAGGGACAAAAACTCATGTGCTTGGGACTCTTCTGGACCTTGCTCTGTATATCTTTTCATTCACTCCTATACTTTAATATCTTTGTAATAAAGCAGTAATCTAGTAAGTAAATTGTTTTCCTGAGTTCTGTGAACTGTTCTAGCAAATTAATCAAACCTGATTTACAGCCAGCCAGCCAGTTAGCCAGCAGCACGGTTAACAATCGTAACAATCTGGACTTTCAACTGGCATCTGAAGTATTCGGGGGGACAGTCTTGTGGGACTGAGCCCTTATTAATCTCTGGGATATGATGCTATCTCTGGGTAGTTAGATCAGAATTGAGTTAAATTTCAGGACACCCAGATAGTGGCTGGAGAATCTAACTGCTTGGTGTGGGGAACCCCGCTCTCCATGTGGTGACCAGAAATGTCAGAAGTAAAGTAGAATATTAATATAGGAGATATACAGTAGTTTTTTTTGTTTGTTTTGTTTTTTGGGGCTGCATTTGGTCTTCGTTGCTGCGTGCGGGCTTTCTCTAGTTGCGGCGAGTGGGGGCTACTCTTTGCTGCAGTGCGTGAGCTTCTCATTCCGGTGGCTTCTCTTGCTGCGGAGCATGGGCTCTAGGCGCGCGGGCTTCAGTAGTTGTGGCACACAGGCTCAGTAGTTGTGGCTCGCAGGCTCCAGAGCACAGTTGTGGCGCACGGGCTTAGTTGCTCCATGGCATGTGGGGATCTTCTTGGATCAGGGATCGAACCCGTGTCCCTGGCAATGGCAGGCGGATTCTTAACCACTGCCCCACCAGGGAAGTCCCTACAGTAGTGTTTTTAATTTGTACGAGGGAAGAGGGCAGGGATGGCAGGGAGGGAGACAGGCTGGAAAGATATGAAATTGGAGAAATCAGTAGCTCTGATAAGGAATAATGAAGAACAATGTAATAATACAGCCCATACCGGAGCAGAAAAAAAAAAAATGTCGGAACATAATAAATAAGGGATCAACAAACTGTTTTTGTTCCTGGGATTGATAAGAAAGTAGTTTAAGATTCCTGTGGCTCCAAAGTTAATGGACAAAACTAGAAATGTAGAAGAAAATCAACTGAAAGTGAAAAACACACCTCTTTCAAACCATAAAACATAGACTCATATAATTCAAAGGAATGCTCTTAAGGACTTTCATTACCAGACAAAACAATATGTTTTAAAAGTTACCCAAAAAAAGCAGAAAAGAAAAATCAAATTAAAATAAAAAACAGAATAATAACTACTGATCAATTCAAGAGCTGGCTCTTTTGGAAAAAAAATACATAAATTAGCTGAATCACTCTAATTTTAAGTTAACACTAAGGATGAGAAAGATGATATAAAATACACACATGAAGAGAAGGCTTTGAAACAAGGGTTTTCTAGGAAAACAGGAATTACCAGATTTGGCTCAAAATAAACAGATAAAAACGATGGAAAAAAAAAGTTGTCCAAAAGCTGCCCCACCCCCAAAGTGTCTGGCCCAGGTGATTTCACAAGGGAATTCTGACATTAAACAGAGACAATTCACATGCTATTTACAATGAACTAAAGGCAGGCTTTGGCAAACTAAGGCCTATGGCCAAATCCAGCCTGTGGTCTGTTTTGTAAGGCCTGGGTAGAGAGCTAAGAATGGTTTAGAACCCAGCAGCATAGCTTAAAACAAAGTCTAAGAATCTAGCCTAAAAAAATACTAATGTGTGCAAAATACACATACACATAAGGATATGCACTACAATATGGTATGTGATAAAATTTATTTATAATCTATGTCAGTCATTAAGTGATCCATATTTTGAAACACTTACTGAACACCTACTACGTATGCTATTCTGTGGACTGGAGATAGAAGGGATAAGAATCTGCTCTCGCGGGTCTTACTTTCTAGTTTGGTGATTTAAATAATAGGTAAATAAAATCATTTCAGATGGTGACAAATGCCATAAATAAAACCAAACAGGACAACATGAAAGGGTGGAAACTACTTTAGAAAGGGTGGAACTACTTTAGATAAGTTGATCACTAAAGGCCTCTCTGAGGAGAGAGCTTCTGACTTGGAACTAAAGGGGAAGCAGGCAGCTTCAAGGTTGAAGAAAAACCAAATGCAAAGGACCTTGGGCCCTGATATGCTAATCATGTTCAAAAATATAAAAGCTGGGGCAGCAGAAGCTAGTAAGAAAGGGACAGTTGAAGGAGAGAAAGAAGGTTGGATGAGGTGGGCCTATTAGGATTAAAAATTTTATCTTTGAAACAATGGGAAACCACTGAATTCTGAGCAAAGGCTTGTCTTTGTTTTAAAAATAGCATTCTGGGAGTTCCCTGGTGGTCTAGAGGTTAGGATTCGGTGCTTTCACTGCCTTGGCCTGGGTTCAATCCCTGGTTGGGGAACAGATCCCACAAGCCTCTCGGAGCAGCAAACAAACAAACAAACAAACAAAAAAACAAAAAATATATATATATATACATATGTATATATATATAAAATTCTGGCTACAATGTGGAGAATGGATTGCAGGGGGCCAAGGGTGGAATGTGGAGATATCACAGATTGCCACAGCCTAGGCACAAGACGATGGGGCCGTGGTTGAAAAATGGAGACTAGATATAGAAGGCTAGGAAAGAGGAATCAAGGACAATCTGGGTCATGAACTTGAAAAACTGGACCTTAAGTGAGGTGGGGAAGACCAGATTTAGGGAAAATAGGGGAAGAGTGGAAATCAATAGTTCTGTTTTAGCCATGTTTAGTTTAAGATAAAGACACACAGATTTGTATAGAAAGATATTCAAGATATAAAGTAAAATAGTACTGATTGATTTTTTAAAATACTATATGCTAAGTAAGAAAAATACAATACACATGTCGAGTAAGAAAAATTTACAAAATCATACCACAAATTATCAGCAGTAGACACTGCTGATCATAAGGGACTTTGACTTTGTTATACGTACTGCAATATCTAAATCTAAACAATAAGTGCACTTTGATTTTGTAACAGAAAATAATAAAGAACAAATGGTTTAAAAAGCAATGACCTGAAATCTAAAAAAATCAGTTTCAAGACCAGAAAAAATGCAAAAATGCACGGTTTATGGTTAAGTAAAAAGAAAAGAATTTAAAAACTTCCCTGGTGGCACAGTGGTTAAGAACCCGCCTGCCAATGCAGGGGACACGGGTTCGATCCCTGGTCTGGGAAGATCCCACATGCCGCGGAGCAACTAAGCCCATGGGTCACAACTACTGAGCCTGCGCTCTACAGCCTGCGAACCACAACTACTGAAGCCTGCGCGCCTAGAGCCCGTGCTCCGCAACAAGAAAAGCCACCACGATGAGAAGCACGCGCACCACAATGAAGAGTAGCCCCCCGGCTCACCACAACTAGAGAAAGCCTGCGCGCAGCAATGAAGACTCAATGCAGCCAAAAATAAGTGAATAAATTGAAAAAAAAAAAAAAGAAATGGACTAAAATTATTTTAAAAAAAAGAATATCAAAGACTAAAGGTAAATAATAGTTGGTGAGTTCACTTGACTTCTGATCTGCCTGATCTGTAGTTTATACTACAAATAAAAATCAGAAAAAAGTAATCTCCAAATACATGCACAAACCTACTTTAAGTGAACATTCATTGAGCATAACACCACTGTCATTATTCCTCCTTATATCATAAAAGGTGCTTGCAAGTGTAGTAATGAAAAATGCCTCTTCCTTTTGGGCACTGGCATGGAGAACCTAACCCACATCTATAACACCGTTTCCAAGGGACAACCTATCTTCTTCTCTCTTGTGTGCTCTTGCCCTTGGATACTAAAACCTTAAATAATGAAACCTATGTTCTCTTAAAGCCTGCTGGAGTAATTAGTATAGTCTCTGAAATACAATTTAGCAAAGCAATCCTCTACAGGTTACACAGAAACAACAAGCCTTCTGAAAGTACCTCCCTATTGCTGCAGTGACAATATTCATTCAACATTTATACAACAAACGTGTTGAGAACTGATAAACTGCCAAATGTTGTTTTAGATGTTAGGATATATCATGAGAAGACAGACGATGCCCCTGCTTTCATGGAAGTTTTAAAAATAAACAAGTAAATGAAAATATGGAAATGAAAAAACTCAACTGGGTAAAGGGACAGCAAAGAGAGGAAAGAGACTTTAGATAGGATGTTGTAGGTCTGGAAGACCTCTATGAAAAGGGGACATGAGTTAAGAAAATCAATCACTGGTTCTCAACTCAAGCTGCACAGACTTATTCAGGAAGATTTTAAAAGATACTATATGTTCAGGCCCCACTGCCAGACCAGTTAAATCAATTTCTGGGGCTGGGTCTGGCAATAGCATTCTTTAAAAAGCTCCCCAAGTGTCTCTAAAGCATAGCCATGGTTGGGAACCACAGAAAAACAAACCAATTTTGATTTTGGAAACAAGGCAGTAGAGGAAGTCAGAGTAGGCAGAAGTCAAATTTTGCAGAACCTCTTAGGCTAGGATAAGGAGTATGGCCCCTGAGTTCTAAATGTCATGAAGAGCCAATGGAGGGAAAAATAATCCAAAAAAAATCTCAACTGCTGAGTAAATGCATGGCTGCATTCAGCAGACCCACATCTTAAGTAACAAAATGGTACAATTTACATAAATTAGTAATTCAAAAAACCCTTGAAACCGTAAGCTCAATAGGAGCATTTCTCTTCAAACTAGTCAGCTTCTGATTTCAAAAAAACATATGGCACAGCTGTAAGAGACCAAAGGAACTATATCCTCTACTTTATCCCTTTTAATTTGGAAAGATTTTTATTATTTGTATGCTATTAAGAATATCTTTTAGGGAGTTCCTTGGTGGCCTAGTGGTTAGGATTCTGGGCTTTCACTGCTGTGGCCCAGGTTCAATTCCTGGTCAGGGAACTGAGAACCCTCAAGCTGTGCGGCGTGGCCAAAAAAAAAACTTCTATTTTTTATATTACTACCCTGTCTACTATGTACCTAAAAAATCTAAATCATTAAGGGCTGAAGGTCAGTCTGCAAAAACAAAGCTTTTTGAATAACACACCCCCCTTCTCTGTTTAAGGAAAGAGAAAGTAAACACCTCTCTAAATTCAAGGTTCTATAACTGAGCAATGCTGGTAAGAAACTAGCATTTTTTTCACTGAAATTAGATGTAGCAAAACATGCACCTACATTTTCCGAATTTTGAACAATAAATACATATTACCTTTTTTGACCAAAAAAAAAAGTTAAGATGGAAGAAAGGAAGAAAAAAAAAGAAAAAAAAAAGGAAGCCTGTGCTTTTAAAGCCAACAGACTGTTTCCAAAAGGTCTAAGGGAAATTTGGAAGGCAGCAGTTTACCATAATATAAACATCAACTTTTTGAAATGAAAGAATAACGAAATAGTGGTAACAAAAAGATGGTTTTCATGAAAGGATAGGTATTGTAGGCTGAAAATTTGTGGGAAAAAAAATCTGTAAGGGATTTCCACATCAAGAGATTAGGTACCACCTCTAAAATTCCATCAGTGCCAAAAAATGTAAGATTCTAAGGTGACTCACCTACAATTACAAAAGGATTAAAAGTATTCAATACCAAAAATATTAAGTGATATTTAAAATCTAGTATATTTGGCGGGGGGGGGGGGAGGAACCTCATACTTTTGTAAATCACCAATTTGCAAAATTCAATTAAATGACAGAATCATAATCTTTCTGGCCTCCATGGGCTTCTATGTATCCAGCCTCTGTTTACCTCTTTCCTCCTTATTCTTATGGTGATTGTTTAGTTGCTCTGGGAAACACAGCACAATGTCCCACTCAAATTGTTAACATTAAAAAGAAACTGCAACCATTTCCAGATGAGCGTGCTGGACACATTCAACAAATGTTTTATTGAACAAATAAAGGAAGAATATATACTAATAATACTCAAGTATCACATACAAATATAAAAATAAAGAGCTTCTGTGTAAACCATTTTCATTGGTTTCTGTGACTGACATCTGCCTCATTTTTTTTTCCTATCCCTCTACATAAATGTTAACTGCTTTTGTCAGCTCTCTCTTCTCTATGTGCTTACCTCTTTAGCCATCTCATCTACTGTTCACTGCTTCAGTAAGGATAATTCCCAACCAAATCCTTCCTTCAAGCTACAATCTTTAGACATTCATTTTTTTAAAAAAAATATTTATTTATTTATTTTATTTTTGGCTGTGTTGGGTCTTCTGTGCGAGTTGGGTTTCTGTGCGAGGGCTTTCTCTAGTTGTGGCAAGCGCGGGCCACTCTTCATCGCGGTGCGCGGGCCTCTCACTATCGTGGCCTCTCTTGTTGCGGAGCACAGGCTCCAGACGCGCAGGCTCAGTAGCTGTGGCTCACGGGCCTAGTTGCTCCGCGGCATGTGGGATCTTCCCGGACCAGGGCTCGAACCCGTGTCCTCCGCATTGTCAGGCGGATTCTCAACCACTGCGCCACCAGGGAAGCCCTAGACATTCATTTTTAATTGCGTATAGAACAAACCATCTTCACTTAAGTTTCTTGACAGAACTACACACTAAAAATGTTTAATTACGCCATCCACGCAAAAAAAATATTCACCCAGTGCCTACTAATCAGGCACTACTAGGAACAAATGAAAAAGAGACATGCTGATCTCATCAACTGAGTGGAGATTTGAGAAGGCTGGAAAAGATTTGCAAAGAACTGGGAGAAAAGACACCCAACTAGTAAAACGAGGCATTGACAGGCAGCACTGAAACCTGAGTAGAGCTGGAAACCAGGGATATACAGTATTCCCAAGCCTGTGCAGTTTGAAGACTGTTAACAATGTCCAGCAGCATGTCTAGGAGTAGGGAGTGGTGGGAGGCACAAAGCAGCTGGATCAAATAAGAAATTAGAGTTGTGCCAGGCAGGTGTAAAGAAAAGCAAGGGAGATGAGGATACTGCCAGGAGAATGGGTTAGATTAACATTTCATGGAAGTCTAAATCAGAGTGAAGTAAGACAAGCTGGAAAAAAATAAGGATGAGAGGAGAAGGAACTGGAAATTTCAAAAAGATTGAATAAAAGCTCTTAACAGTAGTGATTACTGAATGCTTGCTGAGTCAAGCTTACTATGGATTGCTCTGTTCATTTAATAAAAACAGCAGGAGAAAATGTACTGAATGAGAAAAGTGGAGGCATAGAAGCTTGTGATTTGAATGTAACGTTTCAGGTAATGACAGGGTTTAGACCAAGACATTAAAGGTCAAGAACATATAATATGCGTGAGTGTGTGCATAGGTACATGTATACACAGAGAATGGTAAAACAAATACAGTAAACTATTAACAATCAGGGAATATGGATGAACGAATATGGAAATTCTCTGTATTATTTTTACAACATTTCTTTGAGATTAAGATTATCCAACCCCCAAAAAAGTCTAAAAGCTTATCTGCTTTCCCACACATGTTCTTCCCAATTTCACCATAACCATTTTCCCTAACCTCTAGTTTAAAACCCTGAATAATCTTTGATATTTATTTCTCCCATTTCTAACATAAAGAGGGATCCAAGTTCTATACATTCTAATTTTGTAATGTTTCTTGAAGCCAAATTTTTAAAATCTGAGCTCTAGAAATTTAGAATGTAAAAATATCAGACTGGAAATAAGAAGAGCTCAAAGCCCAAGTCACCAAAACTTACCAATGAAGAAACAACCTTAGAGAAGTAAAACTCATAAGGCTAGGAAGTGATGGAGCCAAGATTACTGTCAAAGCCAGTAACCAAGATAACCTCACCATATGAAAAATCAGAACTCAATTTTCATTATAGAAGAGATAAGTATCAAACCTTTAAAATACATAATAATAAATAACATGTCATTTGAGGTTAAGAGATTTTAAAAGATTCAAGTTTTTCTTATCAAAACTTACTCTGGGGACTTCCCTGGTGGTGCAGTGGTTAAGAATCCTCCTGCCAATGCAGGGGACACAGGTTCGAGCCCTGGTCCGGGAAGATCCCACATGCCGTGGAGCAACTAAGCCCGTGTGCCACAACTACTGAGCCTGCGCTCTAGAGCCCACGAGCCACAACTACTGAGCCCACGTGCCACAACTTCTGAAGCCTGCGCACCTAGAGCCCGTGCTCCACAAGAAGAGAAGCCACCGCTATGAGAAGCCCGTGCACTGCAATGAAGAGTAGCCCCTGCTTGCTGCAACTAGAGAAAGCCCGTGAGCAGCAATGAAGACCCAACACAGCCAAAAAATAAATTAATTTAAAAAAAAACTTACTCCATTACAATACAGAGTTGAATATCAAGGATAAAAAAATTAAAGCAACAAAATATAGCAATATCTCAATTAATGAATGTATTCCAACTGTTGTAGAAACATTATTTTAAAGTATAACAATGTAAAAAGCATAAAAATCAATGCACTATAGACTATAAAAGGGGGGGTTACTATGAACTGAACTGTGTCCCCCCAAAATTCATATGTTGAAGCCCTAACTACCAATGTAATAGAAAGTATTTGGAGCTGGGACCTTTGGGAGGTAATTAGGGTTAAGTGAGGTGATGAGCGTGGGGCCTCATAATGGGATTAGTTCTCTTATAAGAGGAAGAGACATCAGAGCTCTCTCTCAGCCATGCGAGGACTCAGCTAGAAGGCATTCAGCCAAACCCGACTACACTGGCACCCTGATCTTGGACTTCCAGCCTTCAGAACTGTGAAAAATAAGTTTCTGTTTTTTAAGCCACCTCGCCTATGGTATTTTCTTATGGTAGCTGGAGCTAACAAAGATAGAGGGGATTGATGTATTAACTTCAGAAAACAGCATTTTATCACTCAAATTTTAACTAAATTTTCCATTTAAAATAAAAAAGTCAAGACATTCACCACACTCCTCTGAGTTCCAGGTCAATCAGCATTCACAAACTGTTACCTTTTTTTAAAAAAAATTTTTTTAAATTAATTTTTATTGGCGTATAGTTGATTTATAATGTAAAATATTACCTTTCTAAAAAGTTTACTTTTGATTAACTCCCCCCCCAGTTTGACTTTAAACACATTAATCAAAGTACTAGTCTTTATACACTCCTTAAATACAAATGAGGATCATAGAATATTTGAGGCTGAAAATTATTTTATATTCAAGTAAGTCAATATGAAGTAATATGACCAGAAAAACTAATATATTGGACCCTGTCATTTTCAAAGCCTCTTGTCAAAAACTTGAATAAAGACCTGGAAAGTAGACATCACATATGACACAAACATCTGAAAGAGTAACAATGCACTTAATGACTTTCTTAAGATTTAATGACTTTCTTGGAATGCTGGATAGAATTAAATTGGATTTAAGAATAAGTAGTTAGTCATAGCTCAAGAAATGAATTTCATAAATACAGAACACAGACCCAGCCTGTTCATATAAAACAGGACAGTTAGTGACAGATAGTAGTGTGACAGCACTGCTTTACAAAAATTGCTACTTTGATAGAAATCTAATGCACAAATCTGGAATTGCGACAGTTCTACTGAATCTTGTGTTTATCACATTGTTTAGAGCATTACACTCAATTCTGGTCTTCATTAAGACAAACATTAAAAACAAACTAAATTGGATACAAAAGAAAAACTTCATAACTGTTCAGTTTACCCATAGGTGGGAACAAGTTATATCTTAAACTCATTCTCTACTTTCACCATTAGCCAAGCAACCCAAAGAGCTGTGAAATGAAGTGATAAGTAATTTTGCTGAGGCACAAAATGCCACAATGCCATGAGGTATGTGAGAGAAGGATGCTTCTAGGAAATAAGCTCAGACATCTCTCCCTATCTCTCCTGCTGTCTCATCCCCAGAGTTTGTTTTGTTTTTTAGAGAAACAGTAACTCTCATGAAGAGATACATAACTGTTTCTTTGTGGGAAAAAAAGAGCTCTGAAAAGAAAGCCAAATCCTCGTGCAGATGATGGAAGCCAAGAGAAAGTGAAGAGGTTTGAATGCTATCATGGTGTTCAAATATTTGGAAATTTATAAGATATTAAAATGTGACTGTTAAAGGTTGACTACAGTGTCTTCCTGGGCACCAGATATGTTCAAACAACAGCAAGATAAGCCTTTATCAAAAATATTTTAAAAGGTAACTTCTGCTTTGAGTGAGAGGTTGAACTGGTCAACTTCTAAGGTCACTTCCATTGCTAATTGTTATAATCACTTAGTAATTCTAAAGTCAGAGTGACATAACACTATTTGCAGCAACATGGATGGACCTAGAGATTATCATACTAAGTGAAGTAAATCAGACAAAGACAAATATATGATATCACTTACATGTGGAATCTTCAAAAAACTGATACAAATGAACCGATTTACAAAACAGAAACAGACTCACAGACACAGAAAACAAACATGGTTACCAACGAGGAAAGGGTGGGGGAATAAGGAGTTTGGGATTAACAGATACACACTACTATATATAAAAGAGAAACAACAAGGATCTACTGTATAGCACAGGGGACTATATTCACCATCTTGTAATAACCCATAATGGAAAAAAGTCTGAAAAAGAATATATATATATGTGTGTATAACTGAGTCACTTTGCTATACACGTGAAACTAATACAACATTATAAATCAACCACACTTCAACAAAAAATAAATTAAAAAATAAAGTTAGAGTGACATCCAATATTTTTAAGATCATCTGCTATTATAATAGTAAAGCTAAGAATATCACCATGTTGACTGCCTCTACTACAAATAGCACTACAGCAAAAGCATTAAAAATTGTCATTTTTAAAAACAAAGTGTAATACAAATAAATCTGTTGCAGTTTTAATCAAAATGGTAGAAGGGCTCAGACCGTTCTTAGAAACTGAAATATGTGAATTAAGTTTCTGGGGCCAAGAAAGCCTTATCAGAAAAGAAATGTAGCTATCAAATCTTCTGTATTATAAATTACTATCCCAGCAAAGTAAAGCTGTGTGTCTATCACTTACTCTATAAGGTGACTGCCAGAGCACTCTTTTGGACAACTTGTAGTATTTTAAAACTGTTTGTATTACACAATTACTTCTCTTACAACAGATTCAGTTTAAACCCCAGCTCTAACATTTAGTAGCTAGGTGTTTTTATAGCATAATTGTGGCATACACATATTATGGCATAAGCATTTCCACAGTCATTAAATATAATCCTGAATTTTTATTTCCTCATCTGTTGGCTATATCTTCTAGTCTGTTGTGAGATTTAAGTGTGTATAAAGCTGTTAGATGGTGTCTGGTACTTAATAATGAGCTTAATAAATGGTAATAACATTTTCAAAACTTATACATAGTAAATAAAAACTAACACATAAATAATTTCTTAGTCAACTTTATTTTTTGAAAGGCAAGTATGTTGGATTTTATGGAAGAAAAAGAGAAGCATTCTGTTCAAGATGCTCATCCAACATCATGAATTATTCTAAACCTTTCATATAACTAAAGTGCTGCCTTTAAGGGTTGGAATTGTAAGTTCAAATTTTTAAGTGTAGAGAATTGGTTAGCATCCCTCCCCACCAAGCACTGGCTCTATTCCTCTACCATTAAAACGATCTGTCTTGAGACATGTTAACCTACCCATCTCTTTCTCCTACTTTCTACTTTCATTCTTTTCCATGTTTTCAAATTTGTCATAAATATAACTATACAACCAAAGAAATTTATTTATTTATTTTTTGGTCAGGTCAGGAAATCAAGCAATCAGCACATATAAGCTATTCTTGACTTTTCAATCCTTACTCAATAGTTCTTTCTTCATCAGGAGAGATATTTTGTGTCTCCAAAATGTCAGAAGACTCTGATCCTACAGTTGGGAGATATTTCATCTTTCTACATTCTGCATCCTAATTGTGGTGTGGGCTACATGTAACTACACATATCAAAAAATCCAATTTTTCTTAATTGAAATTTTAACACTTATACAGCAATATAACTAACCTTCCACATCTCTGTCAAAAGGCTTATTTCAATAACATCCTTTTCCTGCTTTTAAAATAAAATTCCTCTATCTGTCCCATTTCAAAAGTAATTCTTCATATTATGTTCAATTAATATCTACAAAGTTTAAACCTAACATTAAAAACAGTTACTTAAAAATACAGGCCAACGGACTTCCCTGGTGGCACAGTGGTTAAGAATCCACCTGCCAATGCAGGGGACACGGGTTTGATCCCCGGTCCGGGAAGATACCACATTCTGCGGAGCAACTAAGCCCGTGTGCCACAACTACTGAGCCTGTGCTCTAGAGCCCATGAGCCACAGCTACTGAGCCCTCGTGCCACAACTACTGAAGCCCACGCGCCTAGAGCCTGTGCTCCACAACAAGAGAAGCCACTGCAATGAGAAGCCTGCGCACCGCAACGAAGAGTAGCTCTCGCTCGCCACAACTAGAGAAGGTCCGCGCGCAGCAACGAAGACCCAACATAGCCAAAAAAAAAAGCTCAAACATCAAAATAAATAACATTAAAAATATATACATATACAGGCCAAGCAACAATAGTCATATTGCCAAAAATGTAAATTGTAATTGCAACTGAAAAAGTATAAAGCGGTTTTTTTTAAGATTAAAATGTTAAGTATAGTTTTACTCATATATTCTTTCCTCTTTGAAAGTTGATAATCTACATATGATATTTTAATAAACATTATTTGTTTCCAAATTACTAGCAACACTTAATAAGTTACAATGCCCATCTTTAAAATACACTGGATAAACTGGAATTCTGTACTTGCTGTTGGGCAACTACTTAACCCATTTTCATAATAAGTTCTAAGCTTTCTGTTCCTAGTGACCACTTCTCCAGTCTCCCAAATGTTTTTGATGTTGTTCTAAACATATCCTTAATATGTCTCCTTAAGGAGCCTTTCAGAGCACTGGCCTCCACAGGGCCTTTGTGCAAACAGAAAAACACACCCTCTGGGAAGATACAGGTACTCATCTTGGTGAGAGGGCTGATGTCTTGGGAGGGAGAAGAGAAGTGGAGGCACAATTTCCACCTTCTCCTCTCCTCCTTATTTTTTTCCAGCTTGTCTTACTTCACTCTGACTTAGACTTCCATGAAATGTTAATCTAACCATTCTCCTGGCAGTATCCTCATCTCCCTTGCTTTTCTTTACACCTGCCTGGCACAACTCTAATTTCTTATTTGATCCAGCTGCTTTGTGCCTTCCACCACTCCCTACTCCTAGACATGCTGCTGGACATTGTTAACAGTCTTCAAGAGAAGCCACCGCAATGAGAAGCTGGAGGCCTAGCCAGGGCACAGGACTCTGAAAGCAGAGCAAGGGCTAGGTTTCAGTCCTTGTTGCCTCCTTCAGCCAGGCATCTTTGTGCAGCGCACAAATGGTACAACCATATACAGCAGCCCTGCACTTTCAGATTGTTCATTAGGAAAGAAGGAGGAAGGAAGATCGATTATTAACCTCCCTAGACACCCATTCTCCAACTACATATGCACCATGAGGAGATCTTCCAATCTCGTTGAGAACCTATCCTCCCTTTACCTTCAACTTTCTACTTTTCATGTGTCCCTTTTGTTTTAAATGTGGTTAAGACTCATGTGATATCAAAGACTATTAAACTCAAAAAGTATAAGAAACACATTTAATGTGATCTTTGTAACAATCCTCTAAGATAGGGGAAACAGGTATTATCCTTATTTTCCAAATGAATACAGTGTACCCACAATTTGAAGAAACCAAGTCACTTGCCCCCAAGTGACAAAAGGATTAACCCCAGGTTTTCAAACTCCTAGTCCAGAGCTCATTTTGAGTATTCAACACACCTAAAAATCAAGAGGTCTCACTACTTATTCCTCCCTGCTTAACCTTTCAGCCTCATTACTTGACTTAAATCCTTAGGGTCACCAAGGATCACTCAAGCCAAATCCAAGAGCCATTTCTCACATATTTTTCTGAACTCTGCTACATTTGGCTGTCACAATCCTATTTTAGAGGTTTTCCTCTTCCACCCTGATTTCTGTAGTGACTTCTTTCTTAAGTTATTCATTCTTGTTCTCCTTCTCTTGCCATAGATTGTCTTAGACATCCTATCCTGTTACATTTCTCTGTCTAAATAAACCCAATCCACTTTGCAGTTCATCCTGGAAATGGCTGTCCCAAGTATGTAGTTAAGGCTCTAATTTATATCTCTACTCCTGTAATGCTGCCGTTTCCTGTTTGATGAATCTATTCTATTTTTAGGCTTTCACACTTCTGGCCTTCATTAATTCCAGCTGCTGCCTGATCCTATGCAGTATTCATTTCTTATAGCAGTTATGTCCCAAAGGGTGGGATACAAATGAGTACTGATGGTATATTAGATGATTTTAAGTAGTCCATAGAGGAATATTTAAAATTACGTGTTTAACACATGTTGATGGGAAAAAACTCTAACACCAAATAATCACACAAATTTTTCTTTTAAACTCAATTAGAAGATAGTAAGCTGAATTAAAGAAAAATATTGACAGATGGTTTGAAGATAAAGCAAAAATTGTGAATGACTAAAGTTTGAGAAACACTGGCCACTGGGAAATCCATGTAGTATAGAAGTTAAGCACTCAGGCTCTGGGTCAATGATTCGAATCTCACCTACTAGCTAAGTAACTATGAACAAATTACTAAATCTCTTTAAATCCAGTTTTCTAGTTGTGTAATGGGAATAAAATAATCCACATTCTAGGCTTATTGTATGGAATGAAAGAGATAATCCTCAAAGTGTTCTTAGCTCAGTGCCTGGCATGGTAAGTGCTCACTAAATATTAATAATTAAAATTATTCTTAGTCTCTCCTGGCCATCATGCCTTTACTTGTAACCAACTGGGCACTCGACCTATACTATGGACAATTCTCCATATATGAATTTTCTGCTCCAAATTTCCATTACCTGTCTCTATATCTTTATTTTTATCTTCTGGTATGAATCCAAATATCACATGATAACTTTTAATATTAATCCTTAAGACTGTGAACATCTTGGCAGTACGAACCAAAAGCCATTTTCCTCTCATGCACTGTGCCTTACAAAATTAAAAGAACCTGTAATGTTTGTTGAATAAATCTAAAAATTAGTAAGGATAATCTGATGCAAAAAAATCTCACAATGTACAGAACATAAACACAAACTATTTGAAAGCATCTGACACTATTCTAATAGGTAAATAAATGGGGAAAAATGATTGGGGTATTCTTTTGCTCCACTAAGACATTTGTCAGTTGAACCTTAGTTGTGGGTCTAATCTTTGTTTCCTAATCTCATTTATTCAATAACATATAATAAACTCTAGATACATGCCAACCACTGTACAAAGTGATAAGACACGGAAACAGTCTAGCAAAGTAAAACAGACTAATATCAGAACGCAGAAAAGTAAATAGAAAACTACTATATAATGTTATGTAAATAATACCCAGTATTGGGGCTTCCCTGGTGGCGCAGCGGTTTAGAATATGCCTGCCAATGCAGGGGACACCGGTTCAAGCCCTGGTCCAGGAAGATTCCACATGCCGCAGAGCAACTAAGCTGCCCGTGTGCCACAACTACTGAGCCTGTGCTCTAGAGCCCGTGAGCCACAACTACTGAGCCCGCGTGCCTAGAGCCCGTGCCCCGCAACAAGAGAAGCCACCGCAATGAGAAGCCTGTGCATCGCGACGAAGAGTAGCCCCCGCTCACCACAACTACAGAAAGCCCGTGCGAAGCAACGAAGACCCAACGTAGCCAAAAATAAATAAATAAAATTAAAAAAAAAACCCAATAGTGTTTTTTTAATACTAGATGTGTTTCACAAATGCTGATTATGTCCTGCTCTCCTTGAATGTAGAGCACCTAGCAGCACCACACATGGGTGAGTATATTACATTGACAGTAATGATTCCATTGCTATCTTGTGTTCAACTCTAGGTATAGGCTAACCACCTAAAAGTTTCTGTCAACTAGACAACTGTTGAAACTCAGTAATAGCCCTTGTTCTGATTTGCCAGAAAATATGTGCACACAAAGGCCCCAAAATGTGACAGGCATTCTGTCAATCCAGAGCAAAATAATGACTAGAAATATAACTGGCAAAAAGGTCAGACTATATTTAGCCTTTGGGGAAGGGGCGAGGACACACATACAATAAAACATTTACTGAAATCACCGTCTCTAGAGAACACTTTTACCCCAAAAGATGTCCTGACTGATGCATCAATGGCATTATTGAGACTTTTTAAATGTTATGACTCAAAACTAACTTATTAATTCTCAAGACTTCTAAGCAACAGTTAACACAGACTGAGATAAGCTTTCATTGTGTCAGCCTATTCATAAGATGACAAGGCTCGCTTTACTGAAAGTATATTAGTCATAACTCAGGCAGACACAACTTTTGGATCTCCTTCATGGTAAGAATAGGGTTCTATACCAGTTTGTGTCAACATTTTATGAATGATCAATCCGTGCCTTACACAAATATGGCATAAATAGCATCTGAAAAACGAGTTCCTCAACTGAATTACAAACTGAAGTGGTGTTTGGGGGCTGGGGGAAGAAGGAAACCACTTGGAGGGAGAGGAGGACATAATATAATCTTCAAAGACATTTTACCATAAGGATGGTGGGGTGGGGTGGGGTGGGGTGGGGTAGGGGTAGAGGGGAGACAGGGACTTGAATGAGGCAGAACTTCTGTATTTTCAGCTATGCCCAATATACTGATCCCAGAGGTACTGACTCTAGAACATGAAGAAATCTTTAAGAAACAAAACCCAATATATAAGTGTAAAAAAAAAAGGAAAAAAAAAAGATATTTAAGTCTAAAAAAGCCTTAAAAAAAAAAAAGTAAAACTATTTCTTAAGTTCCAAAGGTATACTCCATTCTGAGAATATACAGGTTACCCACTGCTTGGAAGAAGAGTATTTTCTTCTACCAGTATTCTGTCATTCTCCTTCCACTACTAGTTGAACTTTTACTATGTACTGAGCACAGTAATAAGCTCTTTACATACATTATCTGTGATAAACCTACAGCAAGCCTTTGAAGGAGTTACTGCTATTATCATCTCCATTTTACAGATGAGGAAATATTTTATCAATAATATAGGCCAGATATCAAAATTTAAAAATCATCTGTCATACCACAGCATTTGAGTTTTACTCGGCTGGCTTTTCTATCCCCAGAGTAGCTATAATGTATTTTTTTACACCTTGGAACACTGTAACCTTCACATGCAACAATGTTTCTATACTGAGTCAAGGAAAACAAAAACTAGGTTAATAATGCTGTATCTTATTTAGTTCCTATAGTTTGCAAAATTACAAGAAACAGGGAGGCAGTTTGACAGCTTAGAGCATCCCCTTTGCGTTTAGACAATCTGGGTTTGAATCTATACAGCACCATCAATAACTGCCATGTGACCTTGGTCAAACTACTTTAATTTCTCAGATTTCATTTCCTCATCTGTAAAATGGGGATGATGATAGTACCTCCCTCAAAGGCTTGCTGTAGGATTAACAAAGAGAATGTCTGTAAAGAGCTTAATTCTGTGCTCAGTACTTGGTAAAAGGTCAACTAGTGGAGGGAAAACAGCCACATACAGAAGTTCACTAGACCGAAACACAAAAGTAAAAGTAAAAAGCTTATATTCTGAAAATTCCATTATGTTAAAGGAGAGAATTACTAGTTGACTATATGCTAGAAACTCAAATTCAACCTATTCCTTTTTTTAGGGGATCAATGCATTTGAAGTGGACCAGAAATGATGCTGCAGTGCATTTGTGACACACACCTAAAAATGGCTCCAGTCTGAGCAGCATCTTAATTACCAACAGAGGAGGTTAATCTACTTCTAACAAATGCTGGAATTGGGCTTAGTGGGCGTTTAACTATCACCCTATCATTTTTATTTGCGGGAATAAGCTATCAAGCATTTAATCAAGAATCCCGATTCTTCTGGGGGCATTCCAAATGAAAATCTTACAGCACAGCCGCCTACTGTACAATTCCAAGTACCCTGGCGAGGTATAAATCTATGGACATACGCTGAAGATCGGTCAATGCGGAAATCCGGCTAGCCTTAGAAGCCAGCAAACATCAGACACGTCGGAAACCTCAAAAGAATCTCAGATCAAGTCAAAACATATACACATCCCTTTAAAGGAATTAGACACAGTCCTCTCAAGGGAAGGAAGAATTTATCAGTGTTCCTATTGGCCCCCTATGCCCTTTTCTTCAAGCCCTAAAGTGGGGCCTTTACCGTAACACCAACACTAATGCTATCTCAAGAGAGGAAGCTGCGGAGTGAGACTCCCCAAGCAGGTTAGGGGATGGAGAGGCCTAGGGTGAGAAAAGACTATCCGAACCCGCCTCTGGAGTTGGGGCAGCACGTCCCTAGCGGAAGTAGGACTGGTCCTCATTCCCCGAAGCGCCTCTCACCGAGCCCGGCCTTTAATCCGGTCTCTCCTGCACACTACTCATTGCAAATTTCACCCTCACTAAACATGAAGAAGAGGTAGGCATTAAAGAGCCTAGATGAGCCCCCGAGTTGTTTGGGGGGACACATGCCCACACTAGGAAAAGAGACCGCGCACCCGCCTATCCCGCGGGAAGGAAACTCCCTTCCCTTACCCGGCAACGCGCGTAATCCCCCTACAGGGCCTGAGTGGGAGGAGGCCGACGGGTCCGGAACTCCCGCTGCAGACCACATGAGGCGGGTCTGACTCCGGTTTTTCCCGCTCCCCAAGCAGGAGGCCGAGGCTCCCCCAGAAGCAGAGATGATGGTAGCCAAAGAGAAAAAGAGGATGCCCGGACCCAAGGCCCTCTCCACGCGGCTCCCTCGTCTCTGGGCGCCAGGGTCGGGGTGCGCTCCCACGCCCCGGGCCGCCCCACGCCAGCCCTCCCGGATAGGGCCCGCTTTGATCGCAGCTCCTACGCCCTCGCTTTCCTTACCGGCCAGGATGAGTGTCAAGCTGAGTGTGTCTGCGCGCTTCGAGGGGCTCCGCAGAGCTCTGATAGGGGGAAGGGGAAGGGGAAACTAGGGGTAGGGGGCGGCTGGAAGGACCCCGGGCCCCAGAGATCCGAAGCTGCGGATGGACAAACCGCCAAAGCACTTTCACTCCTTCTCGGGAGGGAGATAGCGAGCGAGAAAAAGAAGCAAGATGGCGGCTAGCCAGCCCCTACGTACGACGTCATGCGGCGGCGTACGTAAGGCAAATCCCCGCAAGACCGCCCTCCGGCGCAGAGACGGCCGGATCACGTGAGGTCTCCGTGGCGACCCAACCCCGGCGGAAGGTGACGGCGCCGCTTGCTGGAGCGAGGGAGTTCCTGCGATCAGAGCTCAAGGTGCAGGGTGACGATTTCGCCTGAGATCTCTCCAGGAACTCTTAAAGAGACCTCAATTACAGGTTGTTATGCCTCAGGGAAGTGAGCACTCTTGTAGGTGCTGGATAGTTGTGTGAATTGGTTCAAACAACACTTTGGCAGTGTGTATCAAAATTAAACTATGCGTAATCTTTAACCTTGATATTTGGCAGTATCTCAGTATTTTCTAGAAATGTACGTACACAATACTCAGTATTCATAATGCCAAAACCTGTTTGTTAATAAAGATACAGGGATAAATGCATTATGTTACATCCATATTATGGAATATTTGGAAGCCATTAAATTCAGAATAATGTTTAAGGACAAGGGAAATGCTTAAGCCATAATACGCTTATGCCATAAATATGCTATAAAAACACACATATATGCATAGTAATAGAAAAAAAGACTTTAAAATGTACTCTGAAATGTTTATAATGGTAAACACTTTAACAATAGTTTTCTTAGAGCCATCAGATTTTTAAAAATATTTTATGCATGGCTTTCTGTAATTTCCAGATTTTACAATCAGAAAAAGTTTTAATGTGTAATGAAAAATTTTTGTGAGTGATAAAATTGTTATGAGAAACAAATGATAAATGTGTGTATACATATATAGTGCATACATGTGTGTATATAGTGTGCATGCTTATGTAAATATATATAGCATTGTGTTTAAGATACAAAAAGGCAAAAAAAAAAAAAGATACAAAAAGGATTACATATTTTTTAGGCTTTAAAATAAGACTCAAACAGGTATGAATAACAGTTCTGCTAATTAATTACTATGTAGTATGGATAAGTTACTTAACATCTCTTAAATTCAGTTTTCTCATTTTGTAAAATGGAGATAATAACACCTACTTCTCAAGTTTGTGTTATTGACTCACCAAATATTTATTGAGCACCTACTATATGTGCTAGGTACTGGGATACAAAAGTAAAGAAAAGTTAAGATCTTGGTCCTAATGAAACAGTGTAGTGATGCAGATCACATAGTAGATTTGGATATGTGCAGTGAAGGAAACAAACAGGATATTAAGGTAAAGAATAACTGGAAAAAAAAGGGAGAGAAAAGAAAGGAAGGAAGGAAGGACGGAGGGAAGGAAGGAAGGGAAACAGGAAGGAAGAAAAGAATAACCAGGAAGACAGGCACTCCAGATTTACTTTATGTGGTCAGTGAGTACCTTTCTGAGAAGGTGCCATTTAAACTGGGACCTAAAGGATAACAGTAGGGACCTACTCAGCAGTGCATAGAGTAGGTGGGAAAGTGCTCTGGACCAAATGAACTGCAATTACAAGTGCCCTGATTTGGGAAAGAGCTTGGAATGTTCTAGGAACTAGGAGGAGTATGTCTGGAGCTTAGTTGAGAGAGAGTGGCACAAGATGAAACTAAAAGGAGAGACAAGGGCTAGGCTCAGAGGGGCCTTGGAGGCCAGGGTAAGGAGTTCAGAATGTCTTCCAGATACAGTGAAAAGTCATTGGAAGATTTTAAGAAGGGGAGTCACATGGTCTGATTTTCCATTTTAAGGAGCTCACCGTTACTGCTGAGTGAAGAGTGTGAAGAATGGATTAAAGGGAGGTGAGAATAGAAGCAAGGAGCCCCACTAGGCAGTAATGAAGTAATCACAGTAGTGAAGAATGATAGTAGCTTGGAGTAGGATAGAGGCTGTGGGATGGAGAGTAGACAGGTTTGGTATATATTTTTAGAGCTAGAATATACTTGCTTGTGGGAGATGATCACTTCTAAGTGAGGGGAAGGTGTGAAGAAGAGAGAAGAATCAGTGATGACATAGATTTAGGGACTTCCCTGGCAGTCCAGTGGTTAAGACTCTGTACTTCCACTGCAGGGGGCACAGGTTCAATCCCTGGTCAGGGAACGAAGATCCTGCATGCTGCACAATGCGGCCAAAAATTAAAAAAAAAAAAAAAAAACGATGACATAGGTTTATGGCTTGAAGAATTGGGTGGATGATAGTGACATTTATAGAGACCATGGGGATGGGAGAGGGGAGGAAAACAGTTTGGTTGGTGGAGCAATAAAAATTAAATATTAAAAAGAAAAAATTGAGAACAATTAGATTTTAGGCATGTTAAATTTGAGATGTTCACATAGTGTCCAACTGTAGATAAAGTATGCAGTTGACATGGATGTCTTGGGCTCAGAGGGGAGGTTGGGGTTGGAGATAGAGATTTGGGCTTCATAGACATGTTTCATATGTATTTCACGTGTTTCAAGCAGTGGGAAGAGATAAGATAACTCAGAGAGAGAGATTAGAGAAACAAGAATTAAAGGCCAGACCTAAAGAACAACAACATTTGGAGGTTAGGTGGAGGTGGAGGATTAAGCAAAGAACACTGAGCAGATGCCAGAGAACTGGAAAACCCAAGAGGATGATGTCACAGAAGCCAAGACAGGAGAGTATTGTAAGAAAGTGTGAGCAATCGACTATGTTAAATGCTGCTGAGAGGTCAAGTCTTATGAAGAAGGAGCCAGAAGTGTCCATTGTATTTGGCAACATGGAGGTTACTGGTATCTTTTACAAGAATTTTTGGTGGAGCAGTGAGGTCAGAAAGCCATATGGTAGTGAGCTAAAAATGAGATAGATGTTGAGAAAGTGGAGACTATAGATAAACCATTCTTGCCAGAACTTGAACTCTGTCGTGACAGAGAAAGAAAGTAGTGGCTGGAGAGAGGTGGAGTAAAGAGAGACATTTTAAAACATTGGAGACAATAGATCATGTTTGTATGATAATAGGAATAATCCAGAAGAGGCAAGAGGTGGCAATTATGTAGTGGAGAGAGGGAAACTAAAAGAGAGAAATCCATGAGAAGGTGTGAAGAGGTGAGTCCAGAGCACTGATGGAGGAGAAGATAGTTGCAGCTCTAGGGACAATTGATGATTTGAGGGTGGGAACATAAGGGAAGTCCCATTGATGGCTTCTATTTTCTCAGCGAAGTAGGGAGCAAAGTAATCTGATGAGAGGGCTTGGTATGTAGGAGTTTGAGGAGAAGGAGATTCAAAATTTATCTCAGAGAGTGAAAAAGTAAACCTAGTGTGAGGAACAGAGTAGGATTCGCATGATCTGATGAGAGCATTTTTTGAAGTTGTGATTATGGATCTAAAATATGCCATTCAGTTTATTCATATGATTTCTCCAGCAATGTTAGCTCTTTGGTACAGCTACAGAAAAGATAGAAAGATTCACCCATGCTGAGTTTTACCAGGCAGGTGTAACATAGGGAGGCAAGGATATCTGTAAGTGAGGGACTGTAATGATAATACTGTGTTTAAACATATGGTGGATGTGTAGTAGATGGTAACTTGTGTCCACTTTATAAATTGTTTATGGTATATTTTATATCCAAAGGTTACCTACCACTTCTCCTGGTCTGAGCTGTCTTCTATACCACTGTGGTCATGAAACTGTCACTGTAGCAATGTTGGAATAAATAAAATAATAAAGAGAGGTAAATCACAGGCACTCAACCCCCACCCCATTGATAATCAATGATCTTTTGAAATGGAACAGCTTGGCTGATATAGGGTCATTGCCAGCGAAAGGCCTGCTGACTGTCCACAGGCAGACAGGGAAGCATAACTTTGGTGAATTTTCCAAAATACTCTAGGATGTTGTCTAGAGTATTTTAGAACATAAATATCTTTCGTTAGCAATGTAGAACAGCTCCGGCCATCAGATGAACTTACCTTAACTGAGGTCACAAGACTGGTGTATACAACCAGAATAGTTATTAATTTCCAAGAGCTGTAATTTATATACCTGAATACTCAAGATTGCAAAGCCAGTGCATTTTCTATGTAGACAAACCTACTCAGGAAACCAAAGGCATTAACAGAAGGTTGCTTGATGAGCACAGATTCAGAACAAGTGGAGTTGTGTGTACAGACTCTTCTTGATTCATCTAACTCCATGACAGGACTGTTTTGTCCCAGAGATAGAAATACTCAGTTTCCAATGGTTGCAACTTTGTACATTGATCTCCAATATAGTAGGGGCATCCTGCTGCACTGTTGATTTGGGCTCCTTCTCTCCTGACAGCATTTGGATGGGCACTGACCCTAAAGTGACCCTGTATGCTCTTTTCTCTGTTTCCATGGCTACCCAAACCTCTTAACAATATTCTTCATTAAAAGTCAAGTTACAATCAAGTCAGGCCAGTTTGTGTTTTAAAGGTGACTTTGCCTACTTCTGCTCATATGCATTGTATATAATCTTAAAGTTTAGCTTTCAGGAAGCAGTCGTATTATCCTTATTTCCAGTATCTTGGGGAAAATCTGACTGCAATCTCTAGATATTGGTACAGTGTCCAAAGCCAAATAATACTCTTTAAAAATTTTATTTTGTTTTGGATTATTTGCGTCTCTCCTAACACCCTTTTAGTGTAGATAAATTTGTCATAACAAAAATGTTTTCATGACAGTTTGAATGAAAACTTGCATTTAATTTCCAGTTCTGCTTTTTAAACATTAATTTTAGGTTAACATCAAATTGCCAATTGATACATGAAATAGGGCAACCTAGTTTCTTACTGAAAACAAATTGATTCTCCAAACAGTATGACCTACTTTGTTTGTGATTGCCCAGCCTTATTTGCTAGCGGTTTTATTGTTTCTACCCTTCTCATTGGGATTGATTCTATAAACCCATAGGTACTGAACATTTATGGGGTATGAGGTGAAAAACAAAAGAACCAATGAAGGTATCATGCTTCATTAGTAATAGTGTTTCTTAAATATTTATGTGCACCTGACAATTTTGGTTTCCTTTCACCAATGGTCCAGCAAATCTTAATTAGTAAAATTGTGAAATAGTATGAGCCTGATATAATGAAAACCATAATACCCAAATACTGTATGAAAATATGATCTCATTATATAAACCTCAACAGATATTGTAATTTTGCTAATAAAGAAAACATATTGCCAGTGCTTTGAAAAATTACCTTTTGCCAACTTGTAAGATGTTATATACTAAATATATTACTATATATGTTATATAAAAATATATGTAAAGGATAAAGATTTTCATTATTTATCAGACTATTAATTTGCTCAGCAAACCGTTTTTATAATGGAATAAAAGGTACATTTTTGGCTAAAAGTGTTCATTTATCACAAGTCATATGTCAAAGAAATTTGAATTAACTGGAGTCTACTGTCCACCCAAAATTTCCCCAGAATTTTCTTAACTAAGAGGAGAAACTAAGTTCTTGGAGCAGTGGATTTAAGTCAAGAGGGTATAATGTCATTAATGAACAGAGAATATCATGGAGAAGAAAGGAGGGAAAGAGGAAGGAATTAGAGGAAAGAGACTTACTGGTTCACAGTTTTGCCTTAGGCTGGAAGTTATGAAGTCAGGAAGTGAGTAATGATAAAGGGCACGGATCCAGAGACCAATAGGAAAGGGAGTGGGTCTAGGGAATGCAGAGTAGAAAAGATTACAAAGGAAACTAGGCAGGTGGTAATTGAAGATACAGAAAAGGTGATTTCTTAATGTTTTAGGGCAGGTAATAGAAAATTGATATATTGCTGATGGATATAAATACAGTACTCAATTATTACCTCTAAAATTGTAACTTTGGCTGCTGCCTGTAGCATTTCTCAAAGTATAAGTCACTTTTAATTTTTTTGCTGCCCAACCAATTGTATATAAAATGTAAAAATGAAGCCACCAATTCAAATCATTTATTGCTACATAGTAATTAAGAGAAGTAAGGTTGTAGTACATTTCCCCCTTTTTTTTTTTAAATTTATATATATTGTCTATCAACAGATGAATGGATTAAGAAGATGTGACACATATATACAATGGAATATTACTCAGCCATAAAAAGGAACGAAACTGAGTTATTTGTAGTGAGGTGGATGGACCTAGAGACTGTCATACAGAGTGAGGTAAGTTAGAAAGAGAAAAACAAATACCGTATGCTAACACATATATATGGAATCTAAAAAAAAAAAAAAAAAAAAAAAGAAAATGGTCAGAAGAACCTAGGGGCAAGATGGGAATAAAGATGCAGACCTACTAGAGAATGGACTTGAGGATACGAGGAGGGGGAAGGGTAAGCTGGGACAAAGTGAGAGAGTGGCATGGACATATATACACTACCAAACATAAAATAGATAGCTAGTGGGAAGCAGCCGCATAGCACAGGGAGATCAGCTCTGTGTTTTGTGACCACCTAGAGGGGTGGGAGAGGGAGGGTGGGAGGGAGGGAGATGCAAGAGGGAGGAGATATGGGGATATATGTATATGTATAACTGATTCACTTTGTTATAGAGCAGAAACTGACACACCATTGTAAAGCAATTATACTCTAATAAAGATGTTTAAAAAATTATATATATATGTTTATATATATATGCTTTCTCAGATTCTTTTCCATTATAGGTCATTACAAGATATTGAATGTAGTTCCCTGTGCAATACGTAGGACCTTGTTGTTTATCTATTTTATATAAAGTAGTGTGTATCTGTTAATCCCAAGCTCCTAATTTATCCCTCCCCCACCACTTCCCCTTTGGTAGCCATGTTTGTTTTCTGTGTCTGTGAGTCTGTTTCTGTTTTGTAAATAAGTTCATTTTTATCATTTTTTAAAGATTTTTTTGATTCCACATATAAGTGAAATCATATGATATTCGTCTTTCTCCGTCTGACTTATTTCACTTAGTATGATAATCTCTAGGTCCATCCATGTTGCTGTAAATGGCATTATTTCATGATAGTACATTTCTTTGTTAGCACTGGGATTAGGTATTTTGAGTAACTTTCAGGCTTCTATTGGAAAAGAGAATTTCATGTGTTACAGAGTATTGGTAGTTCACACCCAGTTCAGATTTTATTTCTTTGTATTCTCCATTCTTATTTCTGCTGGGGTTAATTAAACAGTTATTTCAGAAATATTTCTTTGAGTTGCTGAGAGTATCAGTGAGATAATTGCTTCAAATGGGAATTAATAGTAAGCACAATACTCGAGGGATTGGACCATTGTTAACTTTATAGGGCACTGTCTTGACAGGAAGAAAAGAAAAGAGGAATAGTGATTGAAAGAGAATTGAGAAAAAGCCTCTCAAAGTATTTAACAGCCTGGGTAAATTGCAGTGAAATGGAACTCTTCGTTTCAATATTCATTATTACCTGTATGAGATTTTTAATTGGAAAGTGTTAATCATAATAATGATTAATAAAATAGTACCACCTATTAGGCTACATGTTACCAGGCCACCTGCCCAACCTTGGAAAATGCTAGGATGATGAATCATCTCAGTTTGCATGAGACTGTCGTGGTGTTAGTACTGAAGGTCCCATGATCCAAAAAACTTCTCAGTCCAGGGCAGAGTGGGATAGTTGGTCACCCTATGCTGGCTGCAATGAAGTGGAGCCATAGATCTTAGTTCTAAAGTTCTTCCACATTAAAATCTCCTTTTGGTCTCTACAGTCTGCCTGAGAAGATGCCCTTTCTGGAGACCACTAACAGGAAGGGAGTCTTTTCTGATACCAGAGAAGGTTCTTTTAGTCTTGAGGGGTTAGCCAGGCTGCAGCAAACCAAGAAGTTAGGCCTTAGGAGCCCCTGGCAGCAACTGAACACATCAGTTCTGTGGTTCTCACTTGACTGTTAGTGCTGCATTAACTTCTTCTAACCTGTTATAGCTGCAAATTATCACATGCTTGCTGGGGGCCAGCACTGTTCTGGGTTCTTTACATATATCATTTTATGTGGCAAATTGCAATGCGGATTATAAAACTGGGCTCAAAAAGGATAAGGGGCTTGCTTTAAGCTCACAGTGCTAATCGGTGCTAGAGTTGGTATTTTGAATTTAGGTCTAACTTCAAGCAAAGCTGATGCAGTCTGGAAGGTTCTTTGCATACTTTCTCTGACCCTTCACTCAAGGACTGTATCTCTTCATCACTTGCTCTGTGACCTTCAGGTACAGTGACTGATGCTGTTAACTAGATCAGGCTCTTTTCTTGCTGGTAGAGCGTTATGCTGCATGACCATTGCTGGTGAAATCTCCCTCAACTCAATGACAGAAGGTGATTTAAAGTGATTCTTTAAAAAGCACAGAAAGAATAAGCATGAACAAATACTACCCATTGTTAAAAGATTAACACCAAAAGCAAGAAATACAGTTGCTTAAAATCATTAAGTAATAAATCATCAGTAATTTGGTCTGATACAATTAAAAACACTAAAGTAACTAGATTACTGATTTAGAGAGTGAAATCCCCAGTCACTCTCCTTAAAATTCAAATTGAATCAACAATTCAGCAATGCATTAATTATCCAACTTTATCAATGTTATGAAATGAGGAGGTAGTGAGAAAGTATTTACGCTTACGTGGTACCATGCAAATATAAGTTCTAGTTATTTGCTTAACATTTTGACCTTTATCTAAGGTCGAAGAATGACAGAAAATTTGGGCTCAAGATTTTTATTATTACTTTTTGTTCAGCACCCAAATTTGCAAAAGGTAAGTTTTTTCCAGGAACAGTGGAAGAAAAAAACAATGAGCAGCAGCCTGTTGCCTGTTCTCTAGCAGTGTGACTTCTGGGCTGGCCAACCAGCCCATGGTACTAGTTGAGGGTTTAAGGGCTTATTAGGATGAGTGCATTGTTAACAAATCATAACTAACTATTATTGCCTTGTATTAGAAGAAAGTTTCCTTAAATCAGCCTAGAGGGGACTTCCCTGGTGGTGCAGTGGTTAAGACTCCACACTTCCACTGCAGGGGGCGCGGGTTCGATCCTTGGTCAGGGAAGTTCTGCATGCCGTGAGGTGTGGCCCCAAAAAAAAAAAAAAAAAAATCAGCCTAGAGGGAATTTTGCTTTAAAGAATTGGCATCAATCTTGCTAATAAGTATTGCATAGAACTTTATTAGGTCACAGAGATGACCTAATGTCAGGGGAAGAATTTACCATTTTTGAAGTGGATCGCAGAAAATAAATGGAATGGGAATTCTTAATACATTACTCAAACTGTGTATTTGCTATTTGTAAATGTCATGATGTATATCATAAATCTGTATTATTTGCTTTAATTTTACTATGGGACATTTAACTTTGTATATGTTATACTTAACTTTTATTTCTTTTTTCCTTCAACAAATAAGACAGTCTAAACTCCTGCTCTCAGGGAGTGTATAATCAAGTGGGATGAGAAAGGGGTGCGGTTAAAAAAATTACAAGCAATTATAACTAATGGTGATAAATGCTCTGATGAGAGAATTAAAAGGTACCATGTGAGCCAAAAGAATGGGCACCTAAACCAGATATGCAGAGAGGGCTGGTCAGGGAAGATGGATCCTAACATTTTATAGGAATTAGCTACATATATGGGTGTATGTTAAGAGTGAGTGTGTGTCTGTGATGGGGGAGGTAATTGCAGTATTTGGTGGGACAGTGTTTGGGGAAAGAGAGGCAGTTGGCTTGCATATAGAGAAGGGTGAAGAATGGTGCAGGCAGAGGAAGCATCATGTGGAAAGACACCCCTAAACCCAAGGGAACATGGCATGTTTGAGGATTTTAAAGTATCTTGGGCGACTTCCCTGGCGGTCCAGTGGTTAAGACTTCACCTTCCAGTGCAGGGGGTGTGGGTTTGATCCTTGGTCGGGGAGCTAAGATCCCACCTGCCTCGTGGCCTAAAAACCAAAACATAAAACAGAAGCAGTATTGTAACAGATTCAATGAAGTCTTTAAATATGGTCCACATCAAAAAAAATCTTAAAAAAAAATAAAGTATCTTGGTAGCTCTGTTGCTCAAAGCGAAAGAGAAGTAGAAATAAAAAGCAAAACTGCAGAGGTGATCAGAGAGCAGACTGCAAAGAGCCTTCTAAACTGAGTCTGGATTCTACCCCAGGGGCAAGAGGAGCCTTTGGATGAATTTACACTGGGATATTATGTAGTCTAGGTAAAATTGGTGAATTTTCTTGGCATCGCACATGGAATACAGCGTAATGTATATTATTCCTTAGTCATTTGTAGTCAAATGAAACTATTACCACAATCAAGGTGACATTTTCATCACTGATCTTATTATTTTTTAAATTACAAAAGCTGGCATGTGCAAGCTAGTTAGAGATTTTATATATATATATATATATATATATATATATATATATATATATATATATATATATGTGCAATCAGAAAATGGAAACAGAAATTCTCTCCACCCTCCCTTGGGGTAATCTTTTAAAATTTGAATCTCAACAAGTTTCTTCCTTGTCTTAAATTCCTTTAATTGCTTCAGTTGCCTCTGTATAAAGATAAAAATCTTTACCTGAGGGCTTGCTGTGGTCCCCCACCTGCCTTTCCAGCTTTTTCTGGTAGAGCTCTCTACTTTCTAGCCAGGACTGGATCTTAAACCAAGTTATGTGATGCTTTGCCCCTCTTGCCTTAGGGCCTTTGCCCTGCGTTTTCCTTCTCCCTCTACTGCTCTTTTCTCTCTGTTTTACCCCTGCTTTTGTATATTCTTAAATATGAATGAATATTTTAAATAACTGCTAATTAATGATTATTGAGTGGTTATTTTGTCAGGTTCTGTGCCTTACATACATTGTATCTCTTTTTGGTTTTTTAAAAGTATTTATTTATTTATTTATTTTTGGCTGCATTGGGTCTTCGTTGCTGCGCGCGGGCTTTCTCTAGCTGTGGTGAGCGGGAGCTACTCTTCATTGCAGTGCACGGGCTTCTCATTGCGGTGGCTTCTCTTCTTGTGGAGCATGGGCTCTAGGCACGTGGGCTTCAGTAGTTGTGGCTCTCAGGCTCTAGAGCGCAGGCTCAGTAGTTGTGGCGCACAGGCTTAGTTGCTCCGCAGCATGTGGGATCTTCCCGGACCAGGGCTTGAACCCGTGTCCCCTGCATTGGCAGTCGGATTCTTAACCACTGCACCACCAGGGAAGCCCGTATACATTGTATCTCTTAACCCTCACAAAACCTGTAACTGGTGTTATTGTCATTATTTTGCAAATAAGGAACTGTAATTTTCCCCAAATCGTGAGGCTAGGAAGTGGAGTTCCTGGGTTTACATGGATTCAGCTACTTCCTGAATCCTTAGACCAAAATAAGTTCCTGGTTACAGGCTCCTGTATAACATCCTTATAGTTCTAGTTCTAGTTCTAGTTCTCCCTTATAATCCTTGTTGCGTTTACTGTTAAATGTCTGCCTTTCGAATTAAACTAGAAACTGTATGAAGACAGAGACCCTGTGTGATCTGCATCTATGCCAGGACCTAGTGTATAGTAAATGCTTATTACATACTTCTGGAGTGGATGTTGAATGGATAGTAATCTCCATTGCACGGTGCATAGTAGTTTTGGGGCAATAGCTTGAATTCTGGAGTCAGAAAGAAGAGAAATTCAGATACAAACTCTGCCAATATATAACCTTGAGATGGTATTTAACCTCTTTAAGCCTCAATTTCTTCACCTATAGCATAGAGATAATAATACTTTTCCCCCCATAGAATTGCTCTGAGGAATGAATAAGATGATATCAAAAAGCTCCCAGCACAGGATGTGACACATCCTTTTGTCTTATCAACTTTGAATGTAAAATATTCAAGGACAAGTATCAAGCCTTGTAATCATTTTGTATCTTCTACTGTGCATGGCATATATAAAGTCTATAGTAGATAACCAATAAGTAGTTACATTGAATGCCAGGAGGTATTTCTGTGAGGCTAGGGTTTATGATTTCAGTCTGTTTACCTTACCAGTCAAGGAGTAAAAATAAAGCAGTTTTCTTATCACTGTTTCTTGGCTAAGTGGGATTGTTGCTGGCTGCTCAGGGTGGAATGGGGGTGAGATTACACAGATCAGAGTTGAGTCAGTATCTATCTAGGTCAGACTATGCAAGATGCAAGACACTTAGAAGGTACGTTAACCAGTAGATCTTGGGTGTGGTTAGAACTCATGGATTTGCTAATTTCCACAATCTTGACTTATTCATTCATTCATTTATCAAACATTTATATAAAATAACTATATGTAGAGTGCTGTTCTAGGTATTCTGGGCAGTGATCCTCACACACTCTTGGTGCTGGCCACAGAAAAAGCACCTGAGGAATTGTTAAGATCATAAATTCTTGGGTCTCACACTCTGGGATTTGTGGTAAAGGGCTTCAAGGTCCTGGGGACTCATGTTTTTAAAAAATTCTTTATGTGATTCTGATGGACTCTTCTAAGAAAGCAAATATACTGAAGGCACTGTTCCTATTCACAAAGGTGACTGGGAGAGGAGCATAGCTAATAAGGAAAACTTAGTCAAGCCACATCAGTTTTTGTGGTTGTTTGTTGGTTTGATTTTGGCTCTAGGTAATATAAATTTATTTGTCCATATCATCCCTCCTGCAAAATACAGCCTAAGGCTTCACAGACAGGCCAAGTGCTATTGTTTTTTTCATGTTACTGTTGGGAGTAAAAGTGTGCTGGTAGACAAATATGTGGACTGATAGAATGTGTTTATATATAAGCTGGTATGTAATTCGAAGCATACATGATAATATAAAGTCTACTTAGGTCTAGTGAATTCTAGGTCAGGAAAAGATGAAATAGAATTGTCTGGAGAGGTCTGATATCCTTACCAAGTAGGCTGTCTATCCTGAAGAATTAGTGTAAAAATAAAGTGTTGGTAAGTACCTTTCTATCAATGCCCAGAAAATGCCCCCATTATCACTCACCCTGTGGACAGTCCTCTGGCTTCCCTAAAATATGGGGATGGGGGTGAAGTAGAGATGCTGGATGTCTCCATCCACACAAACACAAATTCAGCATGAACCCTGAATATGAACGTATAGGTTTGGGACAGCAGAAAAAGTGCTGAGTGCAGAGCAAAAGCATGTATAAGAAAAACGTTTTCTCCTATTCAGTTCCAGGATGTAGAATAATACATATCCATTGCATTTTACATAATCAGGAATTTAATAGTTGCTATGTTGCAAAAGTTTGGTTCCAGCATTAAATCCAGTCAGCGAATATTATTGAACATCTACTGTGTATGGAGAGGTCTTTCTAAACATTCCAACAGAAGTAAAACTCTGGTACTTTACTTTGACTCTAAGTTTACTCAGAGCCAGATGTTTTTACAAGCTATCTCAACATTCCTGTTATTAGTGTCTGCTTTTAGTATGGAGGGTAATGTGACCTATCACCCAATTACCATTTATATATTTTGTGTGATTTTTTACATTTCCAGGTGTGAGTTTTTTGAGGGTGTTTTTGTACTATCTCTATGAGGCAGATAGTTGAGTCATAGAACAGACTATTAACACGGGACTTTCCAAGTGAGTAAGTAAGCACCTCATCCAACGTCATGGATATAGGCTCTGACAACCACCCTAATTTAGCTTTAAATTTATCGTTTGGTCAAAATTTTCTACCTCAACCTAAAATACTTTTTCCCTGAAAAAAAGTGTGAGTAAATATATTAAACTGATTTTGAATTAAAATATCAGGAAGAAACATAACTAAAAATAACAGGATATGATTAGTGGTTTTGATTCATAGACTATTTTTATCTTCTTCTGGAATCTGAGTATCCAGATTTGTATTTGCAGAGCAATACAAGAAAACATGAGATTGCAATCTTTAGTTCTGAAGTTCTCTTCTTTTGAATTCTTAGCCTTATTGAAAGACTTGAGATCTTGATCCATTCTTGAATACTCTCATAGAACTAAATTTCTCCTGGACTAGATGTTAGCCTGTTTAAGGGTATGATAATGTTACTGTGGTTATGTTGTTTAAAAATCCTCATCTCCTAGAGATACATATAGAAATATTTATAGGTAAAATGATAGTGTCTCAGTTTTGCTTTAAAAATATTCTAGCCAAACAAAACAAAGCAAAAAGAAGAAACAAATGGATGAAATGCATACGTAATAAGAATGGCAGAATGTCAATAATTGTTTAAGGTGGTTAGGGATACATTGTATTCTCTTTTCATTAATTTTTTAAAATTTCCACAATAAAAATTTTTTAGAGGTTTTTCTCAGTGACACATTCTACATCATATTCTTACTTCTCCCTGTTTTAGAAATCTTTCTGTTGACAAACCTTCTTCCAAAAGCACAGCTAGAATATAAGCACCATGAAAATGACCCTTCCCATGCTTTGTTCATGAATACAAATTTAGCACCATTTACTGAATAACTTATGCTTGGTGCAGTTGCTACTGAAGCAGGGGGGTTCAAAAGGAGCACATGATCTGGTTACTGAGAGCAAGTCACATTTCTGATCTTCAGTTTCCTTATTGGAAAATGAGCAAACTAAACTGGATGATCTCAATAATCCCCTTCCAGTTCTAAGTGTCTTTGAATCTAGCTTCTTGGGAATAATGACCATAATGATCTTTTGGTTGAGACAGTGTAAAACAATTGGACTTTATATACATCTGCATATAATAACAGATGATTTGGCACCAAATGCCTGTTCCTTCATCTGATAATAGGATACCCTTCATAGCACTCCTTTCCTAGCCAATCACCCTTTATTTTCTCTGCTGGTGCTCATTTCTTTCCAAGGATAATCTGGGTTTTCCAGCCAAATCATTGCATTCAAGAACCTACCCTACAGTTTTTATGTTAGGTGAATCTTTGGAATTAGCTGGCAATAATGTTTATTTATAGTGGAAGATGACCTAGTTGTTGTCAGATAATTTATGCTCCAGCTTCGAAAGTTCATGACATTCTAAAATATATTAGGGGCTTCCCTGGTGGTCCAGTGGGTAAGGCTCCATGCTCCTAATGCAGGGGGCCTGGGTTCGATTCCTAGTTGGGGAACTAGATCCCGCCTGCATGCCACAACTAAGAGTCCACATGCGGCACCTAAGAAGTCTGCACGCTGCAACTAAATGATCTCGCATGCCTCAACAAAGATCCCACATGCTGCAACTAAGACCCAGCGCAGCCAAAATAAAGAAAAAAAATATCATATTAAAATTTTATAATTTAATTTAGCCTAGTTTTTTTTTCGCCTCCCTCCCCCCCCCCCAACGGGAGTTAACACATTCTCAAACTTAACACGGTTATTTTCCTTAGCTACAAAGAGTAAGATCAGGACCACACTAACAGTGCAGTTTTACATACTATAAAAAGAACAAATACCAGGGTATCCTGAAGAAATGAATTCAAAGTAACTGTGGTTGTTTAGCAGAAGCATGAGCAAAATGTGTTTGCAGAGTTGAATGTTGCTGTGGAGAATTCAGAACTATATATATATTATATAAATATATATATAATATATATATTTGTCACAACAGAAAAAGATAAAACAACTCCCGCAATCTTTTCTTTGAAGCTTTCTTCACTAAATCTTAATTGTTATGTCTTTGTATTCTTTGGGTTCTGTTGGTATTATTAATTACATATAAAAAATAATTTTTATATACTGTCCAAATAGTATTTTACTCAGGGAGGCTTAGAGATATATTTTGCAGCCAACATGACTAATTGTGTGTCTTTTTGCAATCTTTTCCTGGGAACTGGGAGTACAGAATGCAACTGTACGCCTTAGTTAACATTTTTATTTGCAGGGAGGTGGGGCTGGGCTGGCAGGAACAAACGTAGGTAAGTTGGTAACTTCAATTTTTTCTTCTGTTTTACAAATGAAAGAAAAGGCCTTTTTTTTTTTTTTCCAGATCCTTCACCTATTCTTCCTCACTCCCTTCTTTCCACAAATGTTTATGAAATTCTTTCTATGTGTCAACTTTTAGGGATTTAAAGAAGTGAAGATGGGGTTGTGGTAGAGAAGAGGTTCTGACATTCCAATCATCAAGAAAGTCATGGGACTTCCCTGGCGGTCCAGTGGTTAAGACTCTGTCCTTCCACTGCAGGGGGCACAGGTTCGATCCCTGGTTGGGGAACTAAGATTCCGCATGGCCAAAAAAACCAAAAAACAAAAAACGTCATGATTTGTAGATTGTAGGACAGAGCTATACACAACTGCCTTTCCAATCCATGGCTCATAGCTCTGATTCTCTCCTCAGCTCTGGAATTGCATTTCCAATTTTTAATTGGATTTTTTTCTAGCTATCATTTGCTAACAATTACTATTAAGCTTTATATGCATTCTCTCTTTAAACTCTCTTAAACCCGTGTAAGATGGGTACTCTGGGGCTTCCCTGGTGGCGCAGTGGTTGAGAATCTACCTGCCAATGCAGGGGACACAGGTTCGAGCCCTGGTCTGGGAAGATCCCACATGCTGCGGAGCAACTAGGCCCGTGAGCCACAACTACTGAGCCTGCGCGTCTGGAGCCTGTGCTCCGCAACAAGAGAGGCCGCGATAGTGAGAGGCCCGCGCACCGCGATGAAGAGTGGCCCCGGCTCGCTGCAACTAGAGAAAGCCCTCGCACAGAAACGAAGACCCAACACAGCCAAAAATAAAAATAAATAAATAAAAATTAAAAAAAATAGTAAATATATATTAAAAAAAAGATGGGTACTCTGCCGGTTTTTTGATAAGAAGATACAGGTTTAGAGCAGTTCAGTAAATGGCTGAACCCTGGATTCAAATTGTCTGTTTATGGAAAGCATCCACACTTTTGTGCCACCTCATCACTTTGCATATACCAGGATCCCAATCCCAAATGTTTATAGGAACTGAGGGTCCAGTGCAGCCTGTGGAGAGCTGTGGAGCTCCCGCTACATTCAGCTGAAGCCAAACAGAAAAGCAGTTTTGGTGTTACGGTGGTCCTGGTCTTTTGAAGGAAGCTGAATATAGATTTTTTAAAAATAAAGCCTCCCAGTTATTAAATGATGTTATTTAATTAACACATTATTTTTAAAATAATGTGAGAGCCAAAGCATGTCTACAGGCACCCCAGCTTCAACACCTCTGCAACTGTGTTCATCTCTTCTCTTCAAAACCTGTTCACATTCCTGTCCTTACCTCAGTAGTGGCACCTCTAGCCATAGAATGTGCTGGGTTCAAAACTGAAGTTGTTTCTGACTCCTTTCTCTCCTTCATCCCACATTTCCAACCCAGAAATATTTCTCAAATCTGATACTCCTCTCTATCCATTCCCCCAACCCTCATGCTACTGTCTTTGGTCAAGTTCTTATTTCTATCTGGATTGTAGCAGTATATCTTACCTGACATCCCTATTTCTAATCTTTCTTCTCTGCAGAACTGCCAGTCAGTTAACTTCCAAGAAAAAAAAACAAAAACAAAAAACAAATTTGCTCCCAAATCAATAGAGAGAAAGAATGGATTATTAAAAAGATAATTTGGGGGAAATTGGCTCACTATATGGAGAAAATTAAAACCTACTTCCCACCTAACACCATATAGAAGAGTGGGCTATGGATAGATTAAAGATCTAAAAGTGAAAGGCTAAATGACAAAGTTAATAGAAGAACACGTAGGAGAATATATTTGTGATTTCGGATCAGAGAGGACCTCTTAAAATAAAACAAAAGCCTCAACTGTAAGGAAAAAAATTGACAAAGGCAGTTATATCAAAACTGAGTATTTCTGTAAATGATGTTAACAAAGGAAAGAATAGGAAAAAGAATTTGTAATGTCTAAACCTACCTGAGGATTGATATATAGAATATTTTAAAATATTCTTACGAAAGACAGCAACCCCAATGAAAAAATGGGCTAAGGATAAAAAGAAAAAAGATGGGCCAAAGATGTTTACAGAAGAGGAAACTTGAAAAGCTAATGAGTTTATGAGTAGAAGCTGGTCATTGGTAATCAGAGAAATTCAAATAAAAACAGCAATGAAATAGTTTATACCAAGTAAACTGGCAAATATTAGAAAGTTTAAGCAAGGTGAGGGAATTTACCCTCATGCATTACTGGTGAAAATGTAGACCGGTGTATCTGCTTTGGAGAGCAGCCTGGCATGATTTAGTCAAATTAAGAATTCTCATACAGATGTATAACAGGACACATAAGACGATGTTCATTGTAGCTTTTTTTTTTTTTTGGTATGGTAGTGAGGAGTTGAGCATTCATCATTTGGAGAGTGGATAGTAAAATGTGATGAATGCACACCCTTATATAGCAATTACAATAAACAGATTAGATATACACAGAGCCATACAGATATACTTTAAAACCATAATGTTTAGTTAAAAAGAAAATGCTAAAGGGACTTCTCTGGTGGTCCACTGGTTAAGAATCCACCTTCCAATGCAGGGGACGCAGTTCCATCCCTGGTCAGGAAACTAGGATCCCACATGCCATGGGGCAACTAAGCCTGCACGTCATAACTAGAGAGAAGCCCGCGTGCCTCAATGGAGAGCCTGGGCACCACAACGAAAGATCCCACGTGCCGCAACTAAGACCCGACACAGCCAAAAATAAATAAACATAAAAAAATGCTAAAGGACTTCCCTGGCAGCGCAGTTGTTAAGAATCTGCCTGCCAATGCAGGGGACATGGGTTCGAGCCCTGGTCCAGGATGATCCCACATGCCGCGGAGCAACTAAGCCCGTGCACCACAACTAATGAGCCTGTGCTCTAGAGCCTGCATGCCACAACTGCTGAGCCCGCGTGCCACAGCTATTGAAGCCCGCGCACCTAGAGCCCCTGCTCTGCAACAAGAGAAGCCACCGCAATGAGAAGCCCATGCACTGCAACAAAGAATAGACCCCGCTCGCTGCAACTAGAGAAAGCTGGCGCGCAGTAATGAAGACCCAATGCAGCCAAAAATAAATAAATAAAAATCTTAAAAAGGCCCTTTAAAAAAAAACTAAAAAGAAACGACAATCAAAAAAAGAAAAAAAAAACGCTAAAGAAATGAACTGTGTGACAAACTATCATTTACAGAAATTAAAAGTACGTGTACATTTTGTAAGAACACATAAAACAAAAAATATCATTAGGGCTTCCCTGGTGGCGCAGTGGTTGAGAATCTGCCTGCCAGTGCAGGGGACACGAGTTCAAGCCCTGGTCTGGGAAGATCCCACATGCCGCGGAGCAACTAGGCCCGTGAGCCACAACTACTGAGCCTGCGCGTCTGGAGCCTGTGCTCCGCAACAAGAGAGGCCGCGATAGTGAGAGGCCCACGCACCGCGATGAAGAGTGGCCCCCGCTCGCCGCAACTAGAGAAAGCCCTCGCACAGAAACGAAGACCCAACACAGCCAAAAATAAATTAATTAATAAAAAAAAAAAAGTACATCCCTGACATTTAGTCAAAAAAAAAAAATCATTAAACATAATATGATTACATATGGTAGGAGTTAAGGGAAATGAAAAAGAGTATGAGGATAAAAAGAGAATAAATAAAAGGACCAAAAAAAATGATAATATGCCATGACCTATCAAATGATTAACTCATCCCTGTGCATCTGAGGTCCAATAAGAATCCTATCCCTACACGTGTGAACACACAGCACAGAGAGACACACACTTTCTCCTTATTACTCCCAAAGTTAAAACCCTTCATTGACTTTCTGTCACCTATAATTTAAGGTCAAATTTCATAATGAACTGGCCCTAAAGTAGGCCATCTTCCACCTCTCCCTGAAATTCTTGCCATCTGAACACAACTTTCCTATTGTTCCTGTCATGATTTTTGACCCTTATCAAATTGTATTGTGATAATTTGTTTACTTGTTTGTCTTTCCTATTAGTCTGTGAGCTTCTAAAATTCCCAAGGGCATATAAACTAATAGAATGTCTTTTGTTTTTTATTGGCAGCACAGTGCAACATGCAGGATCTTACTTCCCCTACCAGGGATTGAACCCGCACCCACTGCAGTGGAAGCCCAGAGTCCCAACCGCTGGACTGCCAGGGACGTCCCTAGAATGTGATTTTAATCCTCAGGAAAATTATAGGTTGTCAGATGATACGTCTATTGTCCAAATATACAAACATTTATTGAATGGTTTCTAAATGTTTGTTGAATTAAGTAATTAATCAGTGAATTATCAAATCCAGCCACAACCTTAAGAAGTGAAATCTGGGGGACTCTCCTGGTGACGCAGTGGTTAAGACTCCCTGCTCCCAATGCAGGGGGCCTGGGTTCGATCCCTGGTCAGGGAACTAGATCCCACATGCATGCCGCAACTAAAAGTTCGCATGCCACAACTAAGGAACCCACCGGCCGCAACTAAGACCTGGTGCAACCAAATAAATAAATAAAATAAATATAAAAAAAAAATTCAGTACCATGTTACCTATAGATTTAAAAAAAAGAAAAATGATAGAGAAATCTGGCTCCAATCAAACCTCCAACGTCTTCTGGAATTGAACATTGCTGTGGGGAAATCTGGGGCCATCCTGATTTTTTTCTCCTTTATAAATGATTTAGTCTTTTGCCTGGCTGTCCAAAGTATTCTTTATTTATATTTTCAGTCCAGTAACTTTCCTAGGATATGCTTGTGAAATAAAATTCATATTTTATGGCAAGACAAGAAAAATTTAAATAAAAAATTTCTCTGCCTTTTGGCCTCCTCTCTTCCCCCACTGTGCATTACGTATCTGCATTATGCATCAACCAAACTTCCCCATTGGCAAAAATACCTGCTCAACCATAAAGAGCAATATTCTCCTAGCACCAACAAGACAACTCCTGAAAGATAACATTCCTTCCATGGCGCTTAGATCTGGATTATGTAAACTGTCAATAATACGTCGTTTGATGTATAGCCCCCTGTCTCAAAAAACTTGTATAACTGTGCCTTGACTTCTGATGGGCAAAACAGTTCACAGAGCTTTCTGAAATGCTCTTCCTGGGTTATACTCCTCAAATTTGGCTCGAATAAAATTTTCCGTTTCTTTTTTAGATCGACTGATTAATTTTTCATCGACAGCTTTTTTGGATGAATTTTCTCTGGTACTTAGTATGTTCTTCCAAAGTGTACATTCACGTCCTCATTTATTTCAGGAAAGTTTTCTTGGATATCTTTAACTATTTGTTATGACATTATTTTGGGTTTCTTCTTCAAGGATTTAAATTATGCATGTGTTGGCGCTTCTTTACTTGTTTCCTGTATAGTGCTCTCTCCTTTAAAATCTTTATATCACTTTTCTTATTTTTATACTCTATGATCCTTACTGTGTTTTCCTTCTGTGTCTATTCTCCCTGTGTTCCCTCTGTATCGTCCTCATCTCTGTTGGGTTTGCTTTTTTCCTGTACTTCTTTCTGTTCACATTTTATCTCCTATTATAGTCTCATCATCTCTTTCCAGAATTCTTGTCTTTCCACTTTGTGGGTGTCTTCCAGAGATGCAATTACTTCATTAAGATTTCTTGAATTCATGATGAAAATTTTGGTTAAAATTTCATGTTTCTTGATAGCCATTTTTCTCCTGGTCAGTATGATTTGCCCATTGATAAGTTTGTAATGTTTCCACATTAAAAAAAAAAGTATATATGTATCATTCCGTGCCAGAACTTTTTACCTTTTTTTTTTTTTTTTTTTTGGTGCTGAAACCCAGGAGTGCCAGAACCTTTTTTTATTGCCTAATAATGAATGAGTTAGATTTTCATAAACCACCTTCTTGCAGATTATGCGCAGCAAGAGAGGCGGGTGAAGGTGGCTTTTGATGCTTTGTAGCCAAAAGGTTCTCTCTTCTCTGTTGCTACAGAAGCATACTACTCCTAAAGATTTGAATTAGCTGTGTGATTCTTTGGGTAGTGCCTCCACCCATACTTCTCTTCTGGACCATACCGTGTCCAGGAAGGCTTCTGGTTAGAGCCTTGCTCACCCAAATTTCCAGAACAGTTTTTGCAAAGAAATGATATTGCCTTTTAGCTGAAAGTGAGCTCTTCACCTCAGAAAGTGAATTATTTTTCCTGCTATTTTCTGAGCTCTAATATAAGGGTTTTTCACCACCCTTCGAATTTCTCTTCTTTACTTCCTCTCACATGGATTTTGTCCATTCCCAACTGCTTTTAGCTGCCCTGACATGTTTTGGAATCTGCAGATTATATCTGTTACCTGGTCTCACTAAAAATGGAGTGTTTTTATGTATTTGTTTGGTTTTTTAATTGTGGTAAATATATATCACATAAAATTTAACATTTTAACCATTTTAAAATGTACATTTTAGTGACATTATGTACATTCACATTGTTGTGCAACAATCACCACTATCCATCTGCAGAACTTTTTCATCATCCCAAGCTGAAACTCTATTAACCCATTAAACACTAACTCTTTACGATGTTGATTTACACAGCTCTGATTATTCTGGAAGTCCCTTGGAAGCTACATTTAAAAATAAATATTCCAGATATTCTTATGATCAGGCAAGTTTGGAAAACACTTTTCACCATTTCCATCTGAATGAAATCAAGTCAAACTAATATCAGGGATAGTCTCTGAGAAGAGAAGGAGCCCCCAGAAATCTGGGTAAGGTTGGGAGCAGGAGAAACATGGATGGCAAGAGAGAGGATTGGTGCTTATGAACAGGTTACATACAGAAGAACCAATTGTTCCGTTAATCACTGTCTGCCAGAGCAGCTCCTGCTTCTGTGAGTCTCTGTGCAAGCAGAGAGAGGGTGAGATAGATGGGTTAACATTGCCTAATTCCATTTCCGGGTTGACTGTACCTATGGAAAATCCCTATTTGGCTCTGCTTTGAAGAATGCCAAGCTTAGCTCAGCACTTCCCCCGTGCATCCGCTGATGCTCACATTTTGGACTGGAGGTAACCCAATCTATGTCAGAGTAACTGTTGGTTCTCGGTTTTAACATCAAAATTTAAAAATTTGTAAAAGTTTCCAAGAGTGAGCATCTAGTCTAAACTCATTCTTGTGTATCTCAGATTTGCACCAAGGGAATAATATGAGTACCTCAAGGGAGAACCTTGATGACATAAGCAAATTGTAGTCTTGGGAGTATCTTTGAGGCAGTTTGTTAGTGAACTGCTGTTCAAATTCCATAAAGCGGTGTGACAGTGACTCGGGTAACAGCAGTTTGGGATTTTATGGCCGGCAGAGAGACACTCAGGTGGCTTTCTAGAGGGAGAAAAAACATTTCACTAGGTGCTGGCACATGTTCACTCCATAAATATTTATTGAGCTCCTATTATGTTCTAGGTGCGGTAGATAAAGCAGAGGAAAAGACTGAAAAATGTTCCTTAAGTTACTGAGCTTTTATTTTGGTGTGGGAAACAGATAATAAACAAGTGAACAAATATAAAGAGGTTTTCAGACACCAGAGTACAAAGCACCAAGTGGACCTAATTAAATACTTAATAGTGAATGATTAAAGGTATTGCAAGTATCCTTAAATTGTTAGGTCCAATGGTTTATTTCAATTATGTTTTATCTATGAAAATATAATTTACAAACAAATGTTCCTGAAAAAGAATTACTTTGCAAAGCGAGATCTTCCTCTTTCTCAATGACTGAGAAAATGTGAAGATTTATATGTAAAGAGAACTAACAATATCAGTTACTAATATGGTTAAGTGCAAACTGGCTAGTACAGATTCTAAGTGCCATGACATTTCAGATAAGAACCAAGGTTTTCCGTGGTTTTGGAGTCTCACAGTTTGGAAGCTTTTGCATCCTCAAGCAGGTTTCTAACTTCACCCACAATTTCTTAAATTGGCTTATCCACTTGTTCACTTTCTCCAGTGTTTCATCCCTCAGAAGGGAGTGGGAGGTGAGCGGAGGAGAAGGATGTTATTATGTGCTGCTCCCTGTGGGCTGCATGTATGTAAAAATGGCATGCTGAAATTGTTACACTAGTGCTTGTTGTGTCTAACTGGGATGGCAGTGGTTGCATTTTTTTTTTTTTCCTCTTCTTTTCTTTTTTGTTCAGGAAAATGTAGAAAGGAAGATCCCTGGATATTAGAGTGCCTCGAATGTCCATACCCTTTAGTGGAAAACCATGATGCTGCTCTGAGATTTGAAAAACCCCTTCAGGCGTGAAACATTAGTCATTCTGGCTCTGAATGTGTTTCACTTCCTTTTGATAATTCTGCACAAATTACCTTCCTGAAATATTTAGGTTGAAAAAATGATTAATTACAGAAAAAGGAACACTGCCAGAAAGGTTAGAAATGGACTCAACACCACAGATTAGAAGCATAAGAGATTAAATTGGTGTATATCAAAGAGTATTTGGTGGGAGTAAAATCGTTCATTTAGGTGAGATGTCACCATTGAGTATAAACTATTCATGTACAGATAATTTTTTTTCTCTAGATGATGTTTGAGCACGAATGAAATTCCTCTTTTAATCATGCCCACACATAAATATTTGGAATTTTAATTTTTTTTTAGTAGATGTGTCACTTCCAAGTTTACTCTCTTTCTAATCATATTAGGTACAAATAACTTTGCCTGTTAAATATTAATTTGTTTGAAGAGTTATGAAGAAACATTTAGAAAATAGGAAACTAGATCCAAATTTTTTTTTAATTAATTAATTAATTTATTTATTTTTGGCTGCGTTGGGTCTTTGTTGCTGTGTGCAGGCTTTCTTTAGTTGCAGCAAGCGGGGGCTACTCTTCGTTGCGGTGGCTTCTCGTTGCAGAGCACGGGCTCTAGGCGTGCGGGCTTCAGTAGTTCTGGCACGTGGGCTCAGTAGTTGTGGCTCGCGGGCTGTAGAGCGCAGGCTCAGTAGTTGTGGTGCACGGGCTTAGTTGCTCCACAGCATGTGGGATATTCCCGGACCAGGGCTTGAACCTGTGTCTCCTGCATTAGCAGGCGGATTCTTAACCACTGCGCCACCAGGGAAGTCCCCCAAATTTTTAATCCAATTATCAAATAGACTTCATTTTTATGGTGTTCAAATTTATGTCAAACAAAGAGAATTGCATTTTTCTTATGAAAGAACTTACAAATAAGAGAAAACATAACCCATGATTCAGTTAAGTATTGTCTGGTGAGTGTGTCATTATCGTTTATATAATAAAGTCCCAAAGGTATATGGGAAATAACTGCACACAAATTTTCTAACCCTGAGGGACTGAAGCAATTAGCCTGGAAACTGTTTTTTAGAAGGATTGACTTTCAAAGAGTCTCCACTTCACAGACTTGTTTGTAAGGGCTTTCCCCCACCCCATTGTGGGGAGCTGGGGAAAACTTGTTAACAGCAGAGATGATTTAAGTTTTTCAGTAAAGTTTTTTAAAAATCAGAAGAGAAAAAAATCCTTCTTTATGCAGGCTAAAATCTATTATGTTGATAGTTAAAAACCAAGCTTAAAATTTTCACTTTCAACATTGCTTTTAAAATATGATTTAAAACAAAATGGTTCACACAGTTTTGTTTCACTTATTTGTAAGTGTTTATGGACATTGAGCTGATTAAAATTGACTTTTGCTTGTTTAGTCAATAAAACTTGATAAAATTAACTTTTTTAGAATAGTGTTTTCATGTCCTTCAATACTTAGCATATTGCTTGAACATGTGACCTTTGTCTTTACACTTTTTTTTTTTAATATATATTTACTATTTTTTATTTTTATTTTTATTTATTTATTTATTTTTGGCTGTGTTGGGTCTTCGTTTCTGTGCGAGGGCCCTCTCCAGTTGCAGCGAGCGGGGGCCACTCTTCATCGCGGTGTGCGGGCCTCTCACTCTGGCGGCCTCTCTTGTTGAGGAGCACAAGCTCCAGACACGCAGGCTCAGTAGTTGTGGCTCACGGGCCTAGTTGCTCCGCGGCATGTGGGATCCTCTCAGACCAGGGCCCGAACCCATGTCCCCTGCACTGGCAGGCAGATTCTCAACCACTGCGTCACCAGGGAAACCCACACTGCTTGTTTTATAATTGCAAGACAATAAACCAAATTAGAGATGACTTGAGGTAAAGAGTAAATTATATTTACATAAGAGATAGATTGCTTACTATAATAAAATTTGATAATCTATGAAATAGGCTTCTGTGGCTTCTCTACTGTATTATTTAGGAGAGTTTCCTCCTGAAAGAGTTGAGAATACTTTTAGAATTAGGATATTCTTAAAATGAGTAATTACTGGGGGCAAATCTATATCATTAAGAAGTACATTAGAAAATATGTTTGGGGACTTCCCTGGCGGTCCAGTGGTTAAGACTTCGCCTTCCAATGCAGGGGGTGCAAGTTCGATTTTTTGGTCGGGAACTAAGATCCCACATGCCTTGGGGCCAAAAAAACAGAAAACATAAAACAGAAGCAATATTGTAATAAATTCAATAAAGACTTTTAAAATGGTCCACATCAAAAAATCTAAAATAAATAGCAATAATTACTCTTTAAGAAAAAGAAAATGTGTTTGGTATACTAGCAAGAGTATAATAGGTCTGGAAACTTCATAATATTCATGGTATTATTATTAATACAAATGTCCTGGAAATCCTTTGAATAATTATGAACCTAAAATGTGCATACTGATGATCTACTCCATAAGTGTACTGCTTTCTCCTCCTTCTCCTTCTCTTCCTCCTCCTCCTTTCTCTTCCACTTCCTCGTCTTTGTCTTTTCAACTCCACAGAGTTGAAGTCATTTAGTCATTCATTCAACATATTCTTTTCGAGTGCCTATGTGCCAGGCACCATTTTAGGCTTTGGAAATATAGCAGTGAATGAAACTTACAAAATTCCCTTTTTGGAAAAACTTGATGGACGCCACCTTAAGCAAGAGATAACATCACTAACCTTGGGACAGACCAACATCTTGTGTCTCTCAGGACACATCACTTCTGCGGTGTTCCTGCCAAAAACCCATAATCTGAATCTGATCATGAGGAACTAGACGAACCCAAATTGAGGGACAGCTACAAAATAACTGGTCTTAAGAGATGTCAAAGTGAAGAAAGACCAAAAAGAGAAAAAAAAAGACTGAGTAGCTGTTCCAGATTAAAGGAGACTAAAGATACATGACTACTAAATGCAATGAATAATCCTGGATTGCACCCTGGATTAGGAAAAAAAAAATCTATAGAAGGCACTACTGGAACAATTGATGTTACTTGAATATGTACTGTGAATTAGATAATAGTATTGTATAAATGTTTAATTTTGAGATTTGGGTAATTATACATATTATAATTAGATATGTATGAAATATATATAATGAACACATAGTATATATCTAAATATATATTTATCATATATTTTCTATATATCATACTATGTATATTCTTTAAATATTATATATATTATATATGTATATATAACCATTTATATAGACACACACATGAGAGAGTGAGCAAGAGCAAAAGAAAGATAAAGACAATGGGTCCAAAGAGATAGATGTAAACAACTGATGAATTTAGGTAAATAAATATATTGGAATTTCTCAATCTATTCTTTTTTTTTTTTTTAATTTTTATTTATTTATTTATTTATTTTTAGCTGTGTTGGGTCTTCGTTTCTGTGCGAGGGCTTTCTCTAGTTGTGGCAAGCGCGGGCCACTCTTCATCGCGGTGCGCGGGCCTCTGACTATCGTGGCCTCTCTTGTTGCGGAGCACAGGCTCCAGACGCGCGGGCTCAGTAGTTGTGGCTCACGGGCCTAGTTGCTCCGCGGCATGTGGGATCTTCCCAGACCAGGGCTCGAACCCGTGTCCCCTGCATCAGCAGGCAGATTCTCAACCACTGCGCCACCAGGGAAGCCCCTCTCAATCTATTCTTGCAACTTTTCTGTAAATTTAAATTATGTCAAAATAAAACATTAAAAAAATGTCCTGGCCTAGTGGAATTTACCTTTGTGCGTAAGTGGGTGGGTGAGGTGGGGTGTTGTGTCAGACAGATAGTAACAAAATAAATCAGTAAAAAATTTATTATGTTAGAAGGTGATAAGTTCTACAGAGAAAAGTAAAGCAGGGAAGAGGCATAGGGAGTGCCTGTGGGGATAGTTGCAATTTTTTTTCAATTAATAGACATTATTTTTTAGAGCACTTTTTTTTTTTTTTTAATTTTTGGCTGCGTTGGGTCTTCGTTGCTCTGCGTGAGCTTTCTCTAGTTGCCGTGCGTGGGCTTCTCTTTGCAGTGGCTTCTCTTGTTGCGGGGCACAGGCTCTAGATGCGCGGGCTTCAGTAGTTGCAGCACATGGGCTCAGTAGTTGTGGCGCATGGGCTTAGTTACTCCACGGCATGTGGGATCTTCCTGGACCGGGGCTCAAACCCGTGTCCCCTGCATTGGCAGGTGGATTCTTAACCACTGCGCCAGCAGGGAAGTCCCCTTTTAGAGCAGTTTTAGGTTTACAGAAAAACTGAGCAGAAAGTACAGTGTTCCCGTATAAGTCCTCTCCTCCAATAGTTTCCCCTATTAACATCTTTCATTAGTGTGATACATTTTTACAATTGATAAACCAATATTAATGCATTATTATTAACTGAAGTCCATAATTTACATTAGGGTTCACTCTTTATGTTGCATGGGTTTCTGGGTTTTGTCAAATGCATAATGTCATGTGTCCACCATTACAGTATCAAACAGAATAGTTTTACTGCCTTAAAAATCCCCTGTTCTCCACTTATCCACTCTCCCTACCTTTTAACCTCTGACAACTACAGATCATTTGCCTTTTAAAGAATGTCATATAGTTGGAATTATACCATATGTAGTCTTTTCAAACTAGCTTCTTTTTTTTTTTTCTAGCTTCTTTCACTTAGAAATATGCATTTAAATATCCTTCATGACTTTTTGTGGTTTGATATCTCATTTCTTTTTTTCATTGAATACTATTCCATTGTACAGATATACCACAGTTTGTTTATCCACTCACCTATTGAAGAATATCTTGGTTGCTTCCAATTTTTGGCAATTATGAATAAAGCTGTTATAAGTATCCATGTGCAGGTTTTTGTGTGGACAAAAGTTTTCAACTTATTCATTCATTTGGGTAAATCCCTAGGAGTGCAATTGCTGGTATTGTTTAAGTCTATGTTTAGCTTTGTAAGAAACTGCCAAACTGTCTTCCAAAGTGGCTGTACCATCTTGCATTCCCACCAGCAATTAATGAGAGTTCCTGTTCCTCACTAGCACTTGGTGTTGTTAGTTTTTTAGGATTTTAGCCATTCTAGGTGTGTCATGGTATCTTATTGTTTTAATTTGCATTTCCTTAATGACATGATGTTGAGCATCTTTTCATGTACTTACTTGCCATTTGCATATCTTCTTTGGAAAGGTATCTGTTCAGGTCTTTTGCCTACTTTGTTCAGATCTTTTGTCCACTTGAGGGTTGCAATTTTAAATAGTGTTGTTGGAGAAGGTCTCACTAAGACTTCTAAACAAAGATCTGAAAGAGGTGAGGGAACGAGCTGTTTGTAACTCTAAGGAAAGAGCATTCCAGGAAGCAGTATAAACACCTACCTGCAAAGGCCCTAAATAAAGGGTGTGCTTGGTATGTTCTAGAATAGCAGGAGGCCAGTGTGGCATGAGGGAGTGGCCAAGGGGAGAGATTAAGAGATAAGGCCAGAGAGGCAGGTGTGTGTGAGTGGGGCCGTGTCCAGCTCATGTGACCTTGTGGATCATTAGGACTTTGCTTTTTTTTTTACTCTGAGTGAGACAGAAAACCAGAAGACCTAGAGCAGAAATTGATGCTAGTGCTCTGACTTGTTTAATTGGATCATTCCGGTTGCTGTGGTGAAAGTAGACCAAAGGCTGGCAGACGCAAAAGCAAAGAAACTGGTTAAGAGACTGTTATCAAAAGTAGGCCAGAGGTGATGGTGACTAAGCCCAGGGTGATATTGATGGAAAGAATGACAAATGATTGAATTCTACATATATTTGGAAGATAAAGGATTGGATGTGGGGGTGTGAGAGAAAGAAAGAAATCAGGGATAGTTCTGTTAAAAGATAAACTGTGGCATATTAAAATATTTATGTTTATCTGAGCAGACATTGATTTTAATCAGGCAGTGCCAAACTGGAAGTGGTTAAGAGCACTGCACTGGCAGGAACTAGGGGCAAAGCTTTTATAGAGGAAACAAGGAAGCGAAGCAAGGAAATTATTTGAATGGCTTTAACTTAAGGGATGCGTTATTTGGGAAAGCCTAGTTGGCTGTTTGTGATTGGTTGTTCTTCCTAACCTTGAGGCATTCACAGGATTGACTCTGGTTTAGGTTTGCTTACCTAGGCTATGGGGACACTGGAGCCACCTCAGTCTAATGGCCTTTTTGTTTGATTATTTTAACAGTTCCAAGTTTGTATTGTTTGTTTTTTCCCTAAGCAACTGAAAGAATAGCATCAATCACACGCTGTTATCTTAGGTCTACACCAGGCCTTCTTTTTTCCTCCTTATTCCTGCTCCCCATTCTCATTACTTCTATTGTCTCTCATAGGCATCCACCAGTATGCTTGAGACTTAAATATTATTTAGAGTGTTTTAAATTTACATTGTTACAGTTCTATCAATTTTATTTTGTTTCTTACATTTTTCCCAATTGATACTATGTCTTAAGAGCTAACTGTAGATCTAAATGTATACCTTGTTCATTAATTCTGACTGCTGCCATACAGCATACCTGATAGTTATATCCCTGTCTACTAGCCCCCAGGTGGCTTCCCACTTCCTGATGTTGCAAACAGTGCTGAGATGCACATCCTCTTACAGATTCCCACATAAAGACCTGCATGCATGTTCCTGTGGGGTATCTTCCTAGGAGTGTGAATGCTGGGACATACTTAGCTGTGTAACTACTGGTAATTCACTCTCCAGTGTGGCTGTATCAGTTAATAGTTGCAGACCAATAGCATGTGAGAGTAACCTTCTCCCCACATTCTTATCAATTCTTTTTTTTAAAATAAATTTATTTATTTATTTTTGGCTGCGTTGGGTCTTTGTTGTGCGGGCTTTCTCTAGTTGAGGCGAGCGGGGGCTACTCTTCGTTTCAGTGCACTGGTTTCTTTTTTTTTAAAATTAATTAATTAATTAATTAATTAATTATTTTTGGCTGTGCTGGGTCTTCGTTTCTGTGCGAGGGCTTTCTCCAGTTGCGGCAAGCGGGGGCCACTCCTCATCACGGTGCGCGGGCCTCTCACTATCGCGGCCTCTCTTGTTGCGGAGCACAGGCTCCAGACGTGCAGGCTCAGTAGTTGTGGCTCACGGGCCTAGCTGCTCCGCGGCATGTGGGATCTTCCCAGACCAGGGCTCGAACCCGTGTCCCCTGCATTGGCAGGCAGATTCCCAACCACTGCGCCACCAGGGAAGCCCCGAGTGCACTGGTTTCTCATTGCAGTGGCTTGTCTTGTTGCGGAGCACAGGCTCTGGGCACGTGGGCTTCAGTAGTTGGGGCACGCGGGCTCAGTAGTTGTGGCTCACAGGCTCTAGAACACAGGCTCAGTAGTTGTGGCGCACGGGCCTAGCTGCTCCGCGGCATGTGGGATCTTCCCGGACCAGGGCTCGAACCCGTGTTCCCTGCATTGACAGGCGGATTGTTAACCACTGCGCCACCAGGAAGTCCCATTCTTATCAATTCTTGATATGAAACTTTAAAATTTTTGTAAAGTGCTATCTCGTTATTTTAACTTGCATTATTGGATTAATAGAGAGTTTGAGCATCTTTTCATAGATTTTTTTAGACATTCAGATTCCTCCCTCTGTGATTTGCCTATTCTAATTCCTTGTCCAATTTTCTGTTGAATTTCCTGCTTCTCACTTGTTGATGTACAGAAGTTCTCTGTATATTCTACATACTAATTCCTTGAGTTTTAGAGGTGGCAAATATATTCTTCTAGGCTGTCATTTGTCTGTTAACTTTGTCTATGATGTCCTTCTTTGAAAAGAAATCCTTTTTTTTAATATACTGAAATCCACAAATTCTCCCCCCATCCCTGATGATTTGTGGTTTTTAGGCTTTCCTTACTAACTCCTTCTTAATTTCAAGGTCAGAAAAATATTTTTCTATACTTTCTGATCTTTATTGGTTTCCATTTCAGATTAAAGTATCTAAAGTCTACTACAGTTAACATTTCTATGTAGTATGAGGTAGGAATCCAACTGTATTTTTCTCCATGTAGTGAGTCAGCTCTCCTAGCATCATTTCCTAAATAACCTATCTTTGTTGATTAGAGATATCACTTCTATAGTATAGAAAGTTTCCATATACATGTGGGTCTGTTTCTGGATTCCTGTTTTATTCCATTGATCCATTTGTCTATTCTTATGCCAGTATTAAGTTATTTTTGTTGCTGTGGCTTTGTGGTATGTCTTAATATCTGGTAAGAAAAGTCCTCCATCTTTGTTCTTTTTCAAAATTGCCTTAACTACCTGTGCCTTAGCTATTCTTTGTACTTTTTATTCCTTTATACTTTTTTAGAATCAATTTGTCACATTCCTTTCAAAATTGTGCTGGAAATTTTGACTGAAAATATGTTAAATGTATATGTTACTTTTAGAAGAAACTATACATTTTTACTGGTAAACTATTCAGCATGAATGCGATATTCTTTCTTTTCTGGCCTTCTTTTATGCTTTAATAGGGTTTGTAAGACTATTTTTAGGACTCTTGGGTATAGAAATCATTAGAGATGTATTTAAAGATATATTTACACAAGTGCAATAAATATTTGAAAACTACATGTTCAATAATAGAGGAATGGTTAAATAAATTGAAAATATTTTGATGTGTGCATTAATAGAAAATTATATTAATAAAAGCCATACTTTCAAAGAATCTTTAATGACATGAGAAAATGTTCTTACTAAAATATTACATCATTAGTTGGTGAGATTACAGGGACTTAAATTGTCTTTATTATATATTTTTGGGTATGTCCCAAATTTTTGAAAATGAACATGATTTATTTTTGCAATAACTGTTTTTTTGTTTTTTTTAAAAAAGCTATTGGAAGCAAATAAGGTTTGCATTTGCCATCTGACTGTACAGGAACACTGGGAAAATGGTTTCTGACTCATTTGATGAGCTCATCAAGTAAGAAAGGATAACTCATATGCAAATTTCCTAGCTTGACT